>NW_027556098.1:166146419-166603919 GCF_003287225.1 Phascolarctos cinereus | reverse complement strand
CTCTTCCACACATAAGGTGTGTTCGGTGCACTAACAGCATCAAATACATCTGGCTAGTCTGCCTTAACAAGTTCTGACTCACTCTTGGCCCATAGACTAACTTACAAACAAAATCTTTTAGGTACAGAATTTCTAAGAGCACTAGCTCTAAAATGGAAGTGGAGTGAAGTGTATGAAGGAATGGACATCCTAAAAGCCATTTATCTTTTGGCATACTTGATGCAACTCTTCTATGCCACCTGTCCTTTTTAATATGCCACTGATAAGCTATGGCCTAGAGTAAGTGGGTGGAGAAATATAGACCAGATTTCCTCAGCAGTAACTTAGCAAAAAAATATATCTACTCCTCATGAAAAAGTGAAGGTATAGAGGGGTTGGGGAGAGAGAAAGAAAAGGAAGAAGAGAAGTTGTATTTGAATAATTTTGTTATGTATAATTTTCCCAATTAAAGATTTAAAAACATTAATTAATTTCTAGCCTATCAATGATATAAACCTCATTGAAAAGAAATTCATTCAATTTTTGACCAAATTATTCAGAGTATAAGGTTTTAAGTGTGGAAAAAAAAATTCACTGTGCTTAGCATCCAGAATGCTTAAGAACATCAGGAGTATAGTAAGTGCCCTAGAGATGTAGTCCACACAAACATGCATGTGTATATCTGGAGTGTTGCACATTGAAATAAACACAGCTGCATTTATTTGAGCATGTGATCCCGTGTACATGTAAAAACATTCCAACAAACACACTCAGTGGATTTATTTGAACATGCAACGGGGCAGTTATTCAAATAAACACGCTCAGTGCAATTATTTGAATCTCATACAGCATGTTCATCAATCACAGCTCTCCATTAAAAAAACAACAACAAAGAATTTACATGGAAAAATATATGTGAGTACAACCTGATTGTTGAAATTTTATAGGGTAGCCAAAGTTATGACTCCCTCATTAACTCTAAGTCAGCTACACTGCACTCAATGACATTTTTTCTGATGATTGATTGGCTCAGCAGTCACTTGAACATTATAACAGAATGACCACAAGATGCAGGTACATATAATAATGAACTTTCTAAATCTGAAATGTATGGAGATGTGAAATCTGTCTCTTTCAAGAACAGAGTAATTCCTCCTAGGCATTTTAGATCAAGGGCAAGCTGGTCAAATTATTATGGCTCTAATTAGCACTCCCATAAACTGCAAGGTTTTTTTTTTTACATGCAACAAAATGGCACATCACTCCATTTGAAAACATCAGATAAATCATAGCTGACTCATCTGAACATTTTAAAACATTGATTAAATCTTATGACATGTATGTGTACCAAGTAATCATCTAGGTGTACCAAGAGCTGATTTATGCTTCTCATAAATATGTACTGACATGATCTAATATACTAAAATGTGGAGGGGCTCTTAGTCACTGAAAGCTGCATTGTGTAACAAAGATGATGAAAAAGACATGATTTATGCCCATCTTTAAAAAAAACTAATATTCAGACTGAAGGCTTAACCTTGGTTTTATTCAATTAAAATTGTTAAACTGTGCACAGTGATTTTTTTAGAACTTGAAACATTTGTGATGTTGGCTGTTGAAATCTTTGTTACCTTCTCTGTGAGTTGGAATTGTACATATTTAGTAAACCATGCAGACAAAACAAACTTTTTAGACAATATTTTTACTGGAGAGTTTTCTTTTCCTGTATTCCATGTTTTAAAATCTCCCTTCCCAAAATAAAAATGTCAATCCCAAATTTGAAGAGATATAAAGGAATGATTGCTTCCTTTAGAGCTTAAATATTTAAATAAACAATAAGATAATCAGCAACATGCTCTCTCTTGGACTAGTAGGTCGTGTCCAGTTTGGGGTTTTTTGGTTTTGGGGTTTTTTTTTTTGCCTGATATTTCTATTAATCCGAATCAAACAAATACTGTATGATAACAAACACTAATCTTCCACTGCAAAAGGAATGTAGGATAAACCTAGGATGTGAAACTAGATACAACCATGAATTCCACTAGGTGAAATTCCAAAAAACCCTCAAAAATGCTTAATGAATTTCATAGTTCCCACTTGGCATGGAGACAAATAGACAAAAATTCTAATGACTTTAATTAAAGATAGCAATGGGGGGGGGAGCCTTGAATATCAATCTGGAGTAATTGGACTTTGAGGCTTTTTGGGGAAAAAAATCTCTTTTTCTATTTCTGCCTGTGATTCTATGGGCATTATATAGCTCAGTGACCTAGGTTTTTAAGATCACCCAGTCAAATGTCTGGTTTTCAATAGGTAGAACATACCTGTCAGGTCTTAAATGAAGGATAAGCCCCCAAAATGTTAAAAAATAGACTACTGCCCTGGCAGGAAATTGAGCATTGGCAAGCATAGGGCTTAGAAGAAGCTGATCTAACAAAAAGAAGCATTCAGAAAAAGGCTTATGATTTTGCTCTGACCACTTTCAGGGAGCAAGGGAGTAGAGTAGGTAAGGGGTGTGTGCGTGTGTGTGTGTGTGTGTGTGTGTGTGTGTGTGTGTGTGTGTGTATGAATTAAGGATATATGTGTCCACAGGCTTATCTACTCATATGCTGAGTTAACGTTGAACTAGACAGTGGTGTTTAAAACACACTCACACACACACACACACACACACACGCAGGTAAAAGGAAAGAGCTTGAAACGATCCCTTCTGAGACATGAATGCTTTACAATTTTCTATAAGTGGAAAACACTAGAGGGAAAACATTGATACTGAAAGAAGGATGGATCAGTCCAGAGTATCAGGAAAGTGCTTTCTTTTCATGCCATGCCAATCATTAAATAGAAAAAATTATCAAAATGACCAAGTCATCTTAAAACATGTTATAAGAAATTTCAATTCTCTGACATTTTTACTTAGAAAAGAAGGACTTCTTTTACACTTCCCCAAGTAGTTATTTTGAGGGCCCAAAATCCCATTATAACATTGTATTCTGGTTTACTTTGGGAAATGAAACAAGCTATCTTCAGATTTTCAAAGGAAAAGGACAGGAAGGATTGGAAGAAAATACTAATTTGGAAAGAAAGTTGTTAAGAACATCCCCAATCTCATAAAAAGCACTAGGGTATCTCTAATGACCACAAGTGGCCCAGACCTTGGTTTTCACATCTCCTCTAAAATTGACCACTTCCAACATACACACACACACACACAACACACACACACACGCACACACACAGTGTTTCCCAACACTGCTCTGTCTGACTGGATCAGTACAGATGTGAAAGGGAGAATACCATCTATTGAATAACCCTCAACCACTTCCTGAAGCACTGAAATATTCTTTGGAGGTCTACCACTTCATTATTGAACATGCTTAGAAAGTGTGAGCTCACAGGTTTCCGGTGGAAGGTACATCTAAGCAAGAAAAAAGAAAGAGAAGTAGAAACCACGCTACCCAACTTTTTTAACCCTCTAAATGGATCGATGGACAGAGCTGGCTTAGGTATAGTTGTTCTAACATAGATGTAAACAGGCATTTCTTTTCTGGAATTTATGGATAACTGTAGACTGGACAGAGAGTATACAATTTTTTTTAGCAACTTGAGACACTTGAGACATGTCTTTTGAAATCCTTGTTACCTTTGCTGTAAATAGGAATTCTATGTATTTAATAAAGCAGACAATACAAATTTCTTAGACAATATTTTCACTGCCTTTTAATTTTCTGGTATTCCATATTTAGAAATCCCCTTTCCCAAAGTAAAAATGTCAGCTTTAGGTTTGAAGAGGTAGAAATGGAGTGATTGATTCTTCTAGAACTCAAGTATATAAGTCAATAGTAAATTTTTGATAATAATTTTTTTAACCAGACTTGTCTTTTCATTGGTGTAGGAAATCCTTTTCCTCTGAGTGTGGAAATTCCCTCTATTAATGCAGATCAGCAATTGCCCTTCAAGGTATAGGTTTAAAGAGTTGCCTGGAGGAATAGAGAAGTTAAATCTAGGGTCATATAGCCAACAAGTGTCAGAGGCAGAATTTGAACCCAACTCTTCCCATCTCTGGGACCTGACCTATTTGCTACACCATGCTGCCTCTTTAATGATTATTATTAGCAAAAAATAATTCCATGCGGGAAAGCATGCTAATGCAGTTTAAAATTAATCATGAATATGTAACCCATTAGCTCCAACCGGAACAAAATTGATTTGAGTTTAAATTTTATCATAATCTTATTTCTATTATAGGTATCAAATAAAAATTTTGTGCTTTGCCTTAAAAAATCAAAATAATACTGGTAAAATGGTATCCAAACACACACACACACACACACACACACACACACACACACCCCACACACAATTCCCCATAACTGTTATGGCCACTTCAAGTCTGCAAACTCCCAAACCCAAAAAGTCCTGTAACAGTTAGGAAGTCTTTTATAGCTCGCCTGAGTTATAACCTAGTCCTAGCCTAAGATTGTTTCAAGCTATGGTCTAATCCTACAATAAAATTCTTCTATGAGCTAGCTTAAGAGCTAATCACAGTCATAGAATTGTTGATTATATAACCACCTAGAATCCTTTTTGGAAGTAAGAAGGGTAATATAAATTCTAAATAAATAACAACTAGTGTTCCTAGCTCTAGAAATCCCATGATCCCCTGGGCCTTAAACCTGGAAAAGTCCTTTGAGAACATTTCACTCAACTTTCTCACCCTGTTTACAGATGAGGACAATGCTAATGAAGTACCTGGCACTAAGTTGACACTTAACAAAAACTTGTTAATTGATTGAAGATCACATATCTACTGACAGAGCTGGCATTAGAACCCAGGTCTCCTGACTTCTGATCCAATACATTCTCCACTGTCCCATACTCTTTGCTGCAGGAAGGTTGCTACATTTTGGGCATAGGGATAATTCAGGGAAGAGAATGGAAGCTATTTATGCTGGGAACCCTGACTGTATTACTAGGATATCACTATGTCATTTGCATGTTGTTAGATGCTTTGCATGCTGACAGGTCACAAGTATGTTTCGCTGTGAATAGGGTTCTATCAACTCAGGAAGATGGGAAAACATTCTCTCTCTTAGGAAACGCTTTTAGAAAAAGAAAATGTGTACGTTTCACATATTTTGCCCACAATATATGTCACAGGATATAGAATTAGAAGGAGAAGGGATCTGGGAGGTCATCTTGCTGACCCTGCATGGTATCATTGGTGAGAAAATAATGACCCAGAGAGTTGAAGTGACCCGACCAGAGGTGGCCCAACCAGTAAATGGGAGTGGAATTGAAATAGAAATTGAATCCAGGGCCTGCCTTCAAATGCAGTCTTCTCTCAGTTGTACCACATTCTTAGATTCAGTTAGGGGGCCATGGTTCCACTGAGTCTATTAACAGCTTTCAACACAAGCCAACTGTCTGTATTCTCAATACCAGTCATTCTTCTTCCCCTCAATGAATTTCATGAATCTTGTGGGTACCACAAGACAAGGAGGAGGAAATATGCAGTAGGTGTATGCATAGTAACAGGAGCTGCAGGGGATTCATAAATCAAGAATGGAAAAATTGGAACAGAAATAGATCATAGATATTTAGAGCTAGAAGAAAGCTTAAAGATCATTGGGTCCAACCCTCTCATTTTACGGATGAGGAACTGAGGCCCACCCAGAGTGGTGAAATAATTTCTTCAAGGTCTCAAAGCTGGTTAGTAGAAGAAACAGAACTGGAACCTAGGTCTCCTTCATTCCATGCCAGCCTTCTTTCGATGTCACATTGCCCCCCTTATTAGGGTATAAATAAATCTATTGTAAAGCATTTCTTGGTCAGCCTGATTATCTCCAATTTATGTGCATCTTCAAATAGTTTCACAAATATAATTCACAAAGCATGGACTGTTAAAACTGGATGGAATCTTAGAGATCATATGATCCAACCAACCCCCTTCATTTTACAAATGAGGAAACTGAGTTCAGCTTCCTTTTCGAGAGAGAAAGAGGGAAAACAAGCTTAGCAGTTTATCCACAGTCTGCCAGTATGTCATTGATGGAGAAGAAAATGCAACCCAGGTCTCCAGGTCTCACCAGGACCTCTTGGCTATCCCACGTCATGATTTCCTGATCTGGAAAAATAGATGTGAATTGACCCAAAGAGACCTGGTATTTTGGCCACTAAAGTGGTTGAGATGGCAAAAAAAGGATGTCTGAAATATTTAACAACCAGCTCTTGGGAAGAAAAAAATAGTATGCATTAGAGTTTTAATCTTAATCTGCATTATTAACATTTTTCTCCATCATGTTCTTAACTATAGATAATAAGACAAATCCAACTCTGATTTGGAGCATTTGCCGATTTCTGAGGTACAAATACTCGCGCGGAAAATTTAATAATCAGCTCTTTTCAGCCTGTTTGAACTGGCTCCAGTATGCCCCTGCCCCAGAGGGAATCTTGCCAATCACTGCATCCTGGAGAATGCCCCCAGATGCCTGCCTCCTTTGGCAGCTGTACTACAATGAATCCTCTGCAAGGGTCATCAGCTTTTCCCCTTCTCCTGAACTTACAAACAACAACAACAACAAAAACTCAACAACCCAGAGAGCTGTGAGAGAAGCCAATAAGAAGTAAGGAACGTGCAGCAGGTGGTACCATCTGTGCCCGTCTCATTCCAGCCAAAACAGTCTGCTCCCCAGAGCTCCCAGTTGTGGAGAAGGGAAGAGAATCTGACAGAGACGGAGTCAGGGGAGGGGGTGTGGGAGGGCGAGTGCAGAGGCTATTATTCAAATACGGAGTCTTTTGGGGAAAAGTAGATTACTGATGCCAGTGAACTATTATCTCTCTCTCCCTCTCTCTGTATACAACCACTGTGGGAGATTCCTCCAAAGTCAAGTTAGCTGGCAAGCATCAAATCCCACACCTGTGAGACAGACACGGAGGCATCCTCGTGAGTCTGTCACCACTGAGATGGGAGGAACAAGCATTCCACAATAGGACTACGAAGTACAGCCCACCACAAAAAGGAAAGAGGATTAGAGGGGAGTCGGGGGGGGGACAGGATGGGGTAGTATTTTTCCCCTTAGCAACCTCAGTTCTCTCTCCCATATTGCTTCACTAGTTTAATGTAGGCTTATATGCCTGGAGAGAGAGACAGAGAGACAGAGACAGAGAGACAGAGACAGAGACAGAGAGAGAGTGTGTGTGTGTGTGTATGTGTATGTGTTTTCATATGTCACTTGTTGGACTTGCTTACCAGTTTTATTCATTCCCCTGACTTACTTGCAGGCATAGGGATGCAAACAGTTCCAAAGATGAATTAAATTACATATAGCAAAGATTTTTCCTCTTTTTTTTCCAAAACAAAAAATGTTAAGTTCACCTAAATGGAGCAGAAACACAGAGCTGGCTCTATTCATAGGCATCTAGGCAGCTGTGATGTGAGAAGCACCTGCTCAAACACACACACACACACACACACACACACACACACACACACACACACACAAACATAAACCCCCCCCCACTGGCCTATCATAGGATTGGAAATTTCCACCTGCTCCTTTTGGGTTAAGGCATTGTCACCAGAACTTCCCCACTGTCCTCAATCCACTAAAATATAAATTCCTAGAAGGGGTGACACATTCACCTATTATAACCCATTATCACTTTAGCGTGTTGATAATGGTTTATCAGTTCCTTAGCAGAGATCAGGGACCTGAGAAAATTGGTCACAAGATAGATTTTTTTGGTGGAGGGAGAAAGAAAAAAGATGGGGTATCACAGTGAGGAACCCTGGTAGCCACAGTATGAAACCCTGGGTGCCAAAGTAAAGGACCCTGGCACAGTGAAAGGACCCTGGGTGGCCACATTACCTTCAGATAACACAGACCTTATATTGTCCTCTACCCCTCCACACTGTGCCTTATGAACTTTTCCACCCAATGGCACTGTCCTCCATGCTATTCCATGAGCAAGACACTCTATCTCTCACTCTAGGCATTTTCCTGGGTTTCCCCCATATCTGGAATGCTCCCCTTCTTCATCTCTATATACTGGCTTCCCTGGCTTCCTGTGAGTCCTAGCTAAAATTCCAACAAATATAGGAAGCCTTTTCAAATACCTTGTAATTCTAGTACCTCCTCTCTGTTAATTATTTCCTGTTTATCATATATATATATATATATATATATACATATATATGCATATATATACATATATACACACAAACATGTGTATATATACATATATGTGACCACCACACATACATACCTATACATACATACATATATGTTTGCATGTTGTCCCCCTGTTAGAGTGTGAGTTCGTTGAGGGCAAGGAGTTTTCCCCCTCTCTGTTTTTATATCCCCAACACTTAGCTCACTTAATAAACGCTTATTGACTGACTGACTACTGGATTCATAGGAAAGGTGATGGAATAAAGGTAAGAATTGGAGGAAGTGAGTAGAGAAAAAGAATTCATTGAAAAAAAGAGGTGATGGGCACAGAAAAACTAGTTTTGAAGTTAGAAACTTCTAGAGGGATTTGGATTTTATGTTGTGAAAAGGGGATCATTTCATCTTGAAGAACAAACCATATCCCCTCTGTGCATATAATTTAAAAGATAAAAATATCAGGAGACATGTCCCTCTTGTTAATTTCAATATGCATGTCATCAGGTAAAAATATAAACTGCTCACCACTTTTCCCAATTGTCTTCTGCAAGGTAGTCTTTTTAATTAGGATAATTAATTCTTATTACAAAGGGCACCAAAGTGCAACCATTATCCTTCTATTTCCTGTATAGAGTGTTTTCCTGCCTTGCTGCTCTACAGGGTGTCCATTAACAGCAGTGGCACCAAGTGATTCAGAGATCGCAATTTCACTAAGTTGAGAGATTGTGTCTGGTGCCAGGGCTAAGAACGAGGAAATGGGAAAGAAAAGCATAGCGTAGGAAGCAGTGTCAGAGGGTGGACCAAAATAATAAAGGAACCAAAAAACAGGAGGAAAAGGGTGTTGTAAGGCCTTAATTCTGGTAGGAAATTTGGTAAAAAAAAATGCAGGAAAAATTTTATATAAACATGTATACATAGACATATATATATACATATACACAGGCATACATACATACATACAGCACTCTGTAGTGTCTCTTCTTTGGCTCTATAGTCTTATAGATCAAACACAACAGATGAAATCAATGAGACAAACTATCTCAAACAATTCACTACCGTGATAAAAAATCCTGAGGAAGTTGTTTAACATTTCTGGTTTCCAGTTTCCTGCAAAATAGGCTAACAACGCTTACAAAACATTTATTCACTGTTATTTGGGAAGGAATCAAGTATTAAAGTCAATAAAGCAAATTGGGTGTCTAGAGAGGAAGGAATTACCTAGTATTTTGATTTTAGCACTCCTGAGTAATTCACCCATTTGACCAAAGCAGCGTATCAGTGAGACCAAAGTCACAAATTTCAAATGTGCCATGGCAGAACACAATGGATTTGGAGTCAGAGCATCTGGGCTCCTTTTCTGGTGCTTTTATTTAATACCTGTGTGACCTCAGGCCAGTAAGTCACATTACCTCCCTGGGCCTCAGTTTGTACATCTATAAAATGAGGGAGTTGAACTAGATGACTTTTCTGAAGTTTAATGTGTATTATTTTTCCTTCTTTTTTTTTTAAAGGACCTTTTAGCACAAAATCTATGATCCTATGAACTTTGCTCTATTCCACGGCTCCACTACTAAAACCAGCTAACAATCTCACAGATTTGTACAAGGGCAACCAGGGAAGAGAATGAAGTTGCTTCTGTACAAATCTATCATCACTAATGGAAAAAAATAAGTCAAAACACATGCCCACCTGAGAGTATCCCTTTCACCTAAGATAATGCACCAATTCTTTTAATATTGTCTTATATATAAAAATATATCTATTTAACTGACCTCAGAGCCAGGAAGAGCTGGGTTCAAACCATGCCTCTGACACATACTGGATTTATGGCCCCAAGTAAGCTATTTAAATTCTCAAGCTCTAGGCAACTTTCTAAGACTATAAGAGCCTGAGTATGGGCTGCCCTATGTTGGGAGAGAATGTTATTCAATGGAAGCTTCCTTCGCCAGTAAAATAGGAAGGAATAAGACTATACACAAAAACCTATTTCAAAAGGCAAATTGCAACAACTATAAGGGAGAGTTCTAACCAATGGGTTATGAGAAACTTCAATGGGAAAAAGTTACTTCCATCTGGAAAAATTAAGGAGGAATTCATAAAGCAGATGGGTAGGAAAGAAGAGATTTTAATAGGAAGAGATGGATGAAAGTCCATTGCAGGCATAGGGTATAGCTAACGTCATGAGGTGGAAGAAAGGAAACAAACACCTTCTAAACACCTACTCTGTGCCAGCCTAAGTGGTAAGCATTTTACAAATATTATCTCATTTGATCCTCACAACCCTGGGAGGTAGGTGCTATTATTATCCCCATTTTATTGTAAAGAAAACTCAGACTGAGAGAGATGGAGTGACCTGATTTCTCAGGGTCACACAGCTAGCAAGTATGTGAGGCTAGATTTGAATTCAGGTCTTCCTGACTGCAGACCTGAATGAGCTCTATCCACTGTGTCTAAAAATTTGTAGTATATGAATGGTAAAGAGTATACTTGGAGTGAGGAGAGACTTGAGTCAAGCAGAGTCCCAGCACACTGTTGCAATTGTACAGGCATGAGACAATAAGGGCCTGTACCAGAGTGGTGTTAGTGTCAGAGAAGAGAAAGTGGGGCATTGGAGAGATGTTGGAAAGGTGAAATCAACAGGCCTGTGCAACAATTTGGATGATTCATGGGAGTTAAGATTGCCTTTTAGGTTGGGAACCTGAAGGATTGGGAGGATGGTGTTGCCCTCTACAGCACTAGGGAAGGTAGTAGGGAGGAAGATTTAGGTGGGGGATGAGTTCAGTTTGGACATGTTGAGTTTAAGATGTCGAGTGAACATCCAGTTCAAGATGTCTAAAAGGCAGTTGGAGATGCGAGATTGGAGGTCAGCAAAGAGGTTAGGGCAGAGTAATTAAATTTAAGAATTATCAGCATAGAGATGGTAATTAAAGCCATAGGAGCTCATGATATCATGAAGTGAAGTAATATAGACGAAGAAGAGAAGAGAGCCCAGCACAGAGCCCTGGACACCTATGGTTAGAGGGTGTGCTCTGGAGGAGGATCCAGTAAAGGAGACAAAGAAGGTCAAACCAATGGCCTCGGAGGTTCCTTCCAGCTCTGAATCTGTGATTTTGTGACCCTGTAAATCAAGTGATAATGAAAGACATGATGCTGGATGGGATCACAATGAGAGAGTACAAAGATAAATGAGGCCAAGAGTTAGGTCATCAATTACAGAACTAAACAAGGAAGGGACCTAAGAAGTCATATAGTCCAACCCTTTAATTTTAAATATGAGGGAAATGGGGCCTAGGAATGTTAGGTGACTTGCTCAAAGTCAAACAGATAATAAGTGACAGAGTTGGGATTTGAATTCAATCTTCATTTTCCTCATCTATAAAATGGGGATAATACTAATTTCTAACTCACAAAGTTATTATGAGGATCAAATGAGATCATATATGTCAAGCACTTTATAAATCTTAAAATGTTACCTAAATGCTACCTATATATCTGCAATGTTTTATTCAGCTCTAGACACTATGTTTTAGGGAGATCATTGATAAGCTGAAGAACAAGAGAAGAATCGGAGTGAGGATGAACAGAATGGGGAAAGGCTTTAAATCTACACCACATGCTTATCAGATGCAAGAATTAGGGCTATTTCATCTGGAGAAAAAGTTTTGTGGAGGGGAAGGGTGGAAGATCATAGATTTCTTCAATTATCTGATGGGCTGTCACGTGGAAGAGGAATTGATTGGTCCCAGGGGCCTGAGTCAGGAGTGATAGGTAGAAGCTAGAGAGATCAAAATTTAGGAGTTGCAGCCAAACTCTCCCAATATTCCTCTCTAAACACTTTAAAATAGTGCACCAAATCGAATTCTGGAGCAACACAGCCAACAAAAGAATGGAGTGAGACATTTTTCCATCCCAAGACAATTTAGGAGGTTGGAAGGAGAGGTCTGTGGAAAGAGAGTATACTTGGTGGCAACACCAGTGGTGGGCCTTGGAGGTGGTGACAATAGGAGCAGTAGCTTCAGGAACTCTCAGGCCAGAGACATTTCAGAACAAAAAGGAGCACTACCACTCGTGACTGTAGTATAGCAAGGGACCTGGTCACAGTTCAAAGACTAAGATGAACACAAGAATTTGTAGTTGCAAAGGAGTGATGGCACTTCTTTGGTAAAGACCAGAATGCAGATGAAGAGAGCAATGACCACACCTCTCCCCAGATCACCCCACTTTGAGAGTACCAAAAATTTACAGACCCCCAGAACTAGCTCTGAAAACAGCAGTGCAAAAAAGCCTGAAGCTTGGGACAGTGTACACCTACACCCTACTCCACTTCCAAGTGAGCAGAGCCCAACTTTAACATAAAGTTCAAAGTCAAGAAATAGGCTGGAAAAAATGAGCAAACAACAGAAAAAGAACCAGAACATAAAAAACTACTACAGAGAGACAGGAAAGATCAAGACACAAACTTAGGAGATGACAACATGAAAACAACTACAAGCAAAGCCTCAAATAAATAATGCAAATTGGACACAAGCCCAAAAAGAATTCCTAAAGGAGCTAAAGAAAGAGATGAGTGGTAGAGGAAAATTTGGGAAAAGAAATGAGAGTGATGCAAGAAAATTATGAAAAAAGAATTAATAGCTTGGTAAAAGAGGGACAAAAACAGAGTGAAGAAAATAACGATTAAAAAAAACAACTGGCCAAATGGTAAAAGAGGCACAAAAATTCACTGAAGAAAAAATACTTTAAAAAGTAGAATTGGTCTGGCCTCAGACACATAACATTTACTAGCTGGGTGACTCTGGGAAAGTCACTTAAACCTAATTTCCTCACACACACACAAAAAAAGTAGAATTGGCTAAATGGAAGAAAAGGTGCAAAAGTTCACTGAAGAAAATAATTCCTTAAAAATTGGAATCGGGCAAGTGAAATCCAATGACTCCATGAGACATCAAGAAATAATAAAACAAACTCAAAAGAATGAAAAAAATAGATGAAAATGTGAAATATCTCATCAGAAAAAAAAAAAACAACTGACCTGGAAAAAAGATTGAGGAAAAATAACTTAAGAATTATTGGACTACCTGAAACTCATGATCAAAAAAGAGCCTAAACACCATATTTCAAGATATTATTGAAGAAAACTACCCTGATATTTTAAAACCAAAGGGTAAAGTTGAAATTGAAAGAATCCACTAATCACTTCCTGAAAGAGTTCCCAAAATGGAAACTCCCAGGAATATGATAGCCAAATCCCAAAGCTCCCAGGTCAAGGAGAGAATATTGCAAGTGGCCAAAAAGAAAACATTCAGATATCATGGAGCCACATTAAGGATCACACGAGATTTAGCAGCTTCCATATTAGAGGAATGGAGAGTTTGAAATATGATATTCCAGAAAGCAAAAGAGCTAAAATTACAACCAAGAATCACCTACCCAGTAAAACTGAGTATAATCCTAAGGGTTAAAAGTATGTTTAATTAAATAGAGGGCTTTCAAGCATTCTTGATGAAAAGACCAGGGCTGAATAGAAATTTTGACTCTCAAATATAAGAATCAAGAGAAACATAAAAAGGTAAATAAGAAAAAAGAAAACATAAGAGCTTTAATAAGGTTACGTGGTCTATATTCCCATATGGAAAGATGATACCTGTAACTCCTAAGAACTTTATCATTATTAGGGCAGTTAGAACAAGTCTACATAGACAGAGAGTATGGGGTGAGTCGATTATATTGGAATGATCTCAAAAAAATTTAAGGAGTAAGAAAGAGTGATGGACTGGGAGAAGGGGAAAGGGAGAAGAAGAATGGGAAAATTTTTCTTACATAAAAAGAGGTATTCAAGAGAGAGCTTTTATGAGGGAGAGAGCCAAGATGGCAGAGTAAAAGCAGTGACTTGCTTGAGCTCTCCCCCAAATTCCTCCAAATACCTGTGAAAAAATGGCTCTAAACAAATTCTAGAGCAGCAGAACCCACAAAAAGAAAGAGTGAAACAAATTTCTAGCCCAAGACAACCTGGATGGTTGATTGGAAAAGTCTGTTGTGCCAGAATGTAAGAGGAGCACAATTCAGCATGGGCCACACAGTTAAAGACCAGGACTCAGCGAACTTGGAGAAGTCTTCAGGGAATTGAATCAAGGGGAGCTGTGGCAGTTTCCAAACTTCTCAACCCACAAACACTAAAGGTAAAGGCAACTTAGAATTAGAATGTCAGTAGGAAAGGTCTGTTGGACCACAGTAAGAGAGGAGCTCGGCCTAGTCCCAGTTCTGGTGAAGCTGCTTCAGGAGCTCTTGGCCTACAGATGGAGGGGGGATCAAGTGGCTGATCAGAGGGGGATTGCAGGGATCTCTTTGCTGGTGCTGGAGCAGGATTCTCTTGCTTTTCCCATGCTTGGATCTGGGTCACAGTTCTGGGTGGTGGTCCTGGGGCTAGGAGAAGTGCTGGTGTGGTGGAGCTTGTGGTGGCTGTGAAGAAAGAATCTTCCTCACAGTTCCAAGGCAGAAAAGAGTGCTTGTGGTCACTCATAGACCAGAGCCCAGGTCAGGAAAGGAGTAAACACCTCATCCTAGATCATAATACCTTGGAAGAACTGAAAATTTACAGTCTCTGCAAGTATCTCTGAAAACAGCTGCACAAAACCCCCAAAGCTTGGGACAGTACATTCTCCACAGTGGAAGAGTTTAAAACTCAAATAATTGTCTGAGTAAATGAGCAAACAGTGCAAAAAAGTCAGACCATAGAATGTTACTTTGGTGACAAAGAAGATCAAAACCTATCCAGAAGAAGAAAACAAAGGCAAAGCTCCTACATCCAAAGCCTCCAAGAAAAATATGAATCAGTCCCAGGCCATGGAAGAGCTCAAAAAGGATTTTGAGAAGCAAGTAAGAGAAGTAGAGGGAAAACTGGGAAAAGAAATGAGTGATGCAAGAAAATCAAGAAAAACAAGTCAACAGCTTGCTAAAGGAGACCCCAAAAAAATACTGAAGCAAATGACACCTTAAAAAATAGCCTAACCCAAATGGCAAAAGAGGTCCAAAAAGTCAATGAGGAGGAGAATGCCTTAAAAAGCAGAATTGGCCAGATGGGAAAGGAACTCCAAAGGCTCACTGAAGAAAATACTTCCTTAAAAATTAGAATGGAGCAATTGGAAGCTAGTAACTTTATGAGAAATCAAGACATTGTAAAACATAACCAAAAGAATGAAAAAATGGAGAACAATGTGAAATATCTCATTGGAAAAACAACTAACCTGGAAAATTGATCTAGGAGAGATAATTTTGAAATTATCGTACTATCTGAAAGCTATGATCAAAAAAAGAGCCTAGACATCATCTTTCAAGAAATTATCAAGGAAAACTGCCCTGACATTCTAGAACCAGAGGGTAAAATAGAAATTGAAAGAATCCACTGATCACCTCTTGAAAGAGATCCTCAAAGGAAAACTGCTAGGAATATTGTAGCCAAATTCCAGAGTTCCCAGGTCAAGGAGAAAATACTGCAAGCAGCCAGAAAGAAAAGTATTATGGAAACACAGTCAGGATAACATTGGATTTAGTCTTCATTAAGGGACTGCAGGGCTTGGAATATGATATTCCAGAGGGCAAAGGAGATAGGATTACAGACAAGAATCACCTATCCAGCAAAACTGAGTATAATCCTTCAGGTGAAAAAAATGGAAATTCAGTGAAATAGAGGACTTTCAAGCATTCTTGATGAAAAGACCAGAGCTGAATAGAAAATTTGACTTTCAAATACAAGACTCAAGAGAAGCAAGAAAAGGTAAACAGGAAACAGAAATCATAAGAGACTTATTAAGGTTTAATTGTTTACATTCCTGAATGGAAAGATATTTGTAACTCATGAGACCTTTGTCAGTATCAGGGTAGTTGGAGGGAAAAAATATATAGGATAGATAGATAGATAGATAGATAGATAGATAGATAGATAGATAGGTACAAGGTGAGTTGAAAATGAAGGGGTGATATCTAAAAAATAAAATTAAGGGGTGAGAGTATTATATTGGGGGAAGGATAAAGGTAGAGGTAGAAGGGAATAAATTATCTCTCATAAAACATATAAGAAAAAGCTTTTACAGTGGAGGGGAAGTGGGGGAAGGTAAAAGGGAATGAGTGAATCTTATTCTCATTGGATTTGGCTTAAGGAGGGAATAACATACACATCAATTGGGTATGGAAATCTATCTTACCTTACAGGAAAATAGAGGGGAAGGGGATAAGAGAGTGGGGGGGATGATAGAAGGGAGAGCAGATTGAGGGAGAGAGCAATCAGAAGTCAACTCTCTGAGGAGAGACAGGGTCAAAAGAGAGAATAGAATAAATGGGGGGTGGGATAGGATGAAGGGAAATATAGTTAGTTTTTTACAACATGACTACTATGGAAGTGTTTTGCATAACTATACATGTATAACCTGTATCAAGTTGCTTGCCTTCTCAATGAGGGTGGATGGGGAGGGAGAGAATTTGGAACCCAAAGTTTTAAAAACAAATGTTAAGAATTGTTTTTACATGCAAATGAGAAATAAGATATATAGGCAATGGGGCTTAAAAATCTATCCTGCCCTACAGGAAAATAGAAGGTAAGGGGATGGGGGGGTGATAGAAGGAAGGGAATATTAGGAGAAGGGGTATTCAGAATGCACACTGTCTTGGGGTGGGTGGAGAGGCGAGATGGGGAGAAAATTTGGAACTCAAAATCTTGTGGAAGTGAATGTTGAAAACTAAAAATAAATATATTAATAAAAAAATTTAAAAAATAAAATGGTCAGAGAAACAAAGAAAAGAGCTTTTACAATGGAGAGGAAATGGGAAATGGTGGGCAATACCTGAACCTCAGTTTCATCAGAATTGGTTCAAAAAGGGAAGAATGTATATACATATACACTCAGTTGAGTATAGAAATTCTCTTATACAATAGGGAAATAGGATGGAAAGAGGATAAGAGAAAGGGGATGCTGATAAAAGCAGATTAAGGGAGGCATTGGTCAAGTCAGAAGCAAAACAGACTTTTGAGGAGAGATAGGCTAGAGAAAGAGACAGAGACAGAGAGACAGAGACAGAGACAAAGAGAGAAAGATGAATGGAAGGAACAACACAGTTAGTAGGCATACCTATAAATGTGAATGGAATAAAACCATCCATAAAACAGAAATGGATTGCAAAACAGATTAAAAATCACAATCCAACAATATGTTGTTTATAAGAAACACACTTGAAACAGAAAGACTCAAACAGAGTTAAAATAAGGGGCTGGAGAAGAATCTGTGATGCTTCAGCTGAGGAAACAAAATAAAACAAAACCAGAGGTAGCAATCATGATCTCAGACAAAGCAAAAGCCATAATATACCTAATTAAAAGAGATAATCAGGGAAACTTCATTTTGCTAAAAGGTACAACAGACAATGAAATAATATCAGTACTAAATATGTATGTACCAAATGACAGAGCATCCAAATCCTTAAAGGTACAAACAAAACCAATACAGCCAAAATGAGAAGGAAAGCAGGAAACTGGGGAGAAAATTCTTACAGAAAGTTTCTCTGATAAAGGACTCATTTCTCACATGAAACTATGTCAAACTTATAAACTGGGAATTATAAGCAAATTTATAAACAGGGAATTGAGTCAAATTTATAAAAAATAAGAGCCCCTCCCCAATTGATAAATGGTCAAAGGATATGAACAGGCAGTTTTCAGATGAAGAAACCAAAGTTATGTATAATCATATTAAAAATGCTCTAAATCACTATTGATTAGAGAAATGCAAATTAAAACAGCTCTGAGGTACTACTTCACACCTATCAGATTGGCTAACATGACAGAAAAGGAAAACTACAAATGCTGGAGGGGATGTGGAAACATAGGGACACAAATGCATTGTTATTGTGAGTTGGTCCGATTATTCTGAGCTCTGCCCAAAGGGCTATAAAACTGTGCATACCCTTCAACCTAGCAATTCTACTACTAGATCTGTGCAGGAAAGAGATTAAAGAAAAAGGAAAATGACCTATATGTACAAAAATATTTGTAGTAGCTTTTTTTTGCACTGGAATGGAATTGGAAATTGAGGGACTGCTCATTAATTGATAAATGGCCGAGAAATTGTGGTATATGATTGTGATGGAATACTATTGTGCTGTAAGAAATGATGAGTAGGATGGTTTTGGAAAAACTTGAGAATATTTATATGAACTGATACAGAATGAAGTAAGCAGAACCAGGAGATCACACAGTAACAGCAATATTGTAGTGATAATTAACTGTGAAAGACTTAGCTACTCTGATCAACACAATGATCCAAGACAATTCCAAATATTCATGGATGAAAAATTCTATCCAACTCCAGAGAGACCTGATGAACTGAGTGCAAATTGAAGTATAATTTTTCCCTTTACTTTTTCGTGCTTATTTTTTTTTTGCAACATGGCTAATATGGAAATACATTTTGCACAATTTCACATATCATTAATATCATATTGCTTGCCTTTTTTTGTTTAGTATTTTATTTTCCTAATTACATGTAAAAACAATTTTTGACATTTGTTTTTAAAATTTTGAGTTCCAAATTCTCTCCCTTACTCCTTCCTACCACCCTCATTAAAAAGGCAAGCAATTCAATATTTGTGTAGTCATTCAAATATTCCAAATTAGTCATGTTGTAAAAGAAAACATAGACCAAAAAAAATCAAGAAAAATAAAGAAAGCAAAAAAGTGTGCTTCAATCCATATTGAGACACCATAATTTATTTTTCTAGCAATGGATAGCATTTTTCATAAGTCCTTCAGAGTTGTCATGGATCATTGTATTGCTGAGAATAGCTAAATCATTCACAGCTGATCATCTTACAATATTACTGCTACTTTGTACGTAGTACATGCCATTTTGCATCAGCTTCTGTAAGTCTTTCCAGGTTTTTCTGAGATTGCTTGCCTTTTCAGTGATTGGGGAGGGGCTGAGGGAAGGAGAGAATTTGGAACTCAAATTCTTTTTTTTTTTTTAAAGAATGTTAAGAGTAAATAAATAATTTTTAAATTTCTAGAGGAGAAAAAAAAGACTTAAGTCTTAGATCCTCCCGCCATTGTGTTGACCACCATTGTAGTAAGAGGGGATGTCACAAGCTTTTTTAGGAAGGCAGATTCATAGCTATTGCTATTCCAAAGTATATGCCTGGTATGAACCAAAATTGAAGAAAATATAATAATGAGGGCTGTTACCACATCCAAAACTTTGTTGCTTAGCTGAATTATACTAGCTGAACTTAACATGATTTTCTATACCAAAATAAAAGTACATAGCATTGATCATGATACATGCATGCAAAGACAACATAGTGAATTAGGGACAGTGCTCCGCGTAACAATATC
The DNA here is from genome assembly GCF_003287225.1 of Phascolarctos cinereus. Classification (NCBI taxonomy): domain Eukaryota; kingdom Metazoa; phylum Chordata; class Mammalia; order Diprotodontia; family Phascolarctidae; genus Phascolarctos; species Phascolarctos cinereus. The sequence continues at coordinate 166,584,392 of NW_027556098.1, read as the reverse complement.
AAAGGTTATTTCTGTGAGTTCTAGGAGTTTGGTAACGAAAAAGCTTAATTAATATCTTCTACCTATTTCAATTCTTGCATTTGGTGGCATAAATGAATAAACCTGTGGTAAGTCAGTATCCACACTGGGAAAAGGAAAAGGAGAAATAAAAAAAAATGACATATGCCCAAATGATATTTATTAAGGAATATTCCTTATAGTTTACTGGATATAGAAGGAGTGTTTTTGTCCTCCAACTTTACACATAGAGATAGCTATGTGATAGTTTCTACAGATTTGGGTGGTGGTTGTAGAAACTTCAACTAAGAGTGATGGTGTGGCAGCTCCCAGGAGGGTTCCTGTCTTTCTGTTTTTGAACAGGAAAAGAATCATCTCTAACTTGTGTTGAGGATAATACCACAGTTCTGGATATTTCCAAGGTAGTGACTGGAGGGGAGAGCAAGGTGGAACATGTTACCTCTGTTCCTGGGGTTTGGGGAAATTGTAATTGCTTGATTAGGTAAAGGAAGGATAAAGGAAAGGGGAAAGGGAACCTGATTTTGGACTTGTTCTCATAAAAATACATGCTCCATGACCTTAAATGAACTTCTGAGAAATTCTCCCCTGTACATGTGATCATAAGCTGAAACAAAGAATACAGATACCAAAGTTCATTTAGGTTCTGAACATCTGAGTTAATTCTTAACTCTTCCTTAACAGTCTCCAGACTCCAAAAATACAATTAACAGGTTAGCATATAGTCTTTTGCTCAGTATTTCATATATTGGAATATCATGGAATTATAGATGGGCTAACAGTCCACTTGTTGTTCAGCCATTTCAATCATGTCTGACTCTTGGTGACTGTCACCACTTGGGATTTTCTTGGTAAAGACACTGGCAAAGATGCCATTTCCTTCTCCAGCTCATTTTATAGATGAGGAAACTGAGGCAAACAGGGTTAAGTGATTTCCCCAGGGTCACCCAGCTAGTAAGGGTCTGAGGCTGGATTTGATCTTAGGAAAATGAGTTTTCCTGACTCCAGGTCTGTCACTGTAACCATTGTACCACCTAACTGCCCAGCATTCGACTGCTCCTGGGTGAAAATAGGCCTTAACATGTAGGAGCAGACTCTTACTCATGTATGATCATGGTAGCTACCTTATCCTGAGCCCCAGCACTGTCCCCCTGCTTCTGTATGGCTTCTACCCTCCACCTGCTTGCTATTCACATTGCCAAAATAGATGTTCAAGGTAGATGAGTACACTATAAACACTGGCCGTAGGGAAACTGGTATTGCTGAAAACAAGTCTCTAGTTAACCCCTAATTGAATGAGCTTGCTCTTCTGTCACTCCATTGTCTCCTAATCTTTCTAACTTTGATATTGGACCTGCTGCGCTCTATTTCTTCTAGTCCACGTTGATGATCTAGTTATTGTATTGAAGATTTGCAAGTCATCAATAGAATGGATCAGTTGACTCAGATCTATTTTTATTGGATTTCTTTCATATAGCCATGGTTGAAGGAACAAAGATATAAATTTGTATTTACAGAACATTATGGCACGTACATTTGTTAAATGGGGAAAGAAAATGCAAACTGATCAGATTCTATCACAATCAATTTCAAGACATTTTTGTCTTGTCATATGATCTAGTTATAAATAACATCCTTAAAAGATTAAGTCAAGGCTTTGTTCTTATACGAACATAACCATCCTACAAAAGCCTCACCATCCCTGAGTCAGCTGGGAAGCTAAATGGCAAAGTGGATAGAATTCAAGATTTAGAGGCAGGATGACCCGAGTTTGAATCCCGCCTCAGATAATTATTAGTTGTGTGACCCTGGACAAGCCGCTTAACCTCTGTCTACCTCAATTTCTTCAGGTGTAAAATGGGAATAATAGCACAAAATGTCCATGTTGTTGTGAAGATAAGATGAGATTATTTTTGTAAATCACTTTTATCATTATCTATTGCCCCGCCTACCTGCCTCTAAATAGCATCCATGGCAAGTGTTATCCAGATTTGGCTTGAAGGTTTCTGGAGAGGGGAACAGTCCCTCCATTTTTCGGTAGCATTTTCCTTGTATCAAGACAACATCTTCCTATCTGCATCTTCTACCCATTGCTCCTAGTTGTGGTCTCTGGGGCCAAGTATAAACAAGTCTTTCACATGGCCACAACCTCTCATTTGCTTGTCTCTACAATGATCTTCATTTAAATGTTCTCCACTGTGTTTTCCCTTTTCACTTTATGTATTTTTAAACAGAAATACATCTTCATTATATAAAAAATGTTATTCTACTGACCCTTTTAACTAGCCTATTCCTTTTCAATAAAGTATAAAGTTTCATCTCAATATTCCAGTCATGGCATTTAAAGTTCTTCACAACCTGGCCTCTCCCTATCTTTCCTGTCTTCTCATACATTACTGCACTCCATACACAGTGCAGCCATACTGACCTACTTCAACCATTCATCTGGGAGGCAGTTCCCCTGCAGAAAGGTCCACTTCCCCTCAGCAGGTGCTATGAGCTGGGTCCAAATGAATCAATACACATTGGTGGCAGCAACAGTCACTAATATTTAATCAGTCTTCTCTACAAAGTGCCAATGGGCACTATATTCTCCATGAGGAGATGTTTCTAAAGTCTCAGATAAAGGTTCAATGCCTTCATCATCTGATTACGGAATTCCTTTATCAGCGCCCTACGTGGACTTTTTTCTCTAACAGTATTTATTCAAATATTACCTACTTTATTAATCATTAGTGTCTCTGAAACTTGGGATGTGATACATCAATCAATCAAAAAGCATTGAATAAGTGCTTATTATGTCCCAGGCATTGTGCTAAATGCTGGGATACAAAGAAAAAGCAAAACAAAAATAAATAAACCTGTCCCTATCCTTGAGGAATTTATATTTTGAGGGGGGAGATGAAGTGTAAGTGTGTGAATATTCAGACATTATATAAATGTGTTATATAGGGGTGTGTTTTTATGTGTGTCTTATCACGAAACATACGGAATAGAAAGAGAATAACTTTAAAAGGAGAGGCATTAGCAGTTAGAAGAACCAGGAAAGGCCAATTACAGAAGATGGCATTTGAAAAGTGGAAGTGAGGAAGAAGAATGTTGCAGGTATGGGAGTAGTTGCAGTGGAGGAATACTAATCAATAAAATATATTTTTACCAGTACCCAAGGATAATTTCAGACACTACAAATGTCGACACTCTCAGACTGAAAAATAAAACTAACTTTAATCATGTTCAGTCAGGAAAATTTGTTTCAAATCTACTGCTTAAAGCCATATGTTTAATAGAAGCAGTAGTAAATTCACATTTCTGTTTCTGCATTATTTTAACATGACCACGTTTATTCTTGGAGAAGTCACTTTCCTCATCTGTAGAATGAAAAGTTTGGACTACAATTTCAGAGGTTCTTAACCTGGGGTCCGTTAACTTTTTAAAAAAATTTATAAATGTGTTGTAATTTCCATTGTAATTTCATGTATATTATTTTTCACTCATTTAAAAACATTGTTCTCAGAAAGGGTGCAAAGGTTTCATTAGACTGCCAAAGGGATCCATGACACCAAAAACAAACAAACAAACAAAAAAAGGGTAAGAATGCCTGGACTAGATATTCTTTGAGATTACTTCCAACTCCAGAGCCATAACCCTAAAACAGTACGATGCAAATGGGGTGCTATCCTCTTCCTCTCCCTTCTATTCTTTTATCGCCTGCTTTTAGTGGGAATATCTATGTAGAAATTCTGGGATTCTATTCTCAGGGAGGTGGGAGAAAACTAAAGATATCCTACAGATCACTTACTAAAGAATAAGGTTCTTTCCAGTCCATAAGAGAAGATCCCCTACTCAGTCTTCTAATGCGATCTAGTAGAAAGAACATTGATCCATGAATAAAGAGACTTGGGCTCCAATTCCAGCTTCACCACTAGCGTGTGACTTTGGGCAAATTACTTCATCTCTCTAGGCCTCAGTTTCCTCATGTGTAAAATGAAGGTATTAAATAAGACTATCCTTAAATTATTCTTCAGTCTTAAAAACCTATGAATCTAATAATTTTCCAAAGTTCTATAAATAATAGAAATTATGAGAGTCCCAAAAGGATTTAGCCCTGAGGCCAAGAAGACAGTAGTAAGATCTTCTTTACACAGAGGGGAGAATCAAACACTGAATGTGTCTGAGACAGGAACTTACTAGGGGATATGTACAGGTAACCTTATGCAAAATTATAATTCTTAGCATCCTACCTAGTCCTGCCTAGCCATTCTGGTAGCTGCCCAATTTGTCACTTATCATACCTTGCACTCATGCCACACCCTAGTAACATGATGAATAGTAGAAAGGCTCACATAAGAAGCAAAAGGAAGAAAGGAATCGCTAAGAGAAGGAGATAGAACAGGGAAAGGTGGTAGGGACCAGTGCAAATGGAAAATTGGAATTCTTACAGGCCTAATAAATTTGCTAGGAAGAATAGCATGGTGGATAAAGAGCCAACATCAGAGCTAGAAAGATCTAAGTTTAAGCCTCACTTCTAACATATATTGTCCCGTGGCCAAGTTACCTAACCACCTACATGATGCCTCAGACTGCACTCTAACACTACATTAGAGAGTAGGTTCTGATCTGCATTGGTAAAAGGAGCTTCCTCTCTGCAGGTCCCCTACACCAATGTAATTACAGGATACATTAAAAGAAAATTCAGAAAATGATTTGCAGAAAGTCAAACAAGTGGACAAACTTCACCTTCCAGAAAGATTCCTGGCCAAATCAATTTCCCAGATCACCGCCAGATCTGCGTGTAGAGTTATTTTCCAATATTGACATTCAGTGATTGATTAAACAATGGTATTAGAGAGGAAAAATGTATTGATAGATTAGGAAATGTTAAAAGGTAGGTAATGCTTTCCAAATCCACTGAATAAAGGCACCCAAGACCATTAGTGACTTACCTAAAGATTCTGAGGAGAGGCCGTTACTCTTATTTTTCTAGACTCAAATATAACAGCGGACTTTGAGTAGTGACTCAGAATGAGGAGCATCAACTAAATAAGAGGAAGAAGTTGGGAAGCATTTTTTTGTTGTTTGGTTTTCACTGTCTCTCGAGTTTTCTATTACCTCAGTTTGCTGCCTGGGCTTTGCTGATGTTGCTGTTTTACAGCAACGAACAGCGAGATAGCTGCAGGTTCGTGTGGGACAGAGGTAAGTCTGCGTCTAACATGAGTCATGCACCCTGCAGTGAAGGACAGTGGGAGGCAGGAGAAAAGGTACTGTTTCTATCAGAGATTCTTACATAAGAATGGAGGCCATATGCACAGATCACAGAACAGGGGCAACCTATTGCTCCTACCCCACGGCCCAGGTGAAATCTAACTAGGCCTTTGACTCAACTTGAAAGGCCATTTTGAAAGCATGCATCTATGCTAGATGTTTGCAGAATTGTCCTTGCTTAGGTAAGATGCATAGCCTGCGTGTTCAGGTGGGTGAGACAGTGCACGACAGTCTTTTTCGAACACCCAGTGTGCTAGAAGCACAGCGTCAAAGGCCCATGAAATGTCACCAAGGAAGCAGAAAGCTCATACCTGCCCTCCCAGGGCTTATAATCTAAAAGGACACAGGAAAAAACAAGTGAAAAAATGTCACTGAAACATGAACCCCACAATTGATTTAGCTTAGGTGAATTGAGAATTCTCAGAACAGAATTTCTTGGTTAATGAAGTTCAACCAAAAAGGTTTCGTTTCCCTTCCTGATCATGGAAAATATTTCTAAAATGTGCGAGGCCATTTTCTTGCCTTAGTATGTGTGTTATTACTTAACAGGTGCTTAATGAATACTTGTGGTTGATTACAAAGGATCTTAAGGTCCAAACTCAGCAAATAAAACTGTATTAAGAACCTACGTTGTACAGAGTGGAGAGACAGTGTTGCGTAGTGGATAGAAAACTGGCTTTGGAAAACTGGAAGATCCACATTCAAAACCTGCCTCAGACACAAAATTGCTGGGTGACTATGGACAATTTACTTAACTGTTCAGTGTTCCAAGCACCCCTCTCCCAGAAGGGCTGCCTATCTTCTTCAGCGGAAGGACTTTCCAAATAGGGAGCTCCCTACATCAATGAAATCTGAGGTCTTGAGCACACATAAAAAATATAGATATTACGTTAGGCCCTGTAGATTAAAAATGATGAAAAAAGGAACTCTGAGCATATAAACTGACCGGAAAGTGGGGTATATAGGGAGGAGATGGTGACTCATACATACAGATAACTAAATAAAAATTAGAATATGGTTCAGTACACTTTTGATTCAATTTGATAAACCCTCAATAACTGTGTTCTATGTGCCAGGCACTGTGCTCAGTGTTCTGAGAATACAAATGAGAAAAAGAAAGACAATCCTTGCCCTTGGGGAATTTACAATCTAATGGGGGGAAGACACACAAAAAGAAGCTGAAAGGAGTGGGAGGGAAGGGAAGCGGCTCTGGGGACTTGATGTTGGTAGAGTTGAAACCAAGCAGAGGAGCTGATAGAAAATGAAGTCAGCTGGAAAGTTTGGAAAGTTCAGGGCCCTCTCTCTTATTTGTTATTGTTCAGTCATTTCAGTTGTGTCCAACTCTTAGTGACTTCATTTGGGGTTTTCTTGGCAAAGATACCGGAATGGTTTATCATTTCCTTCTCCAGCTCATTTTATAGATGAGGAAACTGAGGCAAACAGGGTGAAGTGACTTGCCCAAGGTCACACAGCTAATAAGTGTCTGAGGCTAGATTTAAACTCAGGAAGATGACTCTTCCTGACTCAGGTCTGGTACTTTATCCATTGCCCCTCTCTCTATAAAGGAAGATTTTGGGAGGAGTTTACTTCTCCATCCTCCAGCCATCCGATCTGAGGGTAAAGGTAACTGAGGGAATTGAGAAAGTGTTGAGCATCAAAAACTGAGTTAATCAACATGGTGACAGGTGAACAGCTTATCCTGAAGGAGAATGGAGAGCAAAGCGAGTTACATAAACAAGATCAAACAGTACCATGAAAGATTAGTGCCGGAAAGGATCCTTTTTAGCTGGAGAGATCTAGATAGGCTTCATGGATATGGTGGCCTCTCAATCAGCACTTAAGGGAGGGAAGGATTTCACAGTGGAGAAATGAGGGTCATGTGTTCCACAATGGGGAACATTATATTCAAAGGCAGTTCCTCAAGGTTATCATTCTGAATATCAGTCCTAACTAACATGGACTCATCTGCAGGACTGAATTGAATGTGCACCAACCTCCAAGCACATGGTTGGTTTGTTTGTTTCCTTTTTCTATCTTTTTTAACTAAAGTCCTGATAGAAGCTTATTTTCTGATGAATTTGGTTGTTTTCCCTGAGGGCTGAGCACAACAAAATTGATCCTATCTATAAAATAAGGGACTTGGACTAGATGATCTCTTTGATCCCTCTGAGCCTAAAAATTCTCTAACTCTCTGATTTGGATGATTCCATTTCGCATTAAGGGGCAGCTAGATGACTCCACTGTGGATACATACAGTGCTAGGCCTAGGGTCAGGAAGATTCATCTTCCTGAATTCAAATCTAGCCTCAAATACTTACTAGATGTGTGACCCTAGGCAAGTCACTTAACCCTGTTTGCCCCAGTTTCCTCATCTGTAAAATGAGCTGGAGAAGGAAATGGCAAACCAGCATCTTTGCCAAGAAAACCCCAAATGAGGTCACCAAGAGTCTGAACTGAACAACTGAACAACAAATTTTGATTCAAATGAGGCCATTCAGTTGTTTACCATCTTCCTCTGGCTCTCTTCGTCCTTCAGATTCTTGTAACTTGCTCCCATTTCAGATGATTAGTGAGTTCCTCCCAATTTCTTCAAACCTCAGAGATTCTCTGAAAGGGATATTTTTGAGCCATCATATAGTATTGTATGTCACACAGTTCAGGAGGGCATGAGAAGGTAGGAGGATTAGGAGAGCAGTAAGGTAAGGAAGGAAGTGCCATAAATCCCTGGGGAGATTTTTGTTTTCCCATGATGACTAGCCTAGGAATATTGTTAAGGAAGAAAGAGTGGCTAACAGTGTCAGTCAGAAGAGAAGTCCAAGAGGAAATGTGAAATGAGAGTAGGCTGCCTTATCTGTTGGTTTTTAAATTGTCTCTGAATGTGCTTTTCTGAAGAAACATTAAGTAGTGATAATGGAACGGACCATCACAAGGCCAGCCTTGGTGTAGGAGGCCTGGCACACACAGAATGTCTCATATTTGCACACATTGCCTGGGAAATACTTTGCCCCAGGACATTTACCCTATGAGAGAGCCTGAACGTGCACTGGAGAGGGTTTCTTGTGAAACAGAGAGGAGCTAAGCAGGGAACTGCTAAAGAAGAAAGCGGATGGTCCACATTTCAGGAAAAGGGTTTTGATGGTGCTGTTCTTCAACTAATTTTAATTCTGATGAATATTGGCTTTTCTGTGATTTTTTTAGTTCCCCCCAAAAGTGGGGGTGTTTTGTACTTATATTGCTTGCATTGTATCCTAGAAAATCTTTATTGCATCAGCTGAGAAGCAGTTACACTGTACCCAGTACTAGGCTCTATTCTATATTCAAAGAATACTCTCAGAAACCTTGGCTTGCGAAACAAATACTAGTAGTAACTGAAATAGCTGTCTCCTAAAGTATAGGGGAATACATCAGTGTTAATTCACCTGCTCAAAATGGATTTAACTCTTTCCCTACTTCTATCTCCTTCCACTCCATTTCTCTAGCAATCTAAATGGTGTGGTTTACAAAATCTTCCCTATGAGCTATACCTCCCTATGACTGGGGCACAGATCACAGATACAATGAAGTCCTGATCTTTATAATTTGAAAAGTTGGCCCGCTCTCTAACGGATTCTATGCTACAGCAGTTATCATTGAGATTCCAGTGTATCTGCTGCATACTTCTCATAAACACTAATGAACAATAAAAACCTGATAGCAATATCAATAGCATGATTTGTATTTGCTTATGCATTAAAGGTGGTTAAATGAAAAGAGTGACTTCAGGGCTTAGAAATGAGTTTTCATTCCTTTTTGGGATAGACCTGGCTTCGAAGTAATCAGATGCAAAGGAGCAGAGGATATTGTCTAGGGCTTCTCCGCTTAGACTCTGACCTCTCACCTGAGACAACACACCAAGAGAGTGACTTCCAGATGTGGAAGCCTTGCCATTGCAAATGGGTAAAGACTGAGAACTCATTTCTCAACGAGTAACTAGTAAGAAAAATATACATTTTTTTTCTTATCTCAACTCCTCGTTATCAACCCAGGACAGATGGGAAACAATAACTTAAGGGATTTTGTGAAATATTTGCTCTATCACCTCTTTTCCTGAAAATAGCATTTTGAAGTTGGCCTTTATAACAGGAACTACAAAGGCTTAACAAAAGGAACCACAACTGTATATCTAAACTGGCAGTATATTTGTATGGTGTGGAGTGATACATATGTTTACCGCCCTTGACTGGTTAAACCGTACTCATTATCATGTCCTTATTTCCACTTCTAATTGTAGCAGAACTATTTCCCGTAAACAGGTCAGCTCTCTAACACTTTTGAACACAAGAATTCTTTCAAAATGCCAAATCCTAACTTTATTAAGCAATGTTTTCCCTAGATCTTAATTACAGCCCCTAAGGCACACACTTAACAGGTCCATCTCTATAATTGGGAAGAAAAGTAAATTTACCACCAACTCCAACTGCATCCTCTATATGGACACTTATGCCATCTGTGTTTAAAAAAAAAAAAGACTTCATGAATTAAGAAAACATATCTTCATAGACACCATTAGGAAATTGCTAAGCTCTTTAATATAAAACCAAAATAAATGTTACTCCATAATGTTTTCAACAAACGTTCCCAAGAAAACATTAAACTCACCCTGTAAACCCCATTTCCTTTCCTTAGTCACTGGTATAATTTGTGTAATTTAAAGAACAGAGAATCCAGATGTGATCATGTGAATGCTTTTGTTTGAAATGGATGGTCATTTTGGACCATACATACTAGCTGGGCTGAGTGGAGTCTCTGTAGGTGTGGTGATATTTCAGACTGCTGAATCACTGAAGTTGGGCTGTGAATAGTTTTAGATAGTGACCAGCAGTGTTAGTGGCATTAATCAGGAAACCATATCCAGATGCCACACAATTTCCAAAGGCCATGATAATGTATCACATTATCTTTATTTTCCTTTCAGCCCACAAAAGCTAAAAGTGAACCAGCAACTCCATGCTAGGATATGATTCCTGAGAAAAATAAGTGACTTCGGTCATGCAACAATTCAGTGGTAATTCCCTCATATAATCAGGAAGTACCAAGAATAGAAAAAGTGTTTTGGTGTGTTATTTTTAAATCAGCCTTCATTTTACTTTCATCTAAGAAATGAAGACCACCACCTCAGGCATTCTGATTAAGCAACTGCCATCCAGCGTAAATTTTCTGTTTTCTTAAGTTGAAGAGTTATTCGATGTCACGAACAGAATAGTCTTTCTAGTGAGTCAAGAATTCATACTTTAAAGAGTTTTTTACACATTAAGATTGGATTAGCAAGTAACATGCAACTTGTTTAATTTTCTTTTATGTGAAAACAGATGCTGCCTCCTTCCTTTTTTATAACCCCCTTTCTTTTGCCTCTCCTTCCAAAGAAAGATGTAAATATTGTATCTGAATCATCTCATGATGGAATTTTGAGTTTTAAAGGCAGATTGAATTTGGTGCTTTTGTAGTTCCTGGTTAAAGAATTATGGGGAAAAGTGTATACAGGGTCAGATTCTCAAGGAGGAAAGGTAGCCCTTCTAGATTTACCCTATAAGCTAAGTCTTTTTCTCAAGCCTCAGAATTCTTTCACGTTTTGAAGAAGAGTCCTGACTTTCTCCTCGATCTCAAAGGGCAAGAGAAGAGGCATAAGCAATCTACCCCGTATCATTCTCACTCGTGTTTCCATCTTTGTCTCCATTTCTTCTAAGAAGAAAGCCTCCATTTTTGTAATGACGCACCAAGCAGCCCAGCTTCCAGATCTTTATGGGTACTGGAAAGAATATACAAGATTCCAAAGCACTGTGCAGATGCTTTGGTTGGCTTGTTGCTTCAGGGAGTACCACAAGATGCTACACCTCTATAAAGAGGTAGTGGAAGGCCAGGATCATTTGTCAGCGTGTCCAAGGAGTGCCATTAGAACCAAGAACCAAATGTGATTTCACACAGGGTAGGAGCCAGGTACCACATTTTCATCTACTTCAGACAGGGTCTTGACAAAGAGGTGAAGACCTCCAATTTTCAACATTCTAGCAAAGCTATGGTTAGAGGTCCAAGATATAAATTCATAGAGTTAGGGAGAAAAAAAATTCAAGGACTAGAAATTGGGCTATGAATGATATATAGCACAGGTATTCATTGCCTAGGCCAGAGGTACTGAGACCTGAAACAAAATGGAACACCAGCTCCAACCTAGGGAAGACCAGACACATTAGGTAATTCCCTGAATCACACTAATTTTTTATAGATTTTCCAGACCAAAGGTAATCTGGGACCTTGATGATATTCCTTTCATGTCTCAGGAATGTTTAGATCCCCAACCCATTCCTTTGGTAGTATATTACTTACATTTTCTTTCATTTTTTTCAATATTTTAATTTTGTTTTGAATTTTGTATTGTCTCATGGAATCATTTCTTTCAGTTTGACCCATTTTAATTTTCAAGGAGTCCACTTTTGGGGTAAGGTTTACCATTTTCTGTTCTAAGCTGTTGAAATTAATCTTATTTTTTTCCTCCCTAGCTGTCATTTCACTGAACATTTTGTATCACTTGCTTCTTTCCTTCCAGATACTCTTATAGTCAGGTCATTTTTCTCTGGGGCTCTACTTGGACTTAATGTAGAGTAATTCTCTTTTTCTGGGTTTATCTTTCTGCCTTCTCTTAATCCATAATATTTCTTCATTACATTTAGCACTTTTTCCCTTTGTGTTCGTATTTTCAGCCTCATTTTATGGACTGGTATTGTGTCAGTCAGACTCTGATCACTCCTGTACTTTCAGATGGTGTAGGCAAGCTGGTACTAGGTGTGTTGGCTAAGATGAGCCACTTTCTGCAAGAATTCTGGGGTATAGGCTTAGTATCCTGAAGGCTCAACTTGGTTTTGGTCTTGGCCCCTTCTTTGTCTCCTTCATTTATACAGTCCCCAAACCCAGAATTATATACTATACTATGCTGTGACCCTGACAAGTCTCAACTAGATATTGTCAATTGTGCCTACAATAGAGCTCCTGGATGACTTCTGGTGCTACTCTGGCCCATTCACCTGCTGTGGCTTAGTAGTAAGCTGCCTATGCCTCTTCCCATGGTTTGGGAGAAAGCTCCTTGGGCTCTGGTTTGTGTGCTAATCTGTCCCTAGTTCTCTTGTGACTTGCTCATAAGTTGCCTGGGCTTTGTACTAGGTGCTGGCCTTGTCTCCTGCTATGGGTCTGGGCTGCTTGCCAACTGTATATTCCTTCTACTCTGGTTTGTCTCTACTCAGAGTCTCTGCAAGTTTCTTGCAGCTTTCTTATATTAGTCTGGACTGAATAGAGGTGCTTAGAGATATTTTTTCTTTGATTTTCTTTACCATTGTTCTTTTTGGTGTATTTTTAGAGGTTTACTACAGTATTTGTGGAGGATCTGGGCTCTTCTAGATCCTAACAAGGTTTCATTATGGCCAGAAACTGCTACCCATGTTATTGGAATGTACTAACTGGCATCTAAAAGCACTCTGTCTTAAGAAATTTGGAAAATATGGTTTAGTTCAGATCCAAAGAAGAAAAATAATTAAGTTGTATGCTGATCCTTGCTTTCATGTCTCCATGTTTATTTTTGGTATTCACAAACTGGAAAATTAGAAGCGTTTGAAATACACAGACCAATGGAATTTAGATAGGATGCATGAGGAGGTGGATTTGTGTATTAAATCAATAAGCCCTGTAGGGAAGGGAAAGGTATCAATCAACAAATATTTGAGTACATTCTAAAGGCAAAAAACTGTGAATTTTCTTGCCTTGCTGACCTACCCAGAGGTAGTGCTCAATAAATATTTGTTGAATTAAAGTGCTGTAGGATATAAAGATATTCTGAAAACATGGTTCGTGCTTGTGATATTAGACAGTGTAGCTTAAGAAGGAAAAGAGCAATTATTCCTATATTGGGCCTATCCAAGAAATAACACAAAGATATCTATGTAATGGTCTCGCACATTAGGAGGAAGGGGTTAGTGTTGAGAAAGATTCAGTCGTTTGTGACCCCTTATAATGAGGATGTAATTAGACTTCCCAGCTAAGGACGAGGTAAAGAAGTATTCTATCCTTGTTGGCTACTGGATGTGTCTTTCAGCTTAGCTCAAACAATTGAGGGAAGATAAGGAGCAAAGGTTCAGAATAAGAGAGCAAGTTAATATTGGACATGGGGCAAGTTAATTAAAGGCCTATTGGTCAGAACCTTGAAGCCTGGGATCCACAGAAGGGCTGGTGGTAGAAGAGATGATTTTTTTTTTCATCAAAGGCTGAACTAACACAAAGATTTAAATCTGCTTCTGGTGAACCAGTCAGAACTGGAAACAAGGCAAGAAGGAATAAGCTTCTAGAACATGTAATCCTTCAGGAGGGGTATAAGACAAAAACTTTGGGGGACAGTTTTGGTACCCATATAGGAGAATGCATTATTTTTGGTTGTAAATTGGGGGAAGGGGAGAGGAGGTAAAGCAAAAGAAAAGCATTCCCAAATCCTGCTCAGTGAGTTAGGATGAAGTGACTATAATGATTGAACTGAGGAGAAGCAGAAGTGAAGTCCCTGCAGAGATCATCTTTCCATGTGTCATATAGGATTTGGGAAGCAGTTGCTGGAAGGCTTTCTAATTCTCTGTTCATGAAACAAAACCTAAATAAATATAAAAGTCTAGCCTTAGATGGGTTTTTAGGCAGAGTAAACAAATGGCCTATAGTTTGAGCCAAGCTAGAAGAACCTTCATAAGCTATTAAAGAAGACAGTGAGGTGTAGTAGAAAGAATGCTGGGATATAGAGTTTGGGGATCCAGGCTGGCATTGGTGTTCTGTAGCTTGATACCTGGTTGTATCTGGGCAAGTCACTTAACCTCTCTGTGTCTTAGGTTTTTCATCTGTAAAATGAGAGAATTAGACTAGGTCACCACTGAGGTCCCTTCCAACTCCATATCTATGAATCTTTTCATAGACCTTTCAGCTACTCCTTGTAAACGTTCTTATTAAACTCTCTTTAAATATAAATGGAGAAAGAGTCAACATCAGAAACCTGAAAGGTCTGCTAGTAAGTCTAGAAGTGAACTTGTCTTAAAAGAAAAAAAACAGTTGAGGAGGTCCCTTTTACCCTGTTTTGTACCATGGTGTCACACTGAAATTTCATAGCCTCCAGAAAATTCAAGATTTAACCTGAAATAAGTCTCATGGAATGAGTTGACTTGTAATGTAACATTCCCCTGTCACTAAAAACAACAAATAGAGGCTCAGTGACTATCTGCCCATTTGTCTAGATGACTCCTAAAAATTCATTCAGCTCTGGAATTCTGCTTCTAAGATTCCTCCCTAAAACAAGGTATACCTATATCTAGGATGTCTACTACCTTCCCCAGGTATGGAGAGCATTTAATTAGTTTTATTATTCTGATCATTGCTAACGGACTCCATGTTTACATACAGGGCTCTTCTTTTAGGAGCTGCTTAGGACTTCTCTTAATGCTCAAAAGAGAAAAGAAGGAAAAACTCCACTCTTTACATACCTCATGGGGGTTCATATTGAAAAAAAAAAATGCTCCCAATACATGAACTCACTTATTTGGCTTGAGATCCAACTGTCTTCCATAGTTACTGACACTTTTCCAATAAATAAGGTAACTTCAGTTACCTTTGTAAGGGAAGCTTTTTATTAATTTTTACTCGTTTTCCTTCCATTAGGTTTTTAGCACTGAATTGGCTTGTTTACTAACCTCTGCCCTCTCTTTGCTTTAGCAAAACATCCACATATTTGTCCTTAAAAGGTTCCTGGAACCTTCTGCCATGCACTGACTAGCACGTATCACTGAAATGCATGGTTGCAACAGCTTTGCCCTGTTGCCAATGCTCATTACTTTCCTCATAATAAATCTTTTGCTCACTCAAAAAAATCAAGTTGAATATGAAACCAAAAAAAGGGGGGAAGGGGAGAGAAAAATCTATTAGTAACATAAAATAGGAGTGATTAAATAGAAAGAGCTGGTTAAAGAAATAATCTTAATAGGTAACAATCTAGAAATGGAAATACGAATTACAAATTTAATGTCAGTGAATTCTACATCAATCAATAAATATGCATTTATTAACTACCTACAGCATGCACTGTGATAGGTAGGTGCTGTGGATACCAAGACAAAAATTCCTTCCTGAAAAGAGCTTACATTCTACTGGGAGTAACGATTTGTTCATAAGTAAACAAAATATGTCCAAAACAAATACAAAGAAATTTTTGGAAGGACGGGGGACTCAACCAGTTGAAGGGAAGGCTTCATTTAGAAGGTGTGCTGAACATGAGTTTGCAGAAAACAGGGATTATAAGAAGTGGGAGTGAGGAGGGAACGCATTCCCAGCATGTACTCTCCACTCACACCACCATCACCCTAATTTAGAGGTTTTCTCACCTAGTTATGATTGAAATAGTCTCCTAATTGTTCTTCCTGCCTCATGTTTCCTCCACTTCATTCTAGATCACGTATGATGTTTTCATACCCAACTCCAATGGCTTCCTACCCCTTCTAGGATCAAATACTGCATGGCCCAAAAGTCTTGAGACTTTTAACTGTTATTAATTACTCTGCTTATCATTTGAAGTTCTTCATAGCTTAACTTCATCCTAACTTTCTATTCTTCCTATATATTATTCTCGTCCTCTATGATCTTGATATTGGCCTTTTTCCTGTTAGTTACACATTATTCCATCACATTGACTGTCCCTGTTGCTGTTTCCTGGCATCACTTCTTGAAGGAACCCTTCAGGACTCATACTCTAGGCCTTTCCTAGTCTCCCCCACCCCCAGCCACTAGTGTTTTCCCTTCTAAGATAAGTTTGCATCTGCATTTTATGTGCTTTGTATATACCTATACATGTGTTTTATATATAGATATAGATATGTGTATGTATGTATGTGTGCATACGTACACATGTTATCTCCCATGTTAGAATATAAGCTTCTTGAGGGCAGGGATCCCTTTGTTTTTGTATCTATATCCCCATTGCCTAGTACAGTACCTGGAATATAATAGATGCTTAATAAATACCTGTTTGCTTCATAGCTCTATGGGAGATAGCGTAATAGCATGAAGATAATAGAGTGAATGTTGAGTGTGAGTACAGGAAGGAGAATAGTATGTAAGAAGGTTGAAAATATAAGTTTTAAGGGACCTTAAAAGCCAAACAGAGGAGATAATATTTGATCCTAGAAGCAGTAGGGATCCATTGGAGTTCATTGAGACAAGAATGACATGATCAAACCTGCACTTTAGGAAAATCACTTTAGCAGCTGGATAGGGTAGATTGGAGATCAGCAATATTTAAGATAAGATACCCAATTGTAAGGTACTACAATAGTTTTGGTGAGAGGGAATGAGTGCCTGAATTTGGATGGGGCCATGTGAGTAGAAATAAAGGCAGAGATGTGAAAGATGTTGTGAAGGTAGCAACAACCTTCATATACACACATAGATATTTGTATATATGTATATGGGGGTTTGTTTATATATATATATATATATGTATATATATATATAAAATATTATATTATATTATATATTATATTATATGTTATATATTTAATAACATATATAATATATATATATATAAAATATTATGAGTACATATATATAATCTATCTAACCCCTACGCAACACTGCCTCTTATACATATATGAAAGGTAATGTTGCATAGGGACTATATATAAAGAGAAAATATATTCATTTATATTTTATATTATACATTTATATTATATATTTATATTATATACTTAATTATATCATATACATCTATAAATAGAAATATACTATTCATATTATATTTTTTATTTATACTCATCTATATATTTATGAACAACCTCCTTATACATGGCAAGCAGTGTTGCAGAGTTGATAAAGCAGTGCTACATGGCTGATAAAAGACTGACCAGAACTCAGGAGCACTTTGGTTTTGTGTTGCCATTGACATCTATTAGAGATAGTAGCATGGGCAAGTTAGTCAACCTCTCAGTACCCCAGACTGACTATTCTTTTAAACTCTTAGTTATAGATGTCTCACTCATCTGTAACAGAGGAGGAAATTCCCAGACCAAGATTTCCCTACGCCAATGAAATCAGAGGTCTATATCGCCCCAAACATACAAAATATATCTATCTTTAGATGGATATGTATGTATGTGTATACACACACACACACACACACATACATATATATACATTGACATGTGCTTATATGTTATATGGCAAAAAAAATGAGTGTATAAAGCAATTTGGCCATAGACCAGGAACATTAGCTTATATAGTTTGATGATTCAGCCAGGAAATCACCCTCTGCTACACCAGTTTAATAAAGGGACAGTAGTGATTGATCAAGTTGGCTTGAAGCCTCCTGAAAAGGGACAACAAGCAAAGTAGTTTGCTCTACCTGGCAATATTTCAGCTCCAAGGAATCTGGAGAGCCAATAAAGAGCTCAATTTCTAGGCTTTTTGGCTGTAGCATAGTATAATAAATAATACTCTGGTAATTTGTATTAGAATCTCACACCAGGTCAGCAATTGGTATGTGCAAGGAGTAGTTCAGTCTCTCATCCACTGTACAACCCTCCAATTAACTCTTGCTACATAGAAATATAGTGCACTTAATCTTTGGTATTTACAATTTTACAGTCCTGAAGTGATCCTTCATTACCTGGACATCACATGAAACAAGTTTAAGATAGAACTGGAAAGTGGAATAAAATGACAGCATGTTCTTTTTCCCCACCTTTGTGATACTGTCTTAGCTTCCAGTCATGGACATATTTTAGCTCTTCAGTAGTTACAGTCAATTCTCAATTAGCAACACTAATGGAGGGAGGCAGCAGCATAGATAATCCAAAGTGACAGATAACCCCCGAATAATTTATATTTCCCTTTAGAATGCATTTTTATGCTTAGAGCTGAATATGTCTGATGTTCATAGAATTCATAACACTTCAAGCCAAAATGGGAAGTTTCTGCCTAGACTCAATTCAGGTGTCAGAGAGAGCCATAATGTAGTGGCAAGATCGCAGGCTATGGAGTCAGAAGACCTGGATTGGAATCTCAGTTCTACCGCTTATTACCTGCAAATCACTTAACCCCTCTAGGCCTTGGCTCCCTCCCATGTAAAATGAGAAGAATAGATAGGTTATCTCAAATGTCTCTTCCAGCTCTAACTACTAGGAGCAGTTGGAAAGCTTCCTATCTTTCAGAATACCGTTTCAATGTAACTGCCTTCACTTTAAATTTTGTGTAACCCTTTTCCCATTTGGCCCTAGATTTCTATGCATTAGGATTTAAAGTGGGAATATTTTGGATGATTATAATTTGCTTTATCTATCTTAAGCCCCCACCCAGTTTCCTAGGTACTTCTAAATTCAGCTTACAATTTACTAATAGACTAGGTAGAAACCATACATTAAGAAAATGAAATATTAATTGGGATTGCAAAGTAATAGAAAAATATCTCAATATCCATGCCTGAATGAATGCAACTTCATCCTGATTTCTGAATACCAGAGTAGCATAGAAAAATAGGTTCTCTAAGTCTCATGCGTCTGAAATGCAGAAATTATACCTTATAGTCCCCAGCCCAGGCAGACTAAAGATTGACCGACTCCTCTTTATGCAGTGCCTGTATCTCTGATCTTCAACTGGATCATTAGGCAGATCTGCTAAGGCACAAACATCTTCTCTCCTTCCTCCATGGGACCTCAGGGACATCCCAGGATGACTATGTTTCTGGACACCACTACCATTGCAGTCATGGATACCCTGTTGTTTAGACCTTTGCTCCAGCTTCTCTTCTTTCCAGAGTCCTCTTTTCATAATATGCCTCTGAAACAACCAGCCCAAGGCCATGGGCACACAGTCTTATGGCTAATAGAATCTTGAGAACTTCTCCCCATGAGGCATTGCTCTCTGAACTCAAGCATTCTGGGAATTGCAGCCAATGCCCCACTTTGGCCATCTCTGCCATACTTGCTGACTATACAGTATGTACCTTCCTTCAAGTAGAATAGGGACAGTTAAATATTTTGATTTTAAATTTCTTTCTTAGAAATCGATAGCAGTCACAGGGAACTTCAACCTAGTGATTTACTGAATATGCCCTGATGAAGATTCCAACAAATTGAATAATCATATGAAGAAGTTGGTTGAGTGAAATGATAGCAAATAAGTTATACAAAAAAACCCCAAAATGTATCATCAAAATAAAAGGTCTCCTTCCAACCATTTATTGAGAGTCTAGGTTATACCTTAGTTATGAAAGCTAAATTTGAAATGTCCCATGCATGGGAATGTCTGGTTGTACACTGCTCTTCTGCTCCCTCATTCTTTCTTCCCCAGTCTTCTGATCACCTTAAGAAAATCTCTCTTCTTTATTCTTTCCTCTTCTCTTCCATTTGTAAGGCAAAAAAAGCTTAAGCAATGAGGTTAAGACTGGTGCACATATTAGGCAAAAGGAATGCAATAAATTTTGACATGAAATTAGACATAAGGAACAAGTGAATTCAACCTTGAAAGTACCAGAAAGGGTACTGAAGTTACCTTCAGAATTTTTAGAAATGTTATCTGTTCATTGCCCTCCCATGAAACCTACTTTTCTTCAAGCTGAAGAATTAAAGTCAAATGTTTCAAAAACATATGTCTTCACCAAGGCTTTGGTTCTTCTGTTTTATTCCATTTTAAAGTTTGTTTTAAAACTATTTTTTTCAATTAAAAAAAACCATTTATTTTCTTTCCCTCCAATCTCCCCCTTCATTAAAAAAAACCTAAAATACATTTTTTAAACTGGTATCAGATATGTATAGTCAAGCAAAATGAATTTGATCATTAGCGATATGTAAAAACACTTATCTCATTCTGCAATCTGAGTCAACCACTTCTCTTTCAGGAGATAATGTGCATTCTTCATCTTCAGTCCTGTGGAATTGTGGTTTGTCAATGCATTAATCAAAGTTCTTCCAACAATATTTTTATGTCAATATACAATATTTCAGCTACATTATGGGTTGAATATCTTTCTATAAGTTAGTCTGGGGAAAAACCATCATTTGTGGTATTGCTTCTAATATAGCTAGCATTTAAATAGCACTTTAAGATTTACAAAGTGCTCATTTGATCCTCCCTGAAATCCCATGAGGTACATGCTGTTACTATCCTCATTTTAAAGATGAGAAAACTGAGCAGGAGAGAGGATAAATGACTTGCTTAGGGTCACACAATTATTAAGTGTCCTAAGGCTGGATTTAAAATCAAGTTTTCATGACTCTAAGTCTAGCATTCTCTCTACTCCACCATTAAGATGCTTTCTATGGGAAAATGTACTAATTCAAACAACTAACTTACAAATTTTGGGGAAATAGTTTAATTTTAAGATGGGAACTGCCTTCATTATACTTGGCCTGTGATCTGTGATGTCATAGCCCCAGAGCACCCTATCTATTCATGGAATACCTTCTAGAAGAAAGTTGTTTTATCCCCTCTTCTCTCCACTCCTGTTTTTGTCCTACCACCTCTCTCTCTTTCTCTCTCTCCTCTGTTCTCTTTTCTTCCTTTTCTCTCTTCACTCCATCCTCTTTATTCCTATAAATCACCTATGGTTGAAGGGCAGGAAAGGAGGTATAATCAATAAGGTAGAAGTCCAGTGGTTTAAAAAGTTAATCCTGATTTGACATGACAACAACAAAGAACTAGGCCTTACTCTGATTAGTTCCTTTTTTCTCCTGGATTGGCTCCATTCTGCTGGGTCTTGACCTGAGGAGCTTCTTCAGTTTTGCGAGACTATTCATGTCTCAGCCTTCTGGAATCTGCATCATTTAACTATAAGTCTAGATATAAGAACCAATAAAATCCCTCTCGCCACATCCTCTTCCCCCTCCCCACCCCTCCAATTCACTGTTTTCTTGTGAGCTTCAGTCTTATGTCTCTTTCACTAGCCATGGACATGGAGAAAGCCCATCTAATTCTAAACTTGGCTCCCAAATTTAAAAAAATGTCCTCCCTCTCAGCTCTTCAAAGAAGAGCCTCAGGCCACTGTTTTTCTTACCTTTCTTATGCAAATCTCAGTTCTCTGCCTTCTAGAAGTAAGTTTTTTCTACCCTCTTCTCTCCACTCCTGTTTTTTGTCCTGTCTACCACCTTTCTCTCATTTTCTCTCTCTCCTCCCTTCTCTTTTCTTCCTTTTCTCCATTCACCCCATCGTCTCTTTTCCTAGTTTGTCTAATTTGAGCAAAAATACTCCTAACCAGATCACCCTTCCTCTTCTTTCTTCTGCCTTAGTTTGCCATCAGGCTCTGCAGCCCCCGGCACTATGAAGCTTTAGCTCTGTGGACCTTCACTGAGCCTGGCTCTATCCAAGCAGCTCCCAACATGAGCTAAGTTTGATGATCTCTGATTTTTACCCAACGGTCACTCACCTACTTTTATTTTCTCTCTCATTCACAAAGCAGAGAGAAGAAGCTCCCCTTTCTAGGGTGAATAGACATTGAACTAGTGTAGATTAAGCCACTGCTGCCTTAGTATATACGAATAGGAATAGATCCTAGAAGAGGTTTTCAGAAAAGACAGTAATTTAAAGTATTTAGCAATTATGACTAATTAAACTCACGTAAGGGCTGAAGACCTAAAATAAAACACCTAAAGGAAGAATCAATGGAAAAAAAGAAATTTAGGGCAAAGGTTACCACATGGTCTCATTTATTAGAAGAAGTAGATATAATCAGTTCTCAAACACCAGTTAGATTGGATCAGTTGCTGAAGTTCTGAATGTTGTCGTCTTCAGGTCATAGCAGAAGAAAGGAAGGCAGTAGCAATGGTCCTTTAAACAGATTTGGCATATCTAGTTCCATCAAATTCTCAACACTCTACCAAATATTTGGGATATCTGACTACCCATAATTCCCACAACAAGGAAGCTCAATGATGTAATTGAAGGTCATAGGTTTTACTACATGGTAGTGAACTCTTGCTAGTAGCTGGCATTATATTATATGTATTATTTCATTTGATCCTCATGACAATTCTGTAAGGTGAGTGCTTTTATTATCTCCATTTGACAGATGAGGAAACTGAAGTTGAGGTTAAGTGACTTACCCAAGGACACAAAACTCGTATCTGTGGGAAGATCTGAACTCATATTTTCCTGATTCCAACTCCTGCACTCTGTCTATTGGGCCACCTAGCTGCCTCTCATAAGTTGTATCTCATTGGTTTTCCATCTCCAATGGAGTTACTGTCAAGAAAGGCCTTACTGAACCCAGCAGAGAATTTTGCATCCCAGAAAAAAACAAGGAAGACAAGTTCTATGTAGAACAGAGGCGGTCTGTTACAATTGAGAATTATGGGTCTCATCAAGGCTCATGAACTCACGGTTTTTTGGATATTACAACTCCTTCCAGATGCTACACATGGATCCTGATCACCTCCTTAGCAGAGTGGCTCACTACATCTCAGGCTAACAAATGGAGGGGGTAGAATTGCAGTATCTTACGAGTTGAGAGGTGCCCCAGAGGGAGTATTTTGTGAAGTGGAAAGAGAACTGAATTTGGAGTCAGAAGACCTGGGTTCAAATACTGGCACCTCACTTAATACCTGTGTGACCTTGGAAAATTACTTTACCCCCTGAGTCTAAGTTTCCTTAGCTATAAAAAAGAGATGAGATACAATTATCTCTAATGTCTCTTCTAGCCCTAGGTCTTCATCTCTAATATATTCTAACTTGTGAATCCTATCTATATCATGACTGACAAATGCTCCTCCAGAATTTGCTTGAAGGATTCTGGGGATATGGAGTCCAACAGTTGTTGGAGTAGTCACTCCATTTTTGGATCGATATAGCTGTTAGCAAGTTTTATTTGACATTGATAAGAGATGCCAAAATCTGCCTTTCTATATCTTCTACCTATTGTTCCTGGTACCAAGAAAAGAAGGCTATTCCTCTTGCCCACCATCGTCTTTCAAGTACTTCCAGGTCTTTTAACTTTAACTCTTAATCCTTTCTTCTCCAGACTAACCATCCTTACTTTGACTGTTCTTCACATGGCATGATCTTAAGGCCTTTTACCATACTGGTTGCCCTCACCTGAATGTCCTTTAGCTCACCAAAGTCTTTTTTAAAACTTGCTGAACTGAACACAATGTTCTGTATTATCTTGAATACAATGACTATCAACTCCCCAGCCCAGCATCTTACTAATGAAAGCTTTCTGGATCTTTCTAACTATTAATATCCTCCCTCCTTTCTTTGTGCTTATTTTGTGTTTGTTATATGTATATTTATTCTCTTTAGACTTGTACACGGACCTGTTGACTCTCCCAATAGAATTCAAGCTCTGAAGGGGCAACTAGGTGGTGCAGTGGGGAGAGCTCCGGCCTTGGAGTCAGGAGGATCTGAGTTCAAATTCGATCTCAGATACTTGACACTTACTAGCTACTTGACCTTGGGCAAATTACTTAACCCTGATAGCCTCACAAAAACAAAACAAAATAGAATTCAAGCTCTACAAGAGTAAGGATTACTTCTTTCTTTCTTTTTGGAATGGGAGGTGTCGTTTCCCTATTGCTGAGCATCATGCCTGGCATGTAGTAGGTGCTTATTAAATGCTGATTGATTGATTGGTTGATTGATAGGTGGTGACTTGAAATCGTTAAGAGCATCCAGATGTTCTCCTACTATCCCCCTATTTCTATTGATCTTAACTTTATATTAGCCATTTTGGTTCTTTCCTTTCTAAGCAGTCTTCTTTAGAAGAGAAAATAAAGGCAAAACAAGAGAATTTTCTCTACCTTGTCTGTTATCATCTAATGCTCCTCAAACAGCTTCAACAAACTATGGATTGATTCTCTGTCACTTATGCTAATTTTGACCCAACAATTTACACCGAGAAAATATAGGTGCTCCACCATCCATACGCGGAACCATTAGTTACAGCAAATGGGAAATTTTGAATGCTGTGGATAGTTCACTTACCTTAGCAGTACACTTTCCAGGGATGTACACATCAACGATGAAGCAAATACACAAACTGCCAGAGCTAGCTAAGATTAGGGGGGCTCTGAAAGAAAGGTTGGGAGAGAAGAGGTATTAGGCTGCCTACCAAACGGAAGGTCTACAGAGCCATTGTACTAAACTTATTGTTGCATGCCTGTGAAACCTGGACAGTCTACCGGTGCCATGCTAGGAAACTGAATTGCTTCCATTTGAATTGT
Source organism: Phascolarctos cinereus (assembly GCF_003287225.1). Taxonomy (NCBI): domain Eukaryota; kingdom Metazoa; phylum Chordata; class Mammalia; order Diprotodontia; family Phascolarctidae; genus Phascolarctos; species Phascolarctos cinereus. Next base: position 166,559,868 of record NW_027556098.1, on the reverse strand, counting down.
CTTAGAAAGATTCTGGAGATCACCTGGCAAGATAAAGTACCAGACACTGAGGTCCTTTCTTGAGCTGAACTGCCAAGCACTCAAACTCTACTGCAGAGAGCACAACTCATGCCAAATTCACCTTGGTCTAAAAAACTATTTTACAGAGAACCAATACAAGGCAAGTGCTCACATGGAGGTCAGAAGAAGTGATACAAGGACACTCTCAAGGTCTCTCTGAAAAACTTTGGTATTGATTGTGAGACATGGGAGACAGTGGCACAGAACTGTCTGGCATGGCGAGCATCAAAGAAGGCACTGTAGGGGCAGCTAGGTGGCACAGTGGATAGACTACCAGCCCTGAAGTCAGGAGGACCTGAGTTCAAATCTTGACACTTAACTAGCTGTGTGACCCTGGGCAAGTCACTTTATCCCATTGCCTCACACACACACACAAAAAAAATTAAAGAAGGCACTGTACTCCATGAGCAAAGCAGAATTGCAGCAGCTCAAAAGAAGTGTGAGACTGCAAATTTAGAGATATTTCCATCCCAAATGTTCCTATGGACTATTTGTACTTGACCTGCAGTAGAGCCTCCTGGGCTTATATTGGTCTGATAGCCACAGCTAGACACATTGTGTGTCAACCCCAATACTGTGATATCATTTTGGTCTTCTTCAAGAATGAAGCACAACAGGGGCAGGTAGGTGGCACAGTGGATAGAGCACCAGTCCTGAAGTCAGGACCTGAGTTCAAATCTGGCCTCAGACCAAACACTTGACGCTTACTAGCTGTGTGACTCTGGGCAAGTCACTTAACCCCAATTGCCTAAAAAATAAAAATAAAAAGAATGAAGGACAACAACCAACAAACTAACATCCAAATGGCATACAATGTAGGCCAATGTCAATATTATCTCATCTCTGCCTCCAGCGATCTTCACTCACGTAATAATCACCAACACATATAATACTTTTAGGATAGTAAAGCACATTACATGCATTTTTTTTTATTTGGTCTATGACATCGTGTTATCATTATCCCCATATTACAGATGAGAAAACTGAAGCTAAGAGGTCAAGTGATTTACTCACTTAAATCCTCCAGCCAGTAAGTGTCTGATATGGGATCCAAACTAACATCTCTCTCATCTTAAGATGCCTCTCTCCCAAATGCTCTTCACTATGCCCCTCTCATTCGCAGAGAATTCACACTAACACAACATTCTCCCCTCTCACGGAAGTAGTACTGGAAGGCCTAGAATATTAGAAGCTATTTAATTTCACTCTCATTTTATAGATGAGCAAACTATGGTCCAACAAGTGACAGCCTAGGAGAACTCAAAAAGGTCACATCATCAATTTTCATTCGTCCATCTATCCATTCATTCATTCGTTAAAGCATTTGTTATCCACTACATATGATGTTATACTCAGCACTGAGAGATATATAGAAGTAAACATCCCCAAGGGAAGAAAAAGGGCATGTAAAACAGATGCCAGGGACATATAAGATCTACTAAAGAATTCTGCCAGTAAGCCTGGTTAAATACAGGAATTAAACAAGGTTATGAGAACAAATCAGGGGCAAGGCAGAGCACCGAGTCACTGTAACAAGGGATCAGTATATCTCAAGCTTCTTGAGGTCAAGGCCCTGGTTTTACCCCATATCCCCTACAGCCCAGCACCTAACTCCTAGAACAGTGCTGTACACTTAATAAATGCTTACTGAATTTATGAATAAATATGGGAAGTGGTTCCAACAATAAAAACCCTTTCTAAAGTGCGAAGCCAGTCCTGGGGAGGAAAGTTAGCAGTGCAGACAGTCCCTGGCTTGCCAACAGGTTTTGTTTCAAAAGTTTTTAAGTCAGCAGTTTGGAACTCAGAAGGTATTTCCCCTTAGAAACTATGTTATACATCATAGTTAGATTCCCAGACCAGACCGCAAAAACCTACTTAACCCCTAATGTAGCTGAAGAAGAGCATGCTACAAAAAGGAATAAGGAACTTAATCACCATTTTTTGTTGTTCAGTCATGTCTGACTCCTTGTGACCCCATTTGGGTTTTTCTTGGCAAAGATAGTGGAGTGATTTGCCATTTCCTCCTCCAGTTCATTTTACAGATGAGAAAACTGAGGCTAACAGGATTAAGTGACTTGCCCAGGGTCACACAGCTAGTAAGTGTCTGAGGCTGGATTTGAGCTCAGGCCCAGGACCCTTTCCACTGTGCCATCTAGCTGCCCCAATAACCACCATTACAATATTTGTATAGGAAAATTCATTCAGACTTGCAACTTAGGAGACCAGGAACCCATCTTCCCTATCTCTACAGTAGAGGTCAGGATTCCACACTCCCCATTCTATTGACAACAAAAGGAGTTGAATAGAACTATGCAAAGGATGGGGGTTTCAAAGGCAAGAAACTTTAGAGGACAATGGATTTCCAACAGTGTAAACCCAAGGTGGCTCCCCAGTTACTCCCCCCTTTTTCTCCTTCCTTAGGCCCCTGAAATCAGCTTGAAATAAGTGGTCCTTTCTATTTTTTTAATTCAATTCAACAGCATTCATTAAGCATCTACTGTACGTCAGCCATTGTGCTAGGTTCTGAGTATATATAAACATAAAAACAAAGAAGTTCCTACCACCAGCAAATTTATATTCTGTCGGGAATGTAGGTTTAGGAACAAAGAAGGGAATTAAATACTTCTTCCTCTGACTTCTGTCTTCTTTTTTCTCCCCCCTTAAACCCTGTAGGGAAAGTTGTACATAGGTGCTAATGATGCTCTTAGATCAAAAAATCTCAAGATTCGTTTTCTGAAGAAAAGTAGACAAGCTGTCCTGGACATTGCATCTCCCAAACTGACCCAGGGTGTGGATGGAGGGTCTGAATAGGTGGAGATGAGGGCAGGGGGAAGGCAAATGAGGTTGTGACAGAGGAAAGCCAATCTGTGAACCCATGACTACACCTGAGGATTTGCAGTAGAAGGAGGCAGAGGGAAGAGAAGGGAGGAACAGCCATAAGGTTGCTCTCACTTCTCACGTTCTCCTTCACCACCCTCAGCCCTACCGCTTAGTGACATATAAACACAAGTCCTAGGGTAAAGGTGAGTCAGCAGTGGGCTGAGGGATAAAGGGAGGGTAATTCCAAATGATAGTGGGTTGAGGGCAAGGGACCAAAATAGGCACCCAAGGGAACCTTTATAGAAGTCAGGCAGCTGCAGGTATCTCTGAAGTGAAGCAGGATCCCAGCTCTGCCCTTGCAATGATACTTCAAGGAGGGGGTGACTCAAACCAGCTGTAGTTCTGATGGGGAGTTGCCTGGTTGCTGTTAAATGAAATATGGAGAGTAGCTAAATTATTAGAGGGAATGTGAATGAGTTCATTTTTAAGCCAAGTCCAGTTTTGCAAGATATTGTTTGTGTAACCCTTGTGCTGGGGTGCAGTGGCATAAAGGGCCTGAATTACTTTTGGGGTGTGGTGTATACATGTGTGTATCTGTGTGTTCATTTTATGTGGTTTAAGCTCCCACCCTGAAACCTGGGGGGATTTCTGTATTGAACAGTACAGAAGGCTGGCACCAACTCTGTATTTGCAAGTGCTCTTCTTACATTCCCACTGGATTTAATTTGGCACCGTCAGAGTCTTTCCTCATAAGTTCTTTTGCATGCCTTGTCTACTGCTCCTTCGAGTTGGACATTACCCAGAAGAAGAAGAAGCAAGGAGGTGGCTCTCCAGCTAAAGGGACTTCAGAGGAAGCTGGAGGGCGGGGTCAACTGCACATGGCTGAACATGCGTGAGCCCCCTGAGCAACTGAGTGTGGCAAATTGAAATCACGAGCTCTGGCCCTGCTGCTTAACTCTGGTACTTTCTCTGTGGTAGCCTGAACCCCAACCTCTCCTCCTGCTAGCCTCTGGGAACCTTATTGTGATCCTCCTTTTGACCTTGCTTCCACTTCCTGACACTACTTCCTGACTCTGGCTCTTTCAGTTCCATGACCCATATTCCTGGTTTTCTTGATCTTGGCTTATTTTCCCAGCTACTTTGCAGCTGTGAGCCTCTCTGCTGATTCCCGACACCAAGGAGGTTTCAGCAAGCAACATGAAGTCCCAACCACAGAGATGGGACAAGGCGGTGGCTTGACTCTTTGACTTGACTCAATGCCTAACATTTTGCCTTTTTCATCCAGACCTAATATTTATATCTTCACTGGCACAAAACTTCACCTAGGAAGAGGATTTCAATGATACTTCTACCAAGTAACACACCCTTGCACGGGCTACTTTGTGCCTATTTTCAGGAGCCAGAAATCAAGATTTATGGTTTGTCAAAAGACTATTATGAAGACTTATTAAAAGTATGCTTTATCATTTTTACTCTCTCTCAATATATGTGAGACAGATTGCTATATAGTTTATGAAAACTGAGCATGTGGCTAGTTTATTTTGGCTATCCACTTCCTGGTCAGAGATTTAGCAGAACTCATTGCGGCCTTGCTCATCCCTCACCTCTAATACCTAGAGCCTTTCTGTAACTTTGCAACATTTACATTTTGTGGCCAAAATACAATATAGATCTTGGATATACAATTCATTCTTAATAGTCTTTGCTTGTCTTCCTTGAAAAAGTCATACCCATCAATGCCAATCATGAGTTACCACACTAAGAGTTTGTAATGCCAATTAACTCAAAATTTGTATCATGTCTGAAGATTTATGCTTACTCTGGTTACATATGTCTTAGCTTTCTAAAAGGAAAAGACTAAGATTGCTGACACAAGGTGTGTCTTCAGTGAGAATAAAAGAGTCACTTCAGGAAAATGACATTAACTCATCCTCTCCTGTGCCAATTATTATACTCGAAGAAGGGTCCTTCCTTTAACTGATAATCACTTCTTGTTTTCATTCCTCTTTATACAGATGAGTAATTTATACAATCCATTTAATTTTCACACTCCTTTGATACTTAAAAACAGATGTGAAGGATGAGTCTGACACAGGCCTTTGAACTGTTACTTTTATATCAGTTCTCATATGGGTGAGTGAAGAATGCTAACTAATATAGCTTAAGTTACATAACTAATCCTACCTTTTCCAGACGAGCAGGAAAAGGTAAATTATATTTATATACAATGTAATACAATTGCTGTAATTATAATAATGCTTAGAAAATAATTTCTGAAAGGAAAGAATATAGATTTCCAGACCTTTTAAGTAAATGGTAAGTACAACAGCAGATCAATTAATCCTGATTATGTTTTTGGAGCTATGTGACCTTTAATTAGTTACTTATCTTTTTCCCCCCCAGCATTCTAACCTCTGTTAATTAATTCTACCTACTTAATGCCAGTGTTAGAGAACTGCCATCTCTCTCTGGTGTTATTCCTTGGGAGTGGATGGAGACAGGAGGCACACTATCAGACATCAGACAGCTGGCAAAGTCTGGGCCCTAGTTTCATTACTAACTGCTTCATTTTGTGATCCGACCAGGAGAGGCCATTTTGTCTGCTTCCGTCCCTCTACTCACAGACAAAATGAGACCAGCAGGAGCTTCCACTCTCCTCAAAAGACACAGGACAAGCCTCCTTGAGGCCAAACCCAGTGACACAGAACATCAGGGAGGTAAGCAAACTGAGATGGATAACAAGGAACAGAATCCTGCGATCACTCTGAATGATGGAAATCCCCTAGCCTCTGTGGGGCCTGTAAGAACTTACCTTGAGATCACCAATATGAGAGCTGTTTTTACCACTGGCTTTAATATCCTACATTTTACTGCTTTCAAGGGAGGGAATGGTGAATGAACCCTGACCATGCTGCCTGAGTGGTTACTACCTCTGAGCGCTTACTACTTCTGAGCACTATGGCAAAAAGTAATGAAATCATGCTGATTTGGTCTGCTGCAAATTAAACTATCTGCCCTCTGTTGGGCCCTTGATATTGAATGAAATCCTTTTACTCATCCTTTTATTGATATTCTACCACAACCTCCACAATGCTCTTCCAGACCTTTTGTGCTCTTCCATCCATGTTCTTGTCACTGTCAACAGATGACTTTGCTTCTTGCTTTATGGAAAAGATTGAGGCCATTTGACATTATCTCTTTCCATTCTCCCTACCCTCCCCCACAACTGTTCAACTAAAAAAATTAGCAGGTTCTTCTTTGATTCTCTCCTTCTATCCTGTCTCAGAGGATAAGATGGCCCTCCTCATTACCAAGCCTAATACTCCCACAGATGCCCCTAATTTCCTTTCCTTTCTCCTTTATTCCATCCCTCCTTATCTCATCACCATCCCTCCTTTGCTCTAACAATCCTCTCCTTTCTCTTCATTTTCAATCTATCCTTTCAGATTCCCTTATTCAATAAGTGTCCCTCTGGGTCCACTCACTGACTTTCACCCATAGGTTGGGTTTCACCAAAGTGGCTATTACATCAAACTGAAGACAATCTGTGGGTCTACACCCCCCAAAAATATAGTTCACAAGCTGTACCAGTTCATTTACCATTAAGAGTCAGTCAGTCAGTTGACACAGTTGGCTTAAAGCAAAGACTTTAACTCGAATAGTATTGGAAGGTAGACTTGACACCTGATTGGATATGGGGCAAGATGAGAAAGTAAGGACTTGAGGATGACACCTCAGTTGCAAACCTGGATGATTGGGAGGGTGGTGCTGCCCTCAAAATAGGGCAATAGGGAAGTTAGAAAGAAAGGAGAATTTGAGTTCAGTTTTGGATACGTTGAGTTTAAGGTGGCTCCTGAACATCCAGTTTGGGATGTCCAATGGACAGTTGGAGAAGTGAAACTAGAGACCAGGAGAGAAGTTATGGCTGGAAAAGTAGATCTGAGAATCAATCAATAAACATTTATTAAGTGCCTACTATGTGTCATGCACCTGTGCAGAGATGATAATTGAACTGATGAGATCACAAAGCAAAATAGTATAGAGGAAGAAAAGAAGAGTCCCCAGACATAGACCTGGGTTAGCAAGTGAGACCTGGATGAAGACCTAACAAAGGAAACTGAGGAGTATTCAGGAAGAAAACCAGGAAAGAGTAGTGTCGCAAAAACCTGAAGAGAGCAGAATATCAAGAAGAAGTAGTAATTGACAGTGTCAAAGGATACAGAGATCAAGAAGTATGAGGATGGGAAAAGACAACCAGATTTGAGAATACAGAGACGATTTGTAACTTCAAAGGGAGTAGTTTCAGTGAATGATGAGGTAGGAAGCCAGACTACAAAGAGTTTAAAAGAATCTTAATGGAAAAGAAGTCAAGGTACACATTTACTTATACTTTCTAGGTTCATCAAAGTCAAGGTAACAACGGACCACTACCAGTTTTATACTCTTTACAGTATGAGTATAGGTCACTCAAGTGGCAAGTTATTCAAGTTTCCATGTCTTTTTTAAGCTGTGAATGAAGCCCCTCAAAGTCTGAAAAGGGCAAAACCTGAATATCTCATTGTCTCTGTTACCTGGAGGACTCAATTGATAAGAGGTCTCTTGATCATTTAAAAAAAAAATTCTTCCTCTGACTTTCTTAACCCTTGAGTTACTGTCTGAATTTTCTCCTCCTCTTCATGATCAAACTTCTTGAAAGTGTAATTGACATTTGCTGAATTTACAAGCTTCCCTCCTACCCCAAATGAAGGACTTCATACTCAGTTTTCTCTTCCCAATACTTTCTCCCTTGGCTATCTCCTCTACTGCCCTTGAACACTTTTACCTAATCTTCTACAATCTGACTCCAACCTATCTTTTCAGCCTTCACATATGCTACACCCTAATAGATTAGACTTTACCACTCCCTGAATTCATGCATTTGTTCACATAGTTCCCCATGTCAGAAATGCACTCTCTTCCTCTCCATCTGTCAAAATATTACTTATCCTTCAAGGCTCAACTCCAGTGTGATTTCCTCTACGAAGCTATAATTGATTCCCCAAGATAAAAGTGATTTCTCTTTATTTTCATTTTTTGCTTCTTTCCTGTTTACTTCCTGTGTTATATTTTGTATTTAACTTATGTGTATACATATACAAATGTATATGATAAATACCCTGATAAATTAAAGATTCTATACATGTATGTGTTGTTTATTCTAATAGAATATCAATTCCTTGAGGACAAGCCTTTTTCATTTTGTTTTTTAATCCCAACTGCTCACACAGTCCTCAGCACATAGTACAGTAAACACTTGGTAAGAGAGAGGCAGAGTGGTATATTTGAAGAAGTTCTGGCATCAGAGGACCTGTTCAAATCCTACATCTGACACTACTTGTTAATCTCGGGAAACTCATTTTCAATTCTACATCAGTGATTCTGGGCTCTGTAATTGATTAATTGCTCATCACATGATCCTAGATTCAGAGCTTGAATGGACCTTAAAGGCCATCTAGTCTAACTCCCTCATTTTTCATATGGAAACTGAAGCTTAAGGAAATGAAGTGACTTGTCCAAGGTTACACAGGCAGTAAATGACAGAGGCAAAATCTGAACCCAAATCTTTGTAATTCCTACCACTTAATATTGTGTCTTGCCCAAAGCAAGTTTGTGAAAATATCTGGTATATTGAATTATTGCTTGGTCTTCTCATTGATAATAAAGAAAATAATATTGTCCTATCTTGCAGAGATACCTTGTGACTTTTCTATCCTGCATAAATTCTATAGAGGATTAATCAGTTCTCTGAACAACTAAACACTTACCTGGAGAATCCATTTACCCAATTATAGAATTCAAAGAAGAGTAAAGAAGACTTGCCCCCATGTAATGATTTTGCTCTGGTGGTTTATCCCCACCACCCAATCAAAATTAGGTAATTATGGATTGCCTGTAAATGCTTAATTTCTTGATTTTCCCTTTCTTTACCCTCATCTAAATTACAGTAGAGAGGTCAAGACAAAAAAAAATCAAAATCCTCTCTTGAAAGCTGGACGGCAACAGTCTCAGTGACAAGCCCATCCTATCCTCATCAACTACAAAACTTTGAGCTCTAATGGCATATAGTTGCCATTGGAATGGGCCCAATTTGTATTTGTAGTATTGTGACTAAAACCTAATATCACTAAAGAATTCAAATGTTGAAATGCCCTGTGTTGGTAGTGTGCCAACTGTATATCTAGTGAGTTGATGATTGAACTAATTGATACCTGGTTGCATGCCAGCTGATTAATGAGGTTCTGAGGGGAGAGAATAAGTTCCTTTAGTGTAGAGCTTGGAGGGAAGGATTCTTCAAGCACTATTGATTGAACTGAAAAAAAGTTTTCCCTGAAAACAAGGCACAAGCTCTCTCAGATTCCTCCTAGTCGTATGCAGTATACCCCCAAAAGAGAAATGATAATCCATAATAAGATAACAGATGAAATGTTACATAAATATAAGCAGTTGTTATTGTTGTTGTAGCTTGGCATGGCATTAGCATTATTATCTGCACCTCAAGGAGGAAATTGCAAATGACTATCTCTCACCTAGTAGGGGACTAGAAATGCTGAGTCAGAGGCTGCCAGTGGGGAATGTGACCTTTGATGTAGAATGTGACCTTTGATGGAGAATGTGACTTTTGATGTAGAATGTGACCTTTGATGTCTATATACTTTCAGTCAAGGAAATAGTGGGAAGAATGGGGGTGTCTTGCATTATATTTTTTCCCTCCCTCATTTCTGGGGCAGAAGCCTGAAGAGCATCAGTTCATATAAACTGACAGCATACAGGTCCTAGCATAGTCTTTATCCTTTTAAGTACAGTTTCTGGGTTTGGTATTCATTCATTTAGGACTTGTGTCCATCTTCTCTATACAAATGGCTATAAGAAGAGATTTTTGTATTAAGATGTAAATTCCCCATCCAAACGAATTGTTTTGGCAGATTGGCATATTCATTTTAAGATCAAGTAATGAAAATGTATTTTAGTCAACTGTTCAACAAACTGTTGTGGTTTTTTTAAATCTGCCTATGATTTATCAGGGCACAGTGTCAATGCTGATGATTACAGCATTTAAAAGACTACAGCAGTTCTTGCTAACAATTGAGTCATTTTGAATAGTGATTTAAGATCATCTCTCCCTTTGTCCACATTTGAGGTCCTACAACTACTTCCTGTGAATTGTAGATAAATGTTATTAGTTAATTACAACTGTTCAGTTACTCTGCTGGCCACTTTATTTTTTAAAACTTTTTTCTTTTTGGTGAGGCAATCAGGGATAAGTAACTTGCCAAGGGTCACACGCCTAGTAAGTGTTAAGTGTCTGAGGCTGGATTTGAACTCAGGTCCTCCTGACTCCAAGGCCAGAGCTCTATTCACTTAGCCACCTAGCTGCCCCTTGCTGGCTACTTGAAGTGAACAACCTGGACTGCTGGCCAAAGGTCAGTTTCATCCAGTTCCCCTCCCCTATCCCCAGCTGGACTGTGCATTTAGGTGGCTTTTATCTGGGGATTTCCCCTTCAAAGCGCCTCTACAATAGTGGAAATATACAAACCCATTTTAGCACTCTACAATCATATAGAACGTTAGCATGAGGGAAGACAAAATAATTATATTTGGGAGTTGAATTTCCCTGTTTTTCTTTCTTTCCCTTCCTCATTTCTACAAGTAGATGACATTTTAAGAAGTCCATACTTACTTGTTGTTACGGTCCCTATAGACTGAATTATCTAGTCTTTCTCCAAGACGCTGTCACTGTTCTAGCAGCAATGTTTCCTTTTCCTGCCTCATACTCCTCTTCTCTTGCACAGCCCTTTTTTTGTAACTCCTCATATGTGGACTCCTAGAATCTTCCAGACTAGACACTTCGAGCTGACACTTCCTTGCCTGTGAAGTCAGAGCTAGAAACCAACCAGATACACCTGGACTTTGCCATTCTTCAGTTTACCTGAGATAATCTCTCACCTGAACTAAGGCAGAGAGTGATAACCCAGGAGTCCCATCTGTCAAACTTGGAAGAGCTTAGGGAAATGATGTGCCAAGTCCTAGGAACAGCCTCTCACAAGACAATCATTGTCTCCTGCCTTTGGTCTGATTGTATTTTTTTTTTCCATAAGTAGGTCTAATTAAAAAAGTTCCTAATTGCCTCCTGACAGGCATTTCTGTATTTACAGAATAATAGCCAAGTTGAAACCTAAGTGTTTTGTCAAACACAGTGATACCATTCTTGTTTCCAGCAAGTTGTTTCTTTGTTAAAAAGTTGGCTGAAGGGAAAAAGCAATTAAAGAGGAACTGCATCAGAATTTAAATACAGCCGGTCATTCAATATACCTGAGTTTTTGGTAGGAGTATGATTACTCCTCTTGTATTTTATCTCAGACCCAATATATTACACTTCCAGGCTTATTTGGAAATGGTTTTTCCTGGAATGATGGAAAGACCATTATGGAGACAGAAACAAAACAAACTAAAAACAGGAAAACAAAATAAACAAGAAAAAGCCCCAAAAACCCTGTTGGAGGTGAATCAACTCTATCTAAAATATTCAAATTGGATGAGTTTTCCAAATGTGTCCACCCACCTTGATTAGTAAAAGAAGACTAAAACTATACATAGAATCTGCAAATTAAAAACAATCATTGACCCAGATCCTCTTTTTATTTGCATGAGATGTTTCCACAGTACTCTGGGGAAGCCCACAGTTTCAAAGTAGGCTCTTTATCCTCAGTCTGCTTCTGCTAAGCCCTGGAACCTTACTTCATTTCCTGCATGTTACATTGCTTAAGGACTAAATAAGCCATGACCTCTGTATGTGGAGTCAATGCAGCAAAATGATGCTCAGGTATATAAGTATCATTTGCCTCCATTAAAATACACATAAATATAACACAAGTAAGAACTTGGGACTTATCATATCCAAATAGGGTACAGTATTTAGCAACTGAGGTTTGAGGAGTTTCCAAAATTGGCATAACAGTATAGGTAGATGCTATTATTATCCTCATCCGTAAGATGAGGAAGAAGGCTACAGAGATGTGCCCAGAGTCACATGACTTGTCATAGCTTCTATGTATCTGAGGCAGAATTTGAACTCGAGTCTTCCTAATTACAAATTCAACACCCTATCTACTGTGCTATCTAGCTGTATCAGGAAAATTAAGCTTTGTCCCTTAAGTTGGGCCAGAGAACCTAGACTCTAGAGTATAGGTAAGTTTTTGGAGATTAGTGATAAGGTGAAATGAGGTGGGTGGATCTCATATTTGCATCTCTAGTTTCGTGTCTAACAAATAGGAGGTTTGCCGTACAAGTTAGCCACAACAGTTAGGCAAGAGAGCATGCAAAAAGAAGACTTGGCACTTGTTTTAAGCAGATATGGAAGACCAGGAAAATTAAGTTGTTGTCTACATAGAGTACTAGGTTAGTGTTTCTGTCCATACTATATAATAGTATATTGAGGCGCAAAGGTACAAAGCAAAAGGTGGGTTTTATCTTAGTAAAGAAAGTGAAAGGGGCAGCTAAGTGTCATAGTGAATAGAGCACTGGCCCTGAAGTCAGAAGTACCTGAGTAAAATTGATTTCTGGAGGGGCAGCTAGGTGGCACAGTGGATAGAGCAACAGCCCTTAAGTCAGGACCTGAGTTCAAATCCAGCCTCAGACCAAACACTTGACACTTAGTAGCTGTGTGACCCTGGGCAAGTCACTTAACACCAACTGCCTAAAAAAAAAAAAAAAAGAAAGAAATAAAGTGAAAGCACCGGCAGAACAGGTCATAGGGAAAAATAAATGCTCCTTTAAGCATTTAGCAAAGCAAAGAATGGGAGAAGTGCTTCAAAGAGGAAATGAAGAAAAAGCTGTAAATGGGCAGAGAAGATTCTCAATCATATCAGGAGGGTTTGGGTGGCAGAACATGACCTGGAGAAAGAAGGGAAGAAGACCACAGACTATGTGGAGGTATATGCTGGGGCTAAGGTGCCACCTGCGAAGGGGGAAGCTGGACGATCTCTGGAGGGTATAGTCTCCTGTGCTCCAAGAAATTATTTATGTAGACCCACATTATATGGGAGGTCATTCAAGACCGGTCAGAGGAAGAAATAAGAGTAGCAATGGTTGGTGACTCCCATGTGGATACAACAAGGCAGTTATTTGTCAACCTGAAGCAAACAACAGAGAGGTTAGTTATATTCCCAGGGGATGCATCTGGCTAGAGAGACACCTGGGAATTGCCAGACATGATGAGTACTACCCACATCTGATGATTGATTTGGGAATGAATGATGCCAACTAGAAAGAACCTAGAAAGCATTACTAAGGAAATCTGAAGCCCTTATCAAAAAAAAAAACCCAAAACAAAAACAAAACAAAAAACTCTGAAGAACTTGGAGGCATCAGTGGTATTTTCATCATTAATGCTTATAGGAGGGGGTGGGTTCTGAAGAAAAAGGCAGATTTGGGTTTTAGCAGCTGGCTTAGTCAACAAGCATTTATATTAGGCACCTACAATGTGATAAGTGCTGGGAATACAACAAAAATAAACAGGAAAAAAGATAATTTCTCTCTCCAAGGAGTTACATTCTAATAAAAAAAGGACCAGCTTTAAAAAATGAGAATCATGGGATTGTGGCAAAGGATGGAGAGGACCTAATAAGGACTGGTATATACATACATGTATATACATATATATAGACATATATGTGTATGTGTACACGCATGCATATATGCACATCTATACATATATATATATCTGTATACATATACACACATGTGTATATGGCAAGGACTTATTGTATATGTATATTATATATCTGTATATACATATACATATATGTGTCACATACATACACACATGTGTATGTATATATATATACATATATATATGTATATATATATATACATATATATATATATATTTGCCTGAAATCTTGTGAATTTAATCAAGAGAGTTTTAAACTGAAAATGGCAAGGAGGAAGGAAGAAAAAGCTCACATAACTCCCAGCCTGGTTCTCTAGAGAGTAACAGGTACAATGTAGGTAGAAGAGCAGTAGAGAGGACCACTAAGTCACAAGTGACAATGGCCAAAAAGTAACACTAAAACTCTTGTTTTGACATGACTTCAGAGGTCTATACAAATACACAAAACATGAACAATAAGCCATTCAATAGAGATTCTAGCACAAAGAGGAAGAATTGGCTTCATAGGTGATACCAGGACAACTAGGGGGCACAGAGTGCTGGGCCTGAAGTCAGAAACACTCATCTAAACTAAAATCTGGCCTCAGACACTTACTAGCTGAGTGACCCTGGGCAAGTCACTTCACCCTGTTTACTTCAGTTTCCTCATATGTAAAATGAGCTGGAGAAGGAAATGGCAAATCATTCCAGTATCTTTTCCAAAAAAACCCTAAATGGGGTCATGGAGTCAGACACAACTGAACACAACTGGAAAAACAACAATATACAACAACAGAACTGCTCTATAATTATAGAAAAGATTTACCTGATTATAGACAGAAGATAATTTAGTTACTGGCCATAAGCTATAGTGAAGTTGTTAGCAAAGAAGATCCAAAAGAACAAAAGATAAGAAAGGACAGATTTCAGAATTGTGTTAAAGAAAGACAGTAACTCTATGTATGTGTTACAGTGTTATCCGTTGATGCTGAGAGATGGAGAAAGAGAAGAAGAATCCTGAAAAGGAACAGAGTAGGAAGAGCTTTTTGCCGCTGCTTCTGGGAAAGTAAGCCTGAATTAAATAAGCCTAGATTAGGCCTGAAGCTGGAAGGTGATGAAACCTCAGCTACCAATAAGAAGTAAGTCCAGGGGAGCAGAAAACTGCTTGGAAGCTAAGAATCAGAGAAATCACCCAGTGGGTTGACAATTTTGGCTGAAATGTCATGACCAGTGAGATGTTAGTCAAGCATCATATAGTTCAAGTTAGCCTAGTAGTGGGAGCATCTGTTCTAGGCAGAAGCTATGTTCCTAAGAGAGAAAATAGACACCAAAGTTCATAATTTCAGAATTGTAAGTTACTCCGAGCCTATGTGTTTATCCCCACTTGGGTGTCTTCTTGCTAGGTTTCTGTGTGTGCCCACCCATCCCCATAGATACTGAATCCTTTTATGAAGATTGTGATCCAGGTGTATATAAAGACTCTGGTATATTTAGTATTCCTGAATTTGCCTTAAATGCCTTAAAAATACCTGTGGTGTTATTCTTAAGTAAGTGGTGATGTTGAAGATCATAAATAGGAATCACACCAATGAAGATTCAAGAGGCCTAAGAGTAAATAGTGGGAATATATTTCCCCACTATAGTGCCACTAATAGGACTCTAAGAAAATTTGAGTGTAGCCATGTGATGATTTTCCTCTAGTTCCCTAGAAGTGTCAGTGTTAGAGACAGCTGGGGTAATAAATCAAGTGAGTATAGGGGTCCATGGTAAAGGCATGCCACATAGGTATTACGGTAGCATAAGTCTTCAAAATGTAGAGGGAGTGACTAGGGGAATTGCTATTCTGGACCTGATTCTGATCAGGAATCAAAGAAGAAATGGTTGCTAAAATAAAAACAACAGGAATCCAGGGAACAAGAGACCACTGTGTCAGAGAAAGGCATAATCTAACATGCACTGTTGATTTGGGGAGAGCTGATATCAAAGAGTTCAGAGAAATGTTAAGTGGAATCCAATATCCTAAAGTTTTGAAGGGGAAATTGGCTGGAAAGGGATGGGCAACTCTTAAGAATAAAATTGACATGGGCAGAAATGATTCTGAGAAGAAGAAAAAGAAGAGTTGTGTAAAAAGATCAATGCGGATGCACAAGAATCTCATCAACATTACAGATTTTTAAGATATTTCCAGAAATAGAAGTAAAGGCAAGTAACTGATGAAGAATAAAATAAGTATCATCATCTTGTAAGAATTTTCAAGAATGCTAAATATTTGGGACATTCATATACTGTTGGTGGAACTGTGAACTGATCCAACCATTCTGGAGAGCAATTTGGAACTATACTCAAAGGGTTATAAAACTTTCTATAACCTTTGACCCAGCAATACCACTACTAGTTCTGTATCCCAAAGAGATCCAAAAAGGGGTGGGGGGAGGACCAGTCTGTACAAAAATATTTATAGCAGCTCTTTTTGTAGTGGCAAAGAATCAGAAATTGAGGCAATGTTCATCAATTGGGAAATGGCTAAACAAGTTGTGGCATATGATTGTAATGGAATATCACTGCACTATAAGAAATGATGAGCAGGCTGATTTCAGAAAAGCCTGGAATGACTTACATGCAAAATGAACTGGGAACAACCAGAAGAACATTGTACACAATAACAGCAAAACAGTGTGATGATCAACTGTGAACAACTTAGCTATTCTCAGTAATACAATGGTCCAAGATAATTCCAAAGGAGTCATGTTGAAAAATGCTACCCACCTCCAAAGAAAGAATGGATGGAGTCTGAATACAGATTGAAGCATAGTATTTTTCACTTTCTGTATTTTTTTCATGTTTTCTTTTCCCCCTTTGGGTCTGTGTCTTCTTTCATAGCATCACTAATATGATAATATGTTTTGCATGATTGAACATCTATAGCCTATATCAAATTGCTTACTGTCTCAGGGAGAGAGGAGGTAAGTATGGGAGAGATAAAATTTGGAACTGAAAAAAAAAATTTTAATTAATATCAAAAATTGTCTTTACAAATTGATGCTGAGTGAAGTGAGCAGAACCAGGAGAACATTGTACATAGTAACAGCAGCATTGTTCAATGACCAATTTTGATAGACTTAATTCTTCTCAGCAATACAAGGATCTAAGACAATTCCAAAAGACTCATGATGGAAAATACTATGCACATCCAGAGAAAGAACTATGGAGTCTAAATGCAAATTGAAGCATACTACTTTCCCTCTATCTTTTTTTGTTTCTTTCTTCTTTCTTGTGGTTTTCTCTTTGGTTCTAATTCTTCTTTGCAACACGACTAAGGTGGAAATGTGTTTAATATGATTGTACATGTATAACCTATATCACATTGCATGCTGTTTAGGGAAGGAGGAACGGAGGGTAGGGGAGAAAATTTAGAACTCAAAATCATATAGAAGTGAATGTTGAAAACTAAAAACAAATAAATAAAAAAAATTATAAATGTTTAAAAATTGTTAAAATGAATGCTAAATTTGCCAATCAATAATAAAAATCAACAACAAAAAGATCTGTTTAGCAATTTCATGGACAAGATGAAGTATAAAAGAAGGAAAAATCTTTTTTTTTAACTTTTCTAAGGAAAATGATTTTTGGACTGGCATGGATATGAAGAAGGATAATGGATTACTATGAGTAGTGCTCTTTCATAAAGTGGAGAGAAGCATTTGAGGGAAAAACTGACTTTTTTAAAAGCTTGGCAAGATATCCAAGTAAGCAAAGTCATCCTAAGAGCATTCAAGGATGAAAATGGAAGAATTGTAAACAGAATAAAAATGGAAAAGATTTGTTAAAAAACATTTAAATAAATTGTTTCCACCATCAAGGATAACAGAGCCACCACACTTGGGCCCTAACATTAAAATCCTCAAGGTGCTTGTAGGCAAAGTAGAAATATCACTCAAGAGAACAAAGATGGGAAATGCAACTGGATTAGATAAAATACATTTAAAGCAGACCTATAATGGAGGTGATATAATTTGTAGAAGATTGAGAAACCAATACACTAGATATATGAAAGAAAGATACCAAAAGCATAGGGGGAAAAAAGAGCTCAGACCATATTGATACTGGAGAAAAAAAAAAGAGCGAGAGACTCAGACAACATCGATAACTACCAAACTACAAGCCTAACTCTCCCATTTATACAAAGTTTTTAAGAGAGTTATTTAGACATAAATCATGGACATCTTCAAGAAGGATGTTAACATGCAGGCTTTTCACAAGCAATATTCAAATGGACCGCATCTTTGCCATCTCACAATTAACTGAAAGATGTAAAGAACACAAAGGTTCCATCTGACTTATTGTTTCTTGATTATGAAAAAAAAATCCGAAAGAGTAGAGCAAACCTTACAGATGCTCTTATAGCAAGGTTTCTCCCCTTCATATGTAACGGGGGGGGGTCTGAAGCTCAGAGATTTTGGGGTATTGTCTCTCCATATGGAGATGATGGGAGCCTGCACCTGTTGATAGTCATGATAACATGTAAGTGAAGTGCCTTAAAACGACCATGGAGTATGTCTTCTAGTTCTGTTTGGCCAACCCCATGTGGAAGAGAAGACTGGCTGCAGAAACATTCCAAAAGGCCTATCCGCTTCAGCCTCTTCTTCTTCGGCTTCATTTGGTAACTCCTTAGTTCTTGGAATCCAGTGAGAGATCATTCTGTAAGAGGAGAAGCATTAGGGCTGCTCCTCCTCTGAGACCCTGTGGCTCCCCCCCCCAAAAAAGGCTTAGGTCCTTGATCTTTTCACTTTTGTCCTTCTAAATCCAACCCAGTGGGGGCTGAGATGAGGATTCATCTGGGAATTAAACTGGCTTAAGCCTACTTTCCCTGCCTCTACCCTAGACTGAGGTGGTATAGGGGAGAATATGCCCCTTAGGTATTGGAGAAAATATATGTCCTTGCTCTATCTTTGAGTTCAATGTCCCCTTGTAAAAGCTACCCAGTGTTAAGCCATTAAATGAAACTGGGGTGCCAGGGACTGGAACCTAATGAGGGGGAGAGAGACAAACAGATTGTGTGTAGGGAAAGGAGCTTGAGTGGATAGGAGTAGGGAAGAAAGAAACCCTCTTTAGAGTGCCAAAGGTAGGATGGTACAGATGAAGCCTAGATTTCGGCAGGGAGGGCTAGGCAACACTCTCTACACATATATATTATCATTCAGGAATCCCTGGAAGATGTAACAGAAATAGCCATCAGTTAAAGCACAACACAAGGAGATGGCTTCATACCAAAGCTATTCCCCACTATGATCAGTAGATTTCCTCCCAGGTGGAGGAGGTATTTGCTGAGAATGGTGAGGTTCTCTGTATGCTGCTGTGTGAGGATGGCATCATGCTGATTGCATCAAGCCCCAGCACTTTGCAAAGCTTACTGGAAGAGATATATAATCACCCAAAGAAGTTTGGATCACCTATGCATACAGGAAAGCCTGCATAGGAAAGCAGAGGAAGAATGTCTAATGCTCAGATTTCAATATGCATTCAGATGAACGCCCTATTGAGCTTGTCCAACATTATGAATATTTGGTAAAGATGGACAATAAGCTGAGTCCAGAGTTGAAAGGGAGAAGAGTCTGGATTGCTTTGAGGAAATGGTAAAGCTCTTTCCTGACCTGCAACCTTCTGTGAAATCAAAGATCCATCTTTTCAGTACTAACATTTTAATATTTAATAATTAAATTTAACAATTTAATAATAAAGCACTTATACAGTGCTTTAAGGTTTGCAAAGTGCTTTATCTTATTTGATCTTCATAAAAACCTGTGAAGTTGATGCTATTACTATCCCCATTTTACAGATGAGGAAGCTGAGGCAAGTTAAGTGACTTATCCAAAGTCACATAGAATCTGAGGAAGAATTTGAACTCCAGACTTCCTGACTCTAAGTCCCCCATTCAATCCACTATATGACCAAATTGCCTCTATCGCTATGTAGAAGGCAGGAAGTGAATTGATAAGCATTTATTAGGTGCCTCTTACGTGTCAAGTACTATGCTAAGCCCTGGAGATACAAAGAAGGACAAAAGATGGTACTGGCTCTCAAGAAGCTCACAGTCTTTCAAACTTGGGCTCATGACACTTGACACTTACTAGCTGTGTGACCCTGAGCAAGTCACTTAACCCTGATTGCCTCATCAAAAAGCAAACAAACAAAAAAAAAACACCTCACAGTAATGGAGGAAAGAACATGCAAATAACCACAGACAAACAATTCATATACAGGATTATCAACAGAGGGAAGGAATTAGCAGAAAGGAGGAGTCAGGAAAAGTTTCTTATAGAAAGTGGGATTTCAGCTGGGGCTTGAAGTAAGACAGAAAGCAGAAATGAGGAGGGAGAGTAGTCCAAGCATGGGGAACAGCCAATAAAAATACTCAGTTTGGAATTTGGATGATGGATGAAGTCTCTCATTCAAGGAAGGGCAGAAGCCAGCGTCTCTGGATTTTAGAGTATGTTAAGGGTAGGGAAAAGTAAGAAATAAGAGACCTGGAAAGATAGAAGGGACTAGGCTGTGAAGGGTCTGGGAACACCAGAGGATTTTATATTTGATCCTGAAGTTGTTAGGGAGTCACTGGAGTATATTGAATGAATTATGGGTGTGGGAGGTGAATGATATGGTTTGATCTGCACTTTAGAAAGATTAATTTGACATTTGAGTGAAGTGGACTGGGGTGAGAAAAGACATGAGGCACGGAGACTAAGGCTACTACAATAGCTCGGCATGAAGTGATGAGGGCTTATGCCAGGGAAGTAGCAATGTCAGAGGAGAGAAGGGGGGCATATCAGAGAAAGGCATTACAAAAGTAATTCCAACAGGACTTAGCAACAGTGTGAGCTGAAAGGGATCAAGAAATTGGGATGACTCCCAGTTTTCAAGCCTGGATGAATGTGGGGGATGATAGTGCTCTTGATAGTAATCGAGATCTTAGGAAGAGGGGAGGGTTTAGGGAGAAGCATAACAAGTTCTGGTCTGGACATGTGAGTTTAAGAGGTCTGTGGGATAGCCAGTTCAAAGTTTCCAATAGCTGGAGATGTGAGCTGGGAGGTTAGGACAGGTTAAGTAGATCTGAGAACCATTAGCATAGAGAAAATAACTGAATCCATAAGAGCTGATGAGATGACTATGTCAAATAGTCTACAGCTCTGTCCTGAGCTTTCTTCTCTTCTCTCTCTAGACCAGGAGTGGGGAGCCTGTGGCCTTCCAGGTCCTTGGGTGTGGCCTTTTGACTGAGTCTAAGTTTAACGAACAAATTCTTTTATTAAGGGGATTTGTTCTATGAAATTTGGATTCAGTCAAAAGGCAGCACCTGAAGACCTAGAAAGCCACATGTGGCCTCAGGCTGCAGGTTCCCCACCCCTAGTTTAGAGAGAGAACAGAAGAAAGCTCAGGACAGAGTACTGGGGAACATCCATCTTCCGTGGATATGACGTGGATGAAGACCTAGCAAAGACACTGAGAATGAGTAGTCAGTTAGGTAGGAAACCTTAGAGAAAAGAGGGCATCAAGAAGAAGAGGATTATTGCCAGTGTCAAAATGTTCAGAAAGGTCAAGAAGGATGAGGACTTTTAAAAGGACATTAAATTTGGGAATTAAGAAATTATTGGGTAACTTGGGAGAGAGCAGTTTGGATTGAACGATGCAGTCAAAAGCCAGACTGTTAGAGAGTTAAGAAGAGAGTGAGAGATAAGGAAGTAGAGGCATCAATTATAACCAATATAAAGGAGCAGAGAGGTTGAAATAAAATATTCCAAAAGGCAAAAGAAATAGAAGTAGAACATCATTGTCTCTGAAAAAACCAAAGATTAGTAGACCATACAGGGCAATGGAGAGATGCATTTGAGTTTGTGTAGTCTGTAACATATAACCAATAAGGATCTCCAAAGAAAAACAGGAGTAAAGGGTGTCATCAAGGAAATGAATGATTGGAAGAGAAGAGAAGACCTGGGCAAGGTCATGAATGACAGATGGCAGCAAGAGTGCTTCACTTTTACCCTCTGAATGTCCCGAGAAAGTGAGGAAGGTCTCTAGCATGTTGAATGGACCTCCATGTCAACATTTTTTGGAGAACATGGATAAGAATCACACAGGATTCAAATTCAAAAAAAATTTATTAAGTGCCTACTATGTGCCAGGCACTATACTAAGTGCTGGGGGTACAGATAAGAAAAAGACAGTCCCTGACCTCAAGAACCGTATAATCTCATGGGGGAAAACAACATGCATAAGAAGATTAAAAGGGGAGGGAGAATCACCAGAGGATACCAGGCACATTTAGTGGAGTGGGAAGCCAAACATATTTGCTGATGGAGAATAGAGTTACCAGGAAAGTTGTGAGCCCTTTATAAAGGAAGGCATTGGGAGGAACTTGGTGCTCCACCCTTAAATCCTTCAATCAAAAGGGAGAGACAACTGCCGGTGAATTGATAAGGTACATACTATTCCACTTTGAGTCATTCTTCTTAATTATGAGATTTCAAGTAATCAGCTTATCTTTAGGGGATATGGGGGATGGGAAGGCACCTTCTGTAGAACTGAAAGCCAGGCTGAGCAAAGGATGAAAAATGGAGTTACCAGGAAGGTTGTGATTTAGTAGGAGGGATGGTTAGGCAAGGATGTATTGTGATCATCATTGTTAAAAAGGTCATCTAGAAGCTTATAGTGTAGGAAAAGTAAACTGATATATTTCCCTCTCACCCCTTTCTTCTCTGTAATTTCCTCAGTGAGAAACTAAAAGTACCAGTAATTTCTCTCACCCTGATACTGATAACTAAACATTTACAGTTTTTAAATTATTTATTATTTTATCTTAGAATCACAGAATCTTAAGAGTTAGAAGGGATTTGAGATGTCATCTAGTCTAATCCATACCTGACCAAGAATTCTATCTATAACATTGCAATAGTAGATTACATTTCTATAATACTTTTAATATTGACAAAGCTCTTACTATAACTCTGTGTGACAAGTAATACAAAGTTATTATCCTCACTCTGCAGCTGAGGAAACAGAAACTCAGAGAAGCAAATGACTTGCTCAGGATCACTTCTACTTCACAACATCCCATTTGCAGTGTTCCCTTGACCAGCTCCATAATCTTTTTCCTCATTATGGTCAGGTAAGTAAGAGCAGTGAGGGGGAAGAGAAATAGATTTATTTTGATATTTTCTGATAGAGAACTCATTTTATATTAAGGAAAAATACCCCTTGCAGAATTAGTGTGAATTTTGGATGAAGAAATAGTTATCTTTGAAATCCCTAAAGCTGAGTTGTATTATTCAGAAAATGGGCTTTCATTAGGGCAGTGGTTCTTAACCTGGGGTACATGGACCCCAAGATTCATGTGGATAGATTTTAGGGGGTCCATAAACTTGAAGAGGAAAAAATATATTTTTATTTTACTAACCTAACTGAAATTTGGCATTTTGTTCAATTACGAATTAAAAAAAAATATATATATATATGTGTGTGTGTGTGTGTGTGTGTGTGTGTGTGTGTGTGTGTGTGTGTGTGTGTGTGTATTTTTACATATATATAGGTCTGAGAAGGAGTCATAGGCTACTTCAGCCTGCTAACCACCTTCCATAACACAAAGTTAAAAACCCCTGAAATAGAGGGTGATTGTGGATGTGAATGATAGCCACCAAACTTATGGCTTCAGGTTATATGTGTGAGTGTGTGTGTGTGTGTGTGTGTGTGTGTGTGTGTGTGTGTATTTTACATATAAATTATGGGACTGGATTTGTATTTTTATTGGTTTAGGGAGCTCCTCATGAGGAAACTCATTTCATCTCTACAGCTCAACACCTGCTCTGCAGGTATTAGCTTTAAAGAATTGGTAGTGGGGCACTAAGAAGTTTAATGACTTGCCTATGTTGGCAAAGAGCCATTGTTTGTCAGAGATAGGACTTAAATATAGATCTTCCTGTTCTTGGGACTAGCTTTTTCTCCATTTCTCCATGCTTCCTCTCAGGATCAAGTTATAAGTGTCTTAAAGTGTTCTTTTAAACATATTCACCAATCACAGCAAAGCAAATTTATTTCGTATTTTACAGTATTCCTCCTCCCCCACTCCTCCAAATCATATCTTAAAGCAGACAGATACAAAAAAAATTTTGATCTGAAAGAACAAATAGGGCTTAGCTAAAGATCTGTATTTGTCAACATTTTGTAGCAGTGCCCAAATGTGAATCAATCAAAAGTACCCAAGACAGCATGTAACAAAATAATCACAAAAGCCCCAAGATCCTATAATACCATTTTCCTAAAATAAAATTAACAGAACGTTTTCTGTCTTTGTTAGTAATCTACGCTGGTCACCTATATCCTTTTCATTCTTATTTCTGTGTGTGTGTTGTGTGTGTGTGTGTGTGTGTGTGTGTTCTTTTTCTCTCTTGAACTCCTTATCTCTCTAATCCTTTACCCTTAATGTTCTTGCTTTATCTTTCACTCCACCATTTTCTTCCCTGTTTTCTAAGCCTATCTCCCTCCCCAAGCAAGACTCCCCAGGCTTCGCCTGCCCTCTGATCCTGCTTTCCCTTCCCAGGACGTTTTTTCCCTCCATCTCTTTCATTTCCCTCACAGCTATTTGAGTAGAACAATACTGGAAGCCGGGCTGGCACACTGTCAAAAAAAAGAGAAGAACAGTTGGAAAGAAAAGTTTGCTCATAAAGAGGGAGAGAAGCATCTTAAAAATATCTGTGGGAAGGTGTTTGCCAAATCATCTGCTTCTTCAGATGTGGAACTTACAACAATATGGTTTCAGCTTCTGTGGAGGAGGGCTACAAGAAGCACCTTCAGGTTGTGAGATGGCTGAGTGGAGATAGGTTGAATTCTTATGTAGATTACAGACCCCAGCAACTCAGCCCCAAATAGAATACAAGATTTCTTCTCTTCCCCCATCTCCCCTCCCCTCCCTCCCCTCAATCCCACTCCACTTCTTTTCTGTTCCAGGAATTCAAAGAGCAAAATTCTGCCCTTAGATGTGAGTCATGACTCCCACTGAAGCCAAGGAGCTCATATGTACGTATTCAAAGGAAGTATTGGTCCATAGGGATCTGGGTTAAATAACAAAAGCCAAATCGTTTGTTTGTTTATTTGCTCAAACCTTTATAAATTAACTACAAGGAATGCTGCACCTGAGCACTTTATTATAATCATTAAAATATAAATACACAGTAGAATTTAACTTCCTACAGTGGACATACAGAATAATAACACTGTATCATATCCTGTGCCCTTAGTTCACTAAAACAAAGCACTATGGGACTAGAAGCAATAGTAAATTTCTGAGGGGCCAGTCCTGCAGGGAGAAAACTGCTATCTTCTCTAGAGAATTTAACAACAGGGACTGAAACACAAAAACAATTCAGTGGGTTTTAAACAATGTCCCCTGTAAATTTCATGAAATGCCTCCCACCTGGTTTTTATTTGTCTCTGCATAGTTGAAGGTACAAGGTTGCCCTATGGCACGTGGTCAAAATTGTGAAGTAGCCACCAAAGGAAGCCTTTTCCTTTGAGCCCCTGACCTGCTGGTACCCATTGTCCCCTCCTTTAGGCACTCTGAGTCCCTAGAGTTCCATTCCCCACTTTTGATCGGCAGATCAAAGTCCAACTTGATATCACACACACTTTAAAGAGAATTGAGTTTTAATCCTTGTCACCAATTAGCAGGGTTTTTACATTTTAAGCCTTATTTGATTGCTAGCTTGGGTCTCATCATTCAAAAAACAATTTAACACACATTAAGGACTACTGTATGCAAAGCATTGTGCAGGCAATTGGGGATCCCAAGACTCGGAAAAAAATATGAAGATAGTTCTTGCCCTCAAGAAACTTACATTCTTTAGGAGGAAAGAGATTACTGACAATTAAACAAAAATAATATAACACAAATACCTTCAGGACTGACAACAGCAAGCATCAAAAGTCTGATATATAATAATGTAAAGGACAGTGGTCACGGTTTGCCCTAGCCCTTTGAGACTGTGCCCCCAGGGATAGCCATCCATAGTTCCAAGGTTTGCTTCAAACGCGTTGATGCTTTGACTACCAGGAGCTGATTCTTCTGGGTTACAGAGCAGGAAGCAACTGCAGCAAGACTATTTCTGGGAAACTGAAAAGAACATGGTGGAAGCATGGGAAGGAATAGAAGGTGACTTAGCCCTAGACCATGAGCAAGGAGTGGGACTAAAACATTCCTGCTGCTGGGGCATCCTGGAAGGTGAATGCCAGGGTGCAAAGAAATAATACCATGGAAAACCCTTTACAGATGGTACAGAATGAATAAAGAAGAAAGAAAAAAACAAACAAAAAAAATTTGCCTGTGTAAAAAGCAATGCTAATTATGATCATTTGTTCTTAATTATCAAGCAACAAAATGATTATTTAGATAATATGTGAGTTTTATTAACTTTGTTGTGAATTTTGCTTGATTACAACAGTAAACTCTTTACAATTCCTTGCCCAAGTAGTATAATTGTCTGTTCATGCCTTTAAAATCTGAGAGTGAGCATTTTAAGGTAGTAAGATGAGATGAGAGGCCATTCTACTTTTTAAGAGGGACTAAAACCATCTCACTATCTTCTGGTAGTTAGGATAAACCATCCTAGTCTCTAATTAAAATGATACATAAACCAGACCACTTCCTTTCTCTCTTTCTCTTAAGTACTGGTTGTAAAATTTGACCCTAAAGGAAAAAAAAATCTCTTAGAGGCTTTCCAACCATTTTCATTGTTTGACATGCTTGTAAATTTCTAAATTTGCTAATATATGGTTAAATTCATACATTTATTGAGTGCCTGCTATATGCTTATCGTGCTTTGGGAAGGGAATTAGCACATAACCACTGAGGAAAAAAATGATGTAGGGCTTAGATGGTGAGGGGAGGGAATTATGCTGGTAAAGAAGGAAAGAATAAAGTAATAATGGTGTCCTACACCATTCAGCTACGAGTTAGAGTAAAAAGACCTGGGTTCTAGGGCTGGCTCAGCCCTTAACTGTCTATGTAAATTTAGGCAAGTAAAAACTTTGTGTGGATGCCAGGCTGAGTTTATAGATGAAAACTTGCCAAGAAAAGACAATTTTGTTGATTATCATGTAGCACATATGGGCTCTGGGTTCACTCAAATCCAGCTAGCAGGTTGGGTCCCCAGAGCAATGTTACTGCTTCCGAGAGTATTCGAAGAGTAACCCTAGAGTGTTAAGAAAGGTTAAGAAGTTTTTCCCCCTAATTCTATTGCTCATAAGGACCTATCTGGTATTATCTCTCCCTGCCCCCATATCATTGTCAATTAATATTTCCCTAATATCATCTAACCAGTGACTACTGCTTCAATACCATTTTGACCAGTTGATCTCTCTTCAATACAAATTAACCAATGAACATCAATTTGCTTTCACAAAGAATATTTACTGAGAAAATGTAGCAAGAACAAAATTAGAAAAACCCAAATGTGGAGCCCATTCTCTCCTGCCACCTTGGTTCCTGGGAAGAGTGATCTCAATCTTAAAATTTCGACTACCAAGTAAACTTCTGGGTGTGGCATAACTGATGAATGAATGACTTCCCTGTTTGCAGGACAAAGTTTCTCAACTCCTGAGTTAATTCACTACTGGGCTACATGAAACAGGTCATATATCCTATCTGACTCCTCGCTGGACTTGGCTGCTTTGATTACCAGCAGCCTCTGTTAAGGATTCCAGTTGCTATACCTCTGGTGTCTTTTTTAACCTTTAGAAGCTCACAAGGTTGCAATCACTTCCATTTCATCACCAACTTTCATTCACCTGAGATAGAAAAAAATGTGCACAACAAATACAGAAAGATAGCAGCATCACACATTCAGGTCCATACGGTGCCTGGATGAGGAGAGAAGGCAGCATTGACACTTAAGCTGCTGCTACCTCTGTCTCTCCACCTGGAGATTTATGGTATCTATCTTTCCCCTAAAACCACCAGAGAGAGAGAGAGAGAGAGAGAGAGAGAGAGAGAGAGAGAGAGAGAGAGAGAGAGAGAGAGCTTTCTTCAGTTCAAGCCTTTTGTATGCACACTGAATTCTGGCTCAGCAGCCAATTCAAAGGTTTTGTTTTGTTTTTGTCATCACTAAATAAACTAAGAAGAAATAGTGTATCATCATTTAAAACACAGACCAAGTAGTTCTGTCAGCAGACTAAGCTTAACTTCAAGGGGTTAATGAAAGTAGGTAGAGAAGCCTAGGAATTGGGTTAAGGTAACTTTTTCAAGAAGCTTAGCAGTGAAGGGGAGAGAGACGGAAATAGTGGCTGGATTGTAAAATGTCGCTGGTCTGAAAATGTCGGCAAGCATATCTGCAGGAGCCATTGGAAGGGAAGAGATTGAAGATTCTTAAGAATGACAGGATTACTGCTTCAATAAAGTCTAGGGGAGGAATGGGATCAAGAGTACAGCCCTAAGTGAGTATTAAGGATCTTTCTTAAGATCTTAAGGAAGAAGGAAAGAAAGGATAATGATGAAGATGGAACTGAGGAAGTTCATGTTGGATGCTCTTATAGTTCTGAATTAAAATGTTGATGACACTTAATATGTTTGTTTTGTAACATAGATACTAATCTGTAAGTGTAGCATGTGTAGCAAAATAGAGACCTGGCTTTAGAGTTGTGAAGACTTAATCCTTCCTCTGACTATGACTAGTGGTAAGACCCTAGGCAAGTCACTTAACTTCTATTTGCCCGAGGCAGCTCTCTAATACTTACTAAGCCGTAAATCAGTTGGAATCAGTAGGTAGAGAGAGCATTCTATAATGCAGAAGGCATAGATGTTTTCTGTAGGTGCCAGCCTATGTGTCTCTTTATTTTTCAAATATTTTTCCCAGTAAAGTACAATGTAAATTCATGTACATGTGAACTACTACCATTTGGTAGTACTACCAGATTGCTACCATTTAGCCTATTAAAACACTCAATAGTCTAGTAAATTGGAAAAGCTACTTAAAGTGAAATTCTGAGGCTGATGAGGTAGAACTAGCTATTTTTTTAAGGGGAATTCATAACAGTAGCAAATACTGGAAGAAAAAGAAATAAATTTATACCAGCAAAGTAACCAAATTGTTCTGTATTGTAGTAAACCTTAAAAAAATAATGTTTATGGGTCATAGTAGCTACATGCTGGCACATAGAAGAAAAATTATAGTCTAAATTTATATATAGTAATTGTTTATGTAAATGTTTATTGTAGTTTGGGTAGTGACTCATTTAAGTCTCTGTGACCTTTGATTGATGAGATGGGTTATTGCTTGAAAGTCAGAGATGCAATAAAAATAAAATGTTAGTTTGGGATTTTTTCAACTCCATCACAGATAGCAAAACCAAAGAGATTGTTGGTATTATTAAATTTTATTCTTTTATTTCTTTATAGCAGTTTAATACATTTTCCCCCTCAAAACACATTAAGCAAGGTAGTGACTTCATTCTTTTAATACATAAAAAAAATGAATCATAGACTCTATACTTAAAGGAACTTTACAGGACATTAAGTCCAACCCTCTCATTTTACAGATGAGGAAACTGAGTCAAAGAGAATTTCAATGACTTCTCCAGGATTATATTGCTAGTAAGGGTCTGAGGCAAGAATCAAACTCATTTTCCTGGGTATCAAGTCCTATGCCTCTGAAAGCTAAGACAAAAAAAGAAATGCCATTGTAGGTAGGCATAGCCTTATTCCCTAGATTTTTTTCCCTTTGTGTATGTGTGTGTGTGTGTGTGTGTATGTATATGTGTGTATATATATATATATATATACATATATTTCACTAAAGTCCTCTTATGGCATCTCATTATAATGAATGTATCCCCAGTGCTCAGCACAGTGCCTGGCACATAGTAGGCACTTATTGAGAATACAAGTCATCCCCCAATTGATAAATGGTCAAAGGATACAAACTGCCAGTTTTCAGAGGAAGAATTAAAGCTATCTATAGTCATATGAAAAAATGTTCTAAATCACTATTGATTAGAGAAATGCAAATCAAAACAACTCTGAGGTACCACAATACACCTATCAGATTGGCTAATATGTCAGAAAAGGAAATTGACAAATGTTGGAGAGGATGTGGAAATATAGGACCACAAATGCATTGTTGGTAGAGTTGTGAACCGATCCAACCATTCTGGAGAGCAATTTGGAACTATGCCCAAAGGGCTATAAAATTGTGCATACCCTTTGACGCAGCAATACCACATCTAGGTGTGTATCCCAAAGAGATCGTAAAACAGGAAAAGGACCCACATGTACAAAAATATTTATAGCAGCTCTTTTCGTGGTGGCAAGAATTGGAAATTAAGGGGATGCCCATTAAGTGGGGAATGGCTGAACAAGTTGTGGTATATGAATGCAAAATAATACTATTGTGCTGTAAGAAATAATGAGCAGGCAGACTTCAGGAAAACTTGGAAAGATTTATATGAACTGATGCTGAGTGAAATGAGCAGAACCAGAACATTGTACACAGTAACAGCCACACTGTGCGATGACTAACCTTGATAGACATGGCTCTTCTCAGCAATGCAAAGATCTAAAGACAACTCCAAAAAACTCACGATGGAAAATGCTATCCACATTCAGAAAAAGAACTATGGAGTCTGAATGCAGACGGAAGCATACTAGTTGCTCTCCTTTTCCTTTGTTGTTTTGTTTTATTGCTTCATTCTCTTGGTTCCTCCCATTAGCTCTAATTGTTCTTTACATCATGACTAATGGGAAAATATGCTTAATATGAATGCATAAGTAGAGCCTATTATCAGATTGCATGCTGTCTTAGGCGGGGCAGGGGGAGGTAAGAGGAGAAAATTTAAAACTCAAAATTTTATAAAAGTGAATGTTGAAAACTAAAAATAAATAAAATTAATTATTTAAAAAAATAAATGCTTATTGACTGACTTTGCCAGAGAGTTCAAGCTCCTGAAGGTCCTTCGGAATTGAAAAGTTTTTAAAGTACTAGTTCAACAGTAGTTTATGAGCTTATCATCTGATGTCCAACTTAGTTTAATTCCAAGAAGCTCATCACCCTATGGCCACCAGATGATATATTTCTTTTTGACCACAAAGATTCATGAAAATCATCTGCTAAGGCCCAGACAGGTTGAAATCTGCATCACTAGAGGGAGTTCCCTTAGTGATGAGATTTCACCTCTTCTGAAATATTGATTTATTTATGAATATAAATTATGCACAATAGAGAAAGGAAGGGGTTTTATTTTAAAACAATTACTTGATGCAGAAAGCTATATGGTACAATTAGCAACTATCTCTTCATATGTAAATGTATGAAAAGTAGGCTAAAGCAGTGACAAAAATTAACCAAGCAATAAACATTTATTTAGAATATAGCATCTAAAGTCTTTTGTGTCTTAAAGGGCTCCATAAATGCAAATAATAACAATAATAATTGTTATCATTATTGGCATGTGCTAGGCACTGTGTTGGGTACTGAAGATACAAAGGCAGGGTCCCTGCCTTCATGAAGCTTACATTCTTTTGGGGAAAACAATAGGAAACCAACAGTAATATAATGTTTTATAAACCCAAATACCTCACCTACTGGGGAAAGAACTCACTATTTACAAAAACTATTCATAAAATTGGACAGCAATTTGGCAGAAATTAGGCACAGACCAACACCTCAACCCTATACCAAGATAAGTTCCAAATGTATACATGACTTAAATATAAAATGTTGCATCTTAAATCAGAGCAGCAAGGAAGAAATTACCTTTCACATCTATGGATAGGGAAAAGGTTCATGAATAACAAATGATAAAGAGTATCACCCAAGAGAGAATGGACAATTTCATTATGTAAAATTAAGAAGTTTTTGTACAGTTTAATGTAGTAGAAATTAGAAGGGAAATAGGTAACGGGGGGGGGGAAATCTTCGCAACAAGTTTCATCTGATAAAAGTCTCATTTATAAGATATGTAAGCAGTTGATTTAAATTTATAACACTAAGAACTATTCCCCAACAGATAAATGATCAAAGGGTATGAAGAGAAAATTTTCAAAGGAAGAAACTGAAACTATCAACATTCATATGAAAACATTCTCTAAATCACTACTGATCAGAGAATACAATTGAAGCAATTTTTAGATTCTAGTTCACATTTGTCAGTGTGGCAAAGATGACAGAAGAGGAAAATGACAAATGTTGGTGGGGCTGTGGAAAAATAAGCACACTGATGCACTGTTGCTGGAGCTGTGACTTGGTCTAGCCACTTTAGAAAGCAATTTGAAACTATGCACAGAAAATATTCAAAATGTGAGTTATCTTTTGACCCATTCAGACCACTACCAGGCCTATTCCCAAAAGAAACAAGAGAAATGTACAAAAATATTTAAAGTGTTCTTTTTGTGGTAGCCAAAAATTAAAAACTTGCGGGGTGTACTTCTGGGGAATGGCTAAATGAATTGTGGTATGTGACGAATGGGATGGAATATTATTATGCCGTAAGAAATTATTAAATGGACAATTTCAGAAGAAACTAGGAGGACTTGTATCAATTGATACAGAGGGAAACGAGTAGAACTAGAACAGTTTTGGGAGCAGCTAGGTGGCATAGTGGATAGAATACTGACCCTGGAGTCAGGAGGACCTGAGTTCAAATGCGGCCTTGGACACTTGACACTTAACTAGCTGTGTGACTCTGGGCAAGTCACTTAATCCCAAATGCCTCACTTAAAAAAAAATTAGAATAGTTTTCATACTAATAACAACATTATAGAAAAAAACAATTTTGAATGACTTTAGAACTCTGATCAATGCAATGAGAAAGCACTAGTCTGAAAGAATAAAGAGGCTAGGGGTACACTGGGTAGAGCACCATTGTATTAAATGGACTAAAGTCAGGAAGACCTGAGTTCAAATTTGACCTCAGATATTAGCTGTGTGACCCTGGGCAAGCCACTTTCCCTCTATTTGCCTCAGTTTCCTTGTCTTTAAAATGGGGATAATAGTAGCACCTACCTCATAAATAATAAGTGTAAAGTGCTTTGCACAATCCTTGGCACATAGTAAGCTCTATACAAATGTTAGCTATCATTATTAATAAAGATAAAATATACCACTCCGACAGAGAGATAATAAACTTAAAATGCAGAAAGAAACATGCATATTAAGACATGGTTAATGTGGAAATTTGCTTTGTAGTACATGAAAATATATATAGAAGGATTTAAAAAAAATTAATTTGCTTAATGGGGGTACAGTGGGAAGAACAGATTAATTTTTTTAAAAAATTGTTACTTGAAAAAAAATTAAACAATTTAAAACAGAGAAGTTTGTATTTTATTCTTGAAGTGATAGGAAGCCATTGGGGATTTTTGAGCTGAGGAGTGACATGGTCAGAAATGTGCTTTGATTATAGAGGGGAAAGATTTGAGACAGAAAAAAAACATATCTTAGTCTTGTATTACCAGGTAGTAATAGACAACAATAAATTAACATTTATATTTAAAAAGAAATAATAGTACATGATTAAACAGCATTTAATGAAAGAGTTTTCCATTCAATTTCTAGTCCTTCAACCACAAAAAAGTATTGGAGGTTAGGATTAACCAGTATTTTCTGAAAAAAAAAAAAGAATGAATCAATTTTCTTTCCTATTGTTCAATCTACTAGGTAGAGCACTGGAACTTTTCTTTTTTTCCTTTTGTATCCCGTTCCTCTTTCCAGGCAAAAAAAAATGCTCACCTGGAGTTCAATTTTAAATGTCTTTTCACATCTTTCTGGTTTCCTGTGTCTCACTCTCACAATGCGTGTATTGTTCTTTTCATATTGTTTAAACAGTGTGGAAAAATAAAATCTGGATTTCAGCAGAAATTCTTAAGTTTTAAAGAGGATTTAGATACTTTAGTTTATAGATAGTGAAAGTATCTCAGTAGAGTTTAATGTTCTGAAACTGAATACTGACTTAATTCTAGGGGCATGTCAAGAAGATTTGAGTATCCCTACTTGCTCTGATCTATGGTCTCCAGGAAAATGTTTCACTACATGTACCCTGCAAGTCATAGAAGTCCTTTTTCTTAATAGAGGCTATCTCTCATTTCCCCCCAGTCTATTCTCAAAATCAATCAATCTAACAAGTATTCAGCATCTACCTACCATGTGCTAAAAACCAAAAAAGACTAAGATAATCCAAGCTATTCCTAGACTGGTGGGAAGAACTAGACCTTGTGAGCTGCTCAAACAGGCAAATATTAGATGAAAAAAATTGCCAGTTCAGCAGTTACCACAAACCACCTCTAACTCTGGGGAGAGTAGGAGAATTGATAGGTCATTGTTTGATGTTTCACCTATTTTTTAATGTATATTTATGAGTCTTATGTATTTTAAGCATTTCTTTTATGATGGAGGAATACATAGCTGTTCTATGCCTAATATCTACTCTGTTCATTTAGTTGCTCTTTGTAGAAATAATTTTCTTAATCCCTTTTAAAGAAGATCCTCCAAATTAGCTATACCTAAGTTTTATTAAAGAGATTTTTCCTGGTTTTCTGGGATGGTGGCAGTAAGTTAGATACTATAAGAGAAGACTGATTATTCCCCCTTTTTAGGGGTAAAACTACCCCCAAGATGAAGACAGGGATGCTTGAGCCCAAAGTTAGAGCCTCTTATGGGTTGAGGGACTTCTCCTAGGCCACTGGATATATATTTATTATGCTCAATTTTCAATCATAATTCTTTGTGTACATATCATATCCCCATATTAGATTATAATCTTCCTGAGATAAGAGACTATTTTTCTTACCCAGTGCCCAATACAGTGTTTTGCACATAAAAACCACCTAATAAATATTGTTTCTAATAACATAATATGTAGAATTGAATTAATAGGTACAAAATATCTCTTCATGCTTTTCACACATGGGAGAAGCAGAATGTTGTAGTACACACAGCATGGGAATGCTGTTAACATAAATCCATTAATACTGGAAGGCCCATGGAAAAAAAAAAAGAGCTTCCTATCTATTCTTACTCTTCCTTATGGAAAAGGAAAAGCTCACTGTGCAAGTAACAGACAAGAGAAAGACCATTTTGTGAAAGTTTGAGAACTAGAACTAAAGCATATGTGTGTGAATATAATGAACGAGATTTCCATAATTCACATGTGGAATTCTAGCTCAGTAAGTTATAGCCATACCTCTCATGCTGCTATATGTAAAGGTGCTCTCATTTTTGTGGGCAAATTAGGCAAATGTCCTTATCATCTCCTCTTTATGAGTTCTGTCCTATTAATTTATGGAAATGTGACATAAATATAGCCAGGATCTATACCCAGAAAAATGGGTGCGGTCAAGGGGTTCCATCCTGTCTGACCATTTCCTTGGCTCCGCCTTTATTCTTCCTCTTACATTTTCTTCAAGTAGGCAAAAAATGTAGCTATAGAAGGCATCATGCTTCCTTCTCAGAAAAGTTCTAATGTGATGCTCTTTCCAGGTTTTTTTTTCTTTCCCCTTCAAATGGACACAGATGCTTTATTCTCATCAGTTGCCGTATTCTCAGAAAGAGAGAAAAAAATTGCTGATAATATGGGTAACCTTCAGTGTAGGCATGCATAAAAATTTACTGAAAATCAGGTTGTGGTACACATTCTTATTTTAGATCTGCCCTTGTTAACATCTTTTAAATAAACAGGTGCATATACTTCCCCAAGCTGTTTACCCAGTCTGTACACTTACAAATCTATTGATGGAATAGGCCCAACCAGCTTAAGGTTTTACTTTCATAAATCAGTGCCTTGAAGTTTTGATGAAAAGACTTCCTTAAAGTCTAACCCAGCTCAGTTGTTAGAATATGAGCATCCCTATCAAAGATACTGCAAGAGTATCACATTTGTATGTTAATTTTAATTCAATAAATAGGCAAAATGATCATTATTAATAATAGCACTCAGCTTTCAGATAGTTCTTTTCATGTTCAAAGTGTTTGACAAACATTAATTAAATCACTGACAGTCAAATTAGATAAATATGTTCTCTGTATGTGCATAGATGTACCTTTCATACACACAATCTTACAAATCACATCACCACAGATCAAACATTTCTTGCCATCTGAACCTGGTTGGCTAACACTGATTGCAGGCAACAGATAATTACTATGAGAGATAATCATGAGAAGAGATTATGTAACCTTTCTCTCTCTTTTTTTCAAATGTGAATTCATTCTTAATAAAAAGGAATTGGGTAAGCAAACTCCTATAGACCAGAAGATACAGTTTGGTAGTGACAAGGCATGACATAGCTGAACATTCTTTTAAAGAGATCATCTCCTAAGCAGAGAGCACTAATCATTCTTCATGGACTATTGCATTCTCGGCCTTTCAGCCAGGACCAATAGCAAAGGGGCTTTTGAAGCCAAATATGGTGATGATTTCAGCAATGTGGTATTTGTTGACTAAAGTTAATAATCCCTGGTCACTGCTGACTAGAGCATCATTCAGGGTAGCAAGTTGGATATATTAGGTTGTTCAATTCTTCTTTAAAAAAAAAGTTAGGCTTTTATTTTGAGATTTTTAAAATATTATTATCACTACTGAATGACATTTTCCCTCTTTGACCTTCAGAATCCTTCCTCATAGCTTATGAAAGAAAACAACACATGGTCCATAACTGACAAAGAATGCCCTATCTTGCACCTGTAGTCCACCACTTTTCTGCCAAAAGGAGGGAGGCATGCTTTACTATCAATTGCATGATTCTTTTTCTGAGGAATTCACATATTTATTTTTTTCTAATTACATGTAAAACTTTTGTATTTTGAAATTCTCTTCCTCCCTCCCTTCCCCTCTCATTGAGAAGGCAAACAATTTGATATAGGTTATATATAGGTGATACAGGTGCAGTCACACAAAACATTTCCATATTGGTCATGCTGTAAAAGAAAATACAGATCCTCCCAATCCCCCGCCCAAAAAAACCCAAGAAAAATAAAATTTAAAAAGTATGCTTCAGCTTTCATTCTGACTCCAGCATTTTTTTTATCACACATTTATTTTTCAGTTGAATGGCATGAACATTTCTTAAACTAGATCATGAAGTTGTGTCTTCCCATGGGGCCTAACTCTTAGTAGGTTTCAAACAAAAAAGAATAGTAAAAGTATTCTACTTTTCAGTAAAACATAAAAAATCAAAGGACTTTTCATATTTTTTGCTTGGGATGACTTCAAAAGATCCTTCCAACTCTAAAGTTTTGCACTTTTACACTTGGTCACTTAGGAGTTGTTCTTTACTGACCACCATAAGTTATTTGGCAGCCTTGTGACATAGTGGAAAGAGAGCTAGAGTTGGGAGTAGTAGTAGGAAGTAGTTGTAGTTGTAGTAGTAGTAGTAGTAGTAGTAGTAGTAGTAGTAGTAGTAGTAGGGAGTAGTAGTAAGTAGTAGTAGGAAGACATGAGTTCAAACCCTGCCTAAAACACATTGTAGCTGCATGATCCTGGGGAAGTCATAATTTCACTGATCCCCAATTTCCTTTTCTGCAAACTGGTGATAACAATAGCACCTACCTCACAGGGTTATTGTGAGGACCAAATGAGATAATGCATTTTTGCAAACTTTGATGTGCTGTATAAATATTAGGCATATTAAGATGGTCACTGAAGGAGTTGGTGAGAAGACACCCTGAAAGAACAATTCCCTTTTCCTGTTAACAAGGAGGTTTGAATTGGCTTCAATTCAATCCAGTTCTGTACCTTGGGCAGTACTCAGTGACAAAGGATGATACAAAAAAGAATGGATGAGGAGGAAATTATGAATATAAAAAATTCAGAGAAATTTGGGAAGATTTGTTCGAACAGATATAGGCAGAAATAAGCAGAACCAAAACAAGATACAAAATGAACTTTAAAAGGTAAAGGAAAAGACATCAGAATTTATTGTAATGCAAGGAACCATTCTGAGCCTAGAGAGAACTGATGGACCATAACTCTCTCTTTTCAGTGGAGGGCTGATGGACTATAAATGCTCATTAAGGAAAGCATTGTCTGGCATGGTCAGTGTGTAGGATTTGTTTTGCTTGGCTCTGATTCTTTTGGGAGTCTTCTTTTGAAGTGGAGAGAGATTGTTGGAAAATGGTGGCAAAGTAAAAATTTATCAAAATTTAACAAAAAGAAAAAAAGGGGGTATGGATGCTTGCCTACACGGACTATAGTAGGAGAGATAAAACAAGCAACTAGTTTTAAAACAAAGGGTTAAAAGCACATAAGAGGGGTTCAAAGTGTAACAAGATTTATAGAAGGGAGTAATGACTTCTGGGGGAACATAGAAAACAACTACATTAAGAAATGGCATTCCAGATGAGTCTTGAAGGATGGATAAGATTTTTAACAGGTTGAGAAGGTTGTTGTTGTTGCTTGTCCTTCTTTCTCGAAGAGGACCATGACCTCAGGAAGATGATGCCATGACTTGCAAATAAATTGGATTTATGTGAGGGAGGCCTGTGCAAAGTCACCAGCCTCACTTTTCCCTCTAGAGCCATCTGGGTCCAGTGGCAAGATATAGGTCAGGACAACTGGAGGTGGCTCCTGGTTGGGAAGGTAAGTTGAATTTGTAGGAATGGAATGGGGAAGGTAACTAAAAGATTTTGAGCAAGATGGTAACTGCTGTCAGAGCTAGACATCAAGAAAATTAATCTAGCTGTATTGCATAGAATGAATCAAGGACGGGAGAGAATTAAAGGGAGAGACTTGTTAGGCTGTTGTTGTAGTTCAGGCAAGATAGAATGAAGATGAACTACAGTGGAAACAGTAGAATTTGAAAGGAGCTGACTGTTATTTTCAATAGGAATATATACCCTGTTATTAGAGACGGGGAATGGGAGGGAAGGAGGAGTCAAAGATGGTCACAGGTCTTGAGCTTGGCTAGAGGAATTGTGCTACTAATAACATAGGGAAGTCAGGAAGAGTAATACATGGCAGTAAGATGATAAACTCAATTTTTGACACATTAAACACAGATGTCTAATACAGTAAGTACTTAGTTTTAGGTGCATGTTTGGAGCTTAGGAGAAAGATCATCGATGAAGATAAAGATTTGGGCATCACTACCACAGAAGTGATAGTTGATATTGTAACAGTAGATGAAATTACTCAGAGAGATAATGTGGATGGGTAAGAGGGCTGAGGTCAGAACTTTGAGGAGGGAATTGGAGGAATTGCCAGAGATGAAGGAAGAGAAATAGGATAGTCTAGTCTCAGAAGCCAAGAATGAAGAGAATAACATGGAGAAGGGGGTGGACAGCTGTTTGAATTTTCCCTTTCCTTATACCAGGACTTGTGTTTGCCAGGCTGAACTCTTGTTTGGCTAGAGGAAAGAATATCTGATAACTGGAAAAAGTACCTCAACTTGGGTGTGTCTTTTCCAAACTACAAAGAAACATGGGAACATTGTGACTGTGAAGGGGGATTTTCTACTGCTAAATTAATTCTGGCTCTGGTTTACATGCTCCTGGCAAATAGTCTTTGGGGAAGTAGTTTGGACTGGGGGAGGGTGAAAGCATGATTCCTTTAATATACAAAAAGGCAGACGAGATTTTTTTTAAAGGTGTTCTTGCGTATCTTTAAATAAGGGAAAAAAGACGATAATAATTTAAATCATTTTAATAATAAAATTTTTACAATTTTAAATACCCTACTAGTTGAGTAAAGGCATACATTCATGTTTTAGATTCTTTTGATGGTTGTATAAGTTTGAAGTTGTAACTCTTATGGTCAAAGTACATTGCCTCCCTTTCCTCTCCACTCATTCTTTTCTTAATCCTCTATAATCTGGTTTTCATCCCCACAACTCTACTGAAACTCTTGAAGATTACAAAGGACCTAGCTGCTTGTTGATAAATTCACCGATTTTTTTTTAACTTTATCAATGTTGTTCTTTACTTTTCTGCTCCATTAAATGCTGTTGATCTATCCTTAAAATTATGTTTTCTTGGTTTTTGTGAAACTATCTTGTCTTTTAGTTTTCTTCTTTCTTCTCCAGTTGCTCTTTTTCTGCTTCCTTACTTCATTCCCTCACCTTCTACCTCTGAT
The DNA here is from genome assembly GCF_003287225.1 of Phascolarctos cinereus. Lineage (NCBI taxonomy): Eukaryota > Metazoa > Chordata > Mammalia > Diprotodontia > Phascolarctidae > Phascolarctos > Phascolarctos cinereus. Next base: position 166,520,210 of record NW_027556098.1, on the reverse strand, counting down.
TTTCTCCATGTCAGTATTCAGCCTTCTGTTCTTTTCTTATATATTCTTCATTTTTTATTCAATCAATAAGCACTCATCAACTGTCCACAGCGTGCAAAGCACTATCTAAGGCCCTGGAAAAGTAAGGACAAAAACCAAATAGACCCTGACCTCAAGAAGCCTACATTGGGGGAGAACAAGTACTTAAAAACTAAATAGAAAATGTGGACAGAGTCATTTGTAGGGGGAGGGCACTAGCAACTGGAAGGAAGATCAGAATAGACTTCCTGTAGGAGGTGACTCAAGCCAAGCTGTGAAGGAAGCTAGGAACATAGCATTTGTGAAGGAGAATATCCTGAAAAAATAGGCTAAATTCAGATGACAAAAGGCTTTAAAAGCCAGAGTAGTTTGTATTTTGTCCTAAAAGAGAGAACATTTGCAGTTTCTTAAGTAGGAGAGTGATGTCGTCCTATTTGTGCATTACTCTTGGAGGCCTTATTTATTCTCATGGCTTTAGTTAGCCTCCCTCTTTTCTAGGTCACAAATGCATATCTCCAATCTTGTTTACTGTTTAAAATCTCAATCTCCAAATGCCTATTGAGATACAGATGTCTTCTATCACACCAAATGTGGCATGTCCAAAATGACACTTATCATTTCCTTGACATGTTCCCTCCCTATTCAAGAATGGTAACAACAGGTTCAAAATCTTGGGAGTCATTTTTAATTTACCCCTTTCATTGATCCCTCAGTTAATTGCCAGGTCTTATTTCTCTTTTGAAAGATTTTTTTTCCTTTTTTTCTCCCTACCCTTCCATTCCACTCTTATTACAACCACAGCCTTCTTAACACTGGTCTTCCTGACTATTTTCTCCCTCCTCAAATCCACCCTACAAACTACTAGTAGGCTAATCTTTATATGTTTTCATCAGGTCATTCCTCTATTTGCAATTGCATTGAATTTACATTTCATAGAATCTCATAGTTAGAAGGGAGCTCAAAAGAATTTGACTCAATCTGTACCCAATGAAGAATACCCTCTAACAGCATTTTCGACAAGCGGGGTCATCAGTCTTTGATGAAAGACCTCTAGTAAGAAGGAACTGATTCCATTCCACTGCTCCAACTACATTTCCTGCTATTCTCCAATAAGCAACCTGTTAGGTTTCTCTAATTAGGTTGGTCTCCTCCTTGCCCCATGCTTGCTCCCATCTCTCTGATTTTACTCATGTTGTTCCTCTCATTTGAAGTGTCTTCAGCTTTCCATCCTACTCCTTCAAATCCTATCTTTTTTTTTTTTGGCTAGGCAATGGTGTTAAGTGACTTGCCCAGGGTCACACAGTCAGTAAAAGTGTTACATGTCTGAGACCGGATTTGAACTCAGGTACTCCTGAATTCAGGGCCGGTGCTCTATCCACTGCGCCACCTAACTGCCCCAAATCCTATCTTTCAAATTTAATTTCATCTCACCTGTTCTAATAAAGTCTTCCTTCCTTGACTACTCTAGTCTTTATGGATCTCCCTTACCTATAAATCCCTATAGCACAGAACTTCCAAATGTAACACTTAACATCCATGATATTATTACTTGCTGTTTCATATGGATTAGTTTTGTATTCCTAACTAAATTCCAAGTTCCTTGAGGATAGAGACTTCTGTCTCCCTTAGAGCACACAGCAGGCACTCATTAAACCCTGGATTTAGATGATAACATAACCAATGTGTCTTAATATCAGTAGGGTTGGGCTGGGGATTAAAAAATGATCCTGGAGAGCATGTAGTAGTATAGTGAGATTTTTAAAAAATCATCTCTTTCTTTTACTAAATGGGGACCACATTAAAATTTACTGTGGAAAGGGTAATTAAGATGTCATTCCATCTCAGATTAAGCATCTAAACTAAATATGACATCTCACAGTGAAAGAAAAATGTTGTAGGGGATCACAGTCAATCTCTGCCACTAAATAGATTGATTCCCAACCATGGCCAAGCTCCTTATTTGCTCTGAGCTTATTTTCTTATTTTTAAATGATCTCTAAAGTTCCTTCCAACTTAAAAATTTCATGACTATGTAGACTATGTAGTTATGTCCATCTGTTGTGTCAAAACTTGAAGTCAGTTTTATCTCCTTGATATACTTTAATCCTTTATTCAATGCACTCCTTATTCTCTCACAGTATGTCTCAATTCGTCCTTTTCTTTTCAGGTCTATTGCCTCCATCCCCTTTTAACTTCATACCTAGACTCCAGCTGGAGTCCTTGTTCTTAGTATCTCCTTTTTCCAACTCAACCTTCACATCACTTTCAGCTTAGCCTTTCTGAAACAGTGCTTTCATATGGAGTCACTACACTGATCCAAAAGCTTTATTTCATTTGCCTATTTGACCAAGTCTAAACTCCTTGGCTGAACTTCAAGGCAACCAACTAGATATTCTGTTGACATACTTCAAAGCCCATGTCAAATGCTACCATCTCCAAGACACCTTTCCCTGGTGTCTTCTCTTCCCTTCTTCCTCAACTGGAAGTGACCATATAGCACTTTATATTCTTTTATATAGTCACATTTCAACTTGTATTATATCATGTGCCTGTCTTACTCCCCTATTCTTGCTTGAGGACAGGGACAACATTAACTTGTCTTTGCTTTTTCTCACACCCTCCCCCAACATCACATTTATGACCTGGAAAGAACTCTTACAAATTTTCTCACTTTACAGATGAAAAAACTGAGGTCTAGAGCAGATCAGGGGTACGATATCCTGTGTTTTATGCATTAAAAGCTGACAGAAAAAAGTCAGTGAAATTCGGCTCAAGAACCAACACAAGGTTTCATGCTAAGAAAATTCAAAAAGCATATTGATAGATTAGACTATAGAGGAAGTAATGAGAAGAAATAGAAATACACTGCGAATAAAAAAGATTATCAGTTCTAGTACTGCTTTAATTTGCATGGCATAATTAAAAGAGGGCTGGATTTATTTATAGAGTTAGAACTAGCTTTTGAGTGTGTATTTATTTTCCTAGATCATTTGATGCCCATTTAACTAAGTTTAAGCTCCTTAGCATGACCTTCAACCAACTAGATATCCTGTTGGCATGCTATCCATCTACTATTTTCAAGCTGCAACACCTTAGGCCAGTCATCTCACCCTTTCTTCCCCAGATTTTATTCATGAAAATGAGTGTTGTACTAGCGTTTAGTAACAAGACCATTTCAAAGGTTCCTTTCAGCACTAAATCTTATGATCCCATACTTTTCTCCTCCTATGTGAAATGGGAATAACCCTCCCTAATTATTTCACAAGGATGTTGTGAAGCATCCTTTTTGGGGAAAAGTAAACTTCTTTACTACAATTTATAGATACAACCTGAATAACAAAATAGTATCAAACGGGGGGCGGGGGGAAGAGCTAAGAAGCTTACTAATTGGCAGACAAACCACTGCAGGGGTAAGAAAAAGAAACCCAAGGCATTATAAGCAGACATGAAGGGTCAAAAAGAGGTACCTGGACTGAAAACAACAACAAAGAGTAATGAGGACAAGAGAGGAGTGAACAGGGCCAGGAAGAAGTAGTCAGAAGAGAAGGGCCTTAGAGAATTTATGTTTGGCAGCTTAAAACAAAACTGTCAGTAGTGGACCTGGAGGAGGTGGGGAGAGAAAGCTTTGGGATTATTCCGATGGGAATGATTAAGAAGGAATATTTTATTGAAGAATTAGAAAGCCAATCTGGAAAGAGAAGATTGGGGGGGAGGAGAGAGGAAAAGAAGGAGAGAAGGAAAGACGGAGAGAGGGCAAGAAGGAGAGAAAAAGAGAGAAAAGAGTGGGGAGGCTCTCGGGAGGAAGCCCCAGAGAAGAGAGGTCAGAGCTAAGGGAGGGCCGAGTGGGTGTGAGAAAGGAAAATAGGCTGAGCAAGGACGGAAAGAAGCGATGGGGAGGGGAGCAGAGGAAGTTAGGAAGGTGAGTGGGAGGGAGGTCAGCAAGCAGAGGCGGGGGTGACCGAGACAGCCCTCTAGGGAGAGCGATAAGGGGCTGGCGGGGAGGGGAGAGAGGAAAGAGGAGAGGGAAGGAGAGGAGAAGAGAGGAGGGGCCGGGCCGGAGCCGGGCTGGAGGGAGGAGAGGCGGAGCCTCTTCCGTACGTGCCAGGAGGCTGCGGCGCGGGCTGGGGGGGGGGGGGAGCAGCTTGGAGGGGAGGGGGGAGCCGCGGCGTCGGCGCGTCGCCTTGCTGGGCCCCGGCCGGTGGTCAGGAGGGAGAGAGGAGGAGGAGGAGGAGGAGAAGAAGGAGGAGGAGGAGGTAAGTAGGCTCCGGGCTGGTGGGTGGAAGCAGCGCGGGGCAGTGCGTGCGCGCCGGGATCAGGGCTCGCGACTAGCGGGGGAGGGAACGAAGGAGGATCTGCCCCTCCTCCCCCCCTCCCTCCCACCTTCCCCTCCCCACGGGAGCGTGGCGGGGCGCGCAGTTTGGAGCTCCCCGAGGAGGGGCGCGCCATGGGGGGGGAGGGAGGGGGAGGGGGAGGCGGAGCTGGGGCTGTGCGCCACTAATCCCAGGTGCAGAGAGTTGGGGAGGGAGGTGCTGCGTGGGCCCCCCTGCAACTTGCTGCACCCCCCACCTTCTCCGTTCTTGAAGGGAGGGGAAAAAAAAGGTTTGCATTTTAACCTCCCCTTCCCTCCCTCACCCTCCGCCCTCTTCGATTTTTCTTTTTCTTTCATAAATAACCATTTGCAACTTAAAATTTTTTTTTGTTTCGGTTTTAAACGTCCCTCTTCCTCCGTCCTTCTCAACACACGCACTTCCCCTTGTTTAAAGCCCGGCGGCGCGGCGCAGCTGCCAGTCTGAGCTCCAGTCTCTGCCGGGCTCCTGCACCCCCCCTCCGAGCCCCTGTACCCCGCCCCCCCCAGACTCTCTGACAGCCGTAGGGTTGAAGGAGACTCGGGAGCTCCGGCTGCGCTCCGGCAGTCCCCACTGTTGAAATTGACACGGGAACTCCGGCAGCTCCTGTTGAAATTGACATGGGAGCGCGGGGCAGCTCCTGTGGAAATTGACGCGGAGCTCTGCTAGCCACTAGGTTGAAGAGGAGCCGGAGTAGAGCTGTGGGGACCGGATGGGAAGAAGGGTGTGCGTCGGGGCCGCCCACTCAAATCTGCGAGCTCTGCTGGCTGGCCCCCCCCCCCAGGCGGGGAAGGGGGGCGCGGATGCCTGGGAGGGGAATGCCTATTTTATCGAGGCAGGTTGGAAGAAAGCCAATAAATAGGTTTTAAAAGGAGGCGCACCTTTTTGCCAGAGAGCTAGGCTCCCCAAAGATGCGTTCTCTTCCGAAACACAACTCGTGGAGATTACTGTAGTTATTCACCAGGAAGCACGTGCCGTCCAATCGATTGACTGGCGACTTGAAGCTCTTCGAAGTAGATTTCACTGTCACTGTACTCCACCTGCCCTTCTCTCTCAAGAATTCAAAAGATTTTGCGAATCTGGGCGAGGCCACCTTCTTGTTTTGGTTAGAGATCAGGGAAACAGTTTGAATGAGCAAGCTGTGTGTTTTTTATTTTGCTTTTCCTTTTGTTTAAAAAAAAAACCTCTAGTGCTGCGCACAGATAAATACAGCAATGAATGCAATAGGGAAGGTTAGCTAATAAAGTATTTATCTATCTATCCTGAAGTAGTTTTCTTGCAGATAAACGAAGCTTTATGGTTTTGGAGAATTGCAGAAGAGGGCATGTTTAATTTAAGATAATTCATAAGCCCACAGCCTTGAGAGATGCTAGCTCCAGAACGTGGACTTAGTGCCTTTTTTCCTTCTGCATCACAGTTCGAATCTAAACACTCCTGTTTAATAGTAATTTCCAACCCAGGGTGGATTCCTCTATTCAGCTCTCATGTTCCTAACTTTTCCTAGTTATTTCGTGCCACCCATTAATTTAATTTTAAAGTTCAGCCCAGTGGTCAGGTAAAGGAGCTGCGGATTGCAGCTTTATGTTGCAAAGTGGTTCAGTATAATTCAATAGAACCGTTTTATTGGACTCTATTAACCTGTTTAACCTTAAGCCTTAACCATGACAGGAGTTTCATGTAGGAATCCACATACTAAGTACAATATTGAATTTTAATTAGAGCATCTTATGCCTGAAGTAGAATAGATTCTCCTCAGTTCCCACTCCTCCCCTTCCCACTGCCCATCCCCTTTAAAAATACATTTTGCTTAAGGTCTTATACTTAATAAATGTGTTTTACACTGAGAGTGGAGGACTAGAGCTTGAATCATGAAATTATTTTAATAAACTAGAAAACAAATAGGTAAGCTAGACCATATGAGATAAGGTAGGACATTATTATCTTTGTAGTCTACCAATTTGAGAAATAATTTAAAATAGCTTCTTACTACCACCCTGAAATCTAAGCACATAATTTTCCTTATAGTGGAACCATAGACTTTTTGGTGCCATTGGGAATGAAAAGATTATCCAGTCCAACCTGCTCATTGTATACAAGAGGAAAAGTGCAGAAAAGTTAAGGCCACACAGTTATATTGGCAGGAGCCTGGCAGTTATCTATATCTGCTTGATTTGATTAGTGGATTAATCAGAAATGGATTGATAGTTAAACCAGAAGTGGAGGCTTTTTTTGACTGAATTTTCTGGTTTGATTAACTACACCCATAAAATCAACCAGTTAATCTACACATCTCCAATTTGATTTCTACTTTGTAGATGTAGTTTCTGCTTATTATTTGAACCTAGTTGATGCCACAGATCCAAGTATAAACAGTTTGTATCTTGGAAATGTTTATACTCTGCCAAATTAAACATATCTTTGCCTTTTCAGTTATAACATGATATTTTCGGTTGTAATATGGAGTATTTTTCATTTCTTCAGTTATTTATATTTATGTTCTTGGTTCAGAAATAGTCATTTTATACCCTGAAAGAGTCTTGAGAGCACAGTGCTTGGCTCATAGTAGGTGCTTAATAAATGTGATATGTTGATTTCAGGGATATTACAGTTCTCTATGTGACTGGAATTCATTAGGATAAAAGGTTCTATGGAAGTATAATTAATTCAACTAATACTAAGTAGCTAATATGTTCAAGGCCCTGAAAATACAAAAATATCTATAGCAGTCTGTGTTAAGGACTTTACAGTCTAATAGATAAGGAGGGTACATGTTTAAATAATTGACATTGGGCAGTGAGTGATAAATGCAAAATAGATATCTTGGAAATGTACTATGAGAAATTTAGGAGGGGGGAAAACTTTCATTTAGGCGTCCTTAGTGGAGGTGATGGATCCTGAATTGGGCCTTGAAGGAAAGGAAAGGTCTCAATAATTGGCATTGGAGTTGGCACCATTCTAGGCATGGGGGTCATGGAACAAAAGGGATGATGATGATGGGAGAGAATAGCATAGAAATGAGGGGTGAAGACTAGTCAATTTTGACTGCAGTGTCCATTTTCAAAACCTTCCCTCATATACTTACACATTCATATCTACTCTTCTGCCTTCTACTGCACTAATAAAGGATTAGTGAATGGCCTTGTTTCATTTGACTTTGGCACCACTGGTCTGAGCCAGTCTCCTCATTTTGAAGATGAGGAAACTGGAGGCCAGAGAGGTTACACAAGTTGTAAGGGGCAGAGCTGGAATTCAAACCCAGGTTCTCTGACTCATATTCAGTGGGTCTATCTGTCTCTCTTCCCTTCCCCTTCTCCCCCGTCCTTACCCTTTCTTTAGCTTTTGACACTCAACCACACCCGTATATCCTTTCACTTACCTTGGTGTCAATCAAATACACTACACCCTGCTGCTTCTATGTTTTACCTCTCTAATCTAACCTCTCCTATTTTTCTTTTCTGGTTCCTCACTCTCTTCTCAGCTTAAAACTGGTCCTCTTCTCATTTTTGTTCTCTTCCTTGGCAATGTTATTAATTCCCACATCCCCAATCAACTTATTTATAGAAATGATTCCCAAATAATGCCGTTCCCTGTGCATGGAATGCTCCTCCTCCTTTGTTACATGTTAAATTCTAAATTAAAATCTGCTAAATTCTTACCCAATTTTTAGAACTCAGCATAGATGCCATCTCTTTCATGAGCCTTTTTTCAACTAAAACCTCAGTTTGGTAATAATCTTCCCCTTAGAACAGGGGTGGGGAACCTGGGGCCTCAAGGCCATATGTGGCACTCTAGGTCCTTAAGTGAGGCCTTTTGACAGAATCCAAACCTCAGAACACAGAACAAATCTTTTTATTAAGGGGATTCATGTTTATCTGTGTGTCTTACCCTATTGATCCTTGCCTGGATTCTCAGGCAGGACCAGGAACTGGGCATCTGCCCTGCCATTGCTGGTGTACTTCCCATCCCCCAACCCTTTTCTACCTGAGGGGTTGATAGTCAATCTAATCTCAGTGATTGATAATCCAATTTTAGGGACTGATAATTAAATCAACCTTACCCTTGCAACTATGCAAGGAGTAACAATCTAATGCCCTATGGGATCCACTTAGAATAAGTTGTAAGCTGGCTAGGCTGAGACTCCCTTCACTGAAAACACCCTCATTGTTTTCTCATGCTCTTCCGTGGCAGCCCTATCTTGGTGTTCCCATTTTATTCTTCCATTGTGCTCTCTGGAACCCCTCTTTCCTTAATAATAAGCTGATCTTCATATTAGACCTTTGCTGCCTTCTTGGTAATTACTTTTTATGTATTTTGTATTTACCAAACAGTCAATAAACTTACAGTGTACTTTTGTTTTCTGTTGTATGATATGAACTCAGACACTTTTTATTTTATCTTTGTATCCCTAGCACCATCCTAGCACACAGTAGGTGCTTAATAAATGCTTATTGAATTGAGAAGAGTGTGCCTCATTTAAGCTTTGTTTCACCCCAGGGCCTAACATAATGCTCTATTTACACTGTAAGCCATAAGTGTAGTAAGTAATATTGAACAAAGTAATATACTAAGTAATATAAGGGGAGAAAATAATCTTCAAAGAATGAATGAAGGGGAAGAGTAGATCATTGGCAGAGGGCCTTGAATGCTAGAGTTGGCAGTTTGTAGTTTAAAAATTCAAGAGGCAAGAGTATGCTACTGAAGGTTTTTTTGGTAGAGGATTGATATGATCAGAATGCTGCATTTTAAAGGTTACTCAGGTAGCAACTTGAAAGATAGATTTAAGAGGGGAGAAACATGGGGTCAGGCAGACTGTTTAGAAGGCTCTTATCAGTCTAGGTGACAAGATATGAAAGCAGGCATGAATTAGGTTGCAATGGGATTAAAAGGAAGGGGTAGACGAAAATGCAGAGGTAGAATAGGCAGGTCTTGGCAACTGGATATACAAAATAAATAAGAGAGAGGTGTAACATGAATTTGAGGTTATGAAACTGATCACTGGAAGAATAATGGTAAATAAAATAGAAATAGAGAAACTGGTGTCAGAAAGGGAAAAGGCTAGCTTTTGAGAGTGGGCAAGATTTTGGACAAAGTCATTTTGAGCCGTTAGTAGGGCATCCAAATGCAGACTTGAAGCAAGCATAAGGAAATCTGAGACTAGAGTGCTGTGGAAAGATAGGAGGTTGACATGTAGCTATAGGAATCACCTTCTTAGGAATAATATTTGAAGCCGTGGGAGTGGGTAAAATCACCAAGAAAAGAGTGTAATTGTCAAAAGATACACTAAGGGATAGAAGAAGTGAGTGAAGAAGAATAAGGAGGATGAGGAGCCTACACTGGAGACAGAGAAAGGGAAAGATAGGTAGAAGTATGCCTGGAGTATTGAAATATCTTCATTTGGTTTTAATGTAAGCATAAAACTGTTGCATTTTATTATACTTGCATAATGTTGCATTGTTTCCTTTTTAGTTTTATTACTTATTTGATCTGCCATGCTAAATGTTGATGTTCTTTAACCAAAAACCACTATTATATAAGTGAGGGCTTCTAAAAAGCTTTTTCAGCTTTAAGGAATTTTCTTTTCCCTATTCCTTTCTTGTAGGCAAATCTTAACCCCACTTTTATTGACTGTATGGTTAGGATCATTCGTTTATATTTGTTTTTAATTGAGGAAAGTTTTCAAGAATTTCGCTTGGAAAGTACCTTGGCCACACCCATTATTCAATGGTCCTTGCAATCCAAAGAAATGGCTCCAGGTTGGGCTAACAAAATCAGTGGTAATTCTGTTTAGTGATCTGTGCAGTGATTGGATTGAGTCATCCAAAGTGGGTTACACTGGGTCCTCGTGATTAGACTATATTCATTCCTTTTGATTTTCCAATACAAACATTACTGCAAAATTAACAGTACTGACATTTTTAATATATAGGAGATTTCAGACCACCAGTTGATCCATTCTTAATCAGTGCTTTTCCTTAATCTCAGTGGTAATTGGAGGATTTGAAATGTGTTACCTTGTGTGCTTTAGAAATAGTTCAAGTCTTCTATCTTATCTTAATTTTGTAGATATGAATTATTATTGGTATATTTGTGTGTAGATATAGCTAGCTATCTATAATATTACTTTACATACACACACACATGCTTATATATTTTAGTAGTCAAGTCAGAATATGATTTAACTATAGCCATCACTAATTGCCAAAGTGGAAAAAAAACTGATGTAGCAATTTAGGATTCAGATTAAGAAAAAAAGTTAAATCTTTTCTTTGTTATTGTACTGTGGTAGAGATCCTTTGCCTGAACAGACACATGTTTAAACAATGATTCACTAATCATTTGACAAAGCATTTGCATTTCATTTGTTAATGTAGAAAAGGAGGTGCAGCTTTTTTTCTTTCTTTTCCTTCGGACTTTCACACTTTGTATCCCTTCAGTTTTTTTTTCTTGAATACATGATTAATATATATACATTATTTTATTTTTCTTACACTTAGAAGTTTAATGGCACTATAAAGGACTGAATTTAATGGCCCTATATTTGTTCATTAGTAATTATATATACTAAAGAGTAAATTCTCATTAAAAGCACTTAAATGCTTGCTCATAAAAAGAGACCCCCTTTGTGTGTATGTGTGTGTGTGTGTGTGTGTGTGTGTGTGTGTGTGTGTGTTTTCTATAGGATCCTAGTTATTGAATTGAAGGAAGTCATCAAACTCTTTAGTGGCCTATTTTTAAAATTTGGTTTCAGAACAGTAGCCATGTATTGAACACCAAAATTGCCAAGTAATGAAAACACTAGGTGTTATAAAGAGTCATTGCAACTTTTTTCTTAGAATTTCTCATGATGATTTTTTTAAAAAATTCAAGTATTGTACAACTAAATTTTCTGTGAAAAATACAATCCTATCCTTTTAGTGGGAGGGCAGTTTGAGGAGTGGCCCTTTTATCTTTTTTGAAATGGACAGTTTACTAATTGTGTGGAAGTAAACACTTCCCAACTCTAAAAGCAAAATTTCAATTAGCTGAATGAAATGAGGTACATGAAATTAATTCAGATAAGTGGGGGAGTCTTTAATGTAAATGATGCTTGTCAAGGGACATGACCTCATTTCTGATTTTTTTTTTAGGGCTCTTGTTTAGCCTTTGCTATTGGATTGGTATCTTTCTCATCTCTCTGCTCCCTTTCTCTTTTTTCCCTGTCATTCTTTTTAACATGGCCCTATAAGTTTTTTTTAACACCCTTTCTCAGAGAAGAAATCCAGAGCACTATAATCTATGATGATTGCAATTGTTTATTTAATAATCATCCTGCTCACCTATTTTGTCCTTTAGGTGGTAAAACTACAGGGTTCCATTTTGTTACCTTTCCTGTTAATCATGTGAATGCCTTTGATGCAATTATGCTTTCACTCACAAATAGAGAATTCGAATTGGAAAGGATCTCACAGATTATTTGTTTCTGTCCAGAATGACAATCCCCTTCTCAACATTCTGGACTAGTGGACTAGGTAGAGTAGCCTCCATTTCAAGACCTCTAGTTAGAGAAAATGTATTACCTATTCCATAACCCATTCCACTTTAGAGGACTCTAATGGTTATCAAGCCTTAATTTGCCTCTCTGAATCTTTTACCTTTTATTTCTAGTTGTGAGTACATTTCTCTTTCACATAACACCCATTTATGGGCTTCAGTTATGATGAGTGGCATGGATAAAGATGACCTGTTGCATAGATGAAAGTGACATAGCTGAAGCTAAATTTATGTTTTTGTGCTTAAAACATACTACTGCTAGGTCCAGGTTAGTGGAAATAATGAATCTCTTGAAGTGGTCACATTTTTCAAATTTGCTTAGGATGTTTCCATTGTGCTGGAACCAGTGACCATATTTAACATAATTTTTTTTTCTTTTTCTTTCTTTCTTTTTTTTTTTAGGCAATTGGGTTAAGTGACTTGCCCAGGGTCACGCAGCTAGTAAGTGCCAAGTGTTTGGTCTGAGGCCGGATTTGAACTCAGGTCCTCCTGAATTCAGGGCCAGTGCTCTATCCACTGCGCCACCTAGGTGCCCCTATCTTTAACATAATTTTTATGTTAACTTAAATACATACTGCCATTTCCAGAGATTCATTATTGCACTAATTGGGCCCTGGAAGTATAGGCTACACTATGTGAATATACCTAGTACATTGTCCTTACTGTAAACCCAAGTGATGGTCAGGTTGGTAGAAAGTAAAGGTTTTCAGAAGGAAAGGTAAGGTGAAGTGTGCTCACATGATTAATGGAGTGTTTCCACATTTTGTTACAAATATTATGCAAGCTTTAAAGTGTTACATAAATTAGTTTTTATTATTACTGAGCTTGGTAATTTTTGGTTAATTCTGGTATTGGAAATTTTTTGGTATCCTGTCTTGCTCTAATACATTTCTGTCTGTCTGTCTGTCTGTCTCTCTCTTTTTTTTTTTTAACATAGGGCACTTTTGTCTCGGTAGTTCCTTGGTGATGGTGATATTTGCGTTTTATTTCATTATAGTATATCTAATTTGTATTCCCACCTGAAACTACCTTCTGAAACCTTAAACTGCAGTGGTCCACTTACTTGAAGTTATTCACAGTAGGAAGCAAAACATCCATTTTTAGTCAGCCCCATCCCTTAGTTTACTTTTTAGTGAGTTTCATAGTGCTAGTTCTTGATGTATAAAGTTAAGGAGTGATTCATACATTGATTTCCTTAGGGCAGGTGTACTTTGTGTATTCAGTTGTTTTAGATCATGTCTCACTCTTTGTGACCCCATTTGGGGTTTTCTTGGCAGAGATACTGGAGTGGTTTGCTATTTCCTTCTCCAGCTAATTTTACAGGGGAGGCATTTTACAGATGACAAAACTGAGGCAAACAGGGCTAAGTGACTTGCCCAGGGTCCCCCAGATAGTAAGTGTAGGGCAGGTGTATTTAGGAGTAAAAAGTTATCAAAATCTTGACAGAGTCAAAGCCCCTTCCAAACAGGGATTCAGTCAACAAACAACTTTTAGAGTTTACTGTGTGCCAGGCACTCTGTAAACCAACCGTTCTTTCTGTCTCTTTACTCCAGCTCAGGTAGTCTGATCCTGTTTAACATTTCTTTCTAGCATGCTATACCTTTTTTTTGCATGTGTTAGTGGTCATATAATAGCTAACATATATTGCTTAATTTGTGCTGGGCATGGGCTAAGCACTTTGCAATTGTTATCTCATTTGATCCTCACAACAACCTTAAGTAGGTATTATTATTATTAGCCTCATTTTATAGAAAAGGAAACCGAGTCAAGCAGGTTAAATAACTTGTTCAGGGTCACACAACTAAGAAGTATCTAAGGCCAGATTTGAACTCAGGTGTTCTTCCAGATTCTAGGTGCAGTGCTCTATCCATTGTGCCATCTAGCTGCCTATATAATCAGAGATGTGTCTGGTTAGATAGGTAAGAGAGCCAGAAAAATGGTACCAGGGATTGATAAATGAGTTTTTGATTTAGTCTACATTTATCTTCTGACACCTTTCTAATTTTGATACTTAATATCAGTCAAATTGCTTTTGCCTAGTCATACCTAGATCTCAACTTTCTGAAAGCTTTATTAATCATTTTATAATCATTTGGACCTTCCATAATGAATATTGGGAAATTTTTATTAAGTTTTTCTAAATCTGAAATTATGCTAGAGAACATGGCTCCAAATGCATATAATCATAGAATATAATGCAGATTTTAAATGGCAAGAATATTTTCAAAAGTAGGAATGACCAAGATGCTTTTTTTTTTTAAAGTTACCTTAGAATCTTGCAAAATTTGACTGGAGCCTAAACCAGGCATAAATAGAAAATTAGGGCATAATGTGGTAAATATTCACTAATTCAGATTAATTAGAAGGAAAGGTCAATATAAATTTGCAAAAGTTCACACTATAGAATATTCGTGATGAAACATGGTTACTTTCAAGCTAATGGCCAAAGTGTTTCCAAGTAGAGATCTACCTGGGCTGGCCTATTTCAATGAATATATGGTGCTTTATTTGAAACTAGTGTTTTGATTTGGAGACAAACACTATGTTAAAGCTCTCCAAATGGGATGTCATTTTAAGCTATAAAACACTTCCCTCTTGCTTACATCATTAATTGCTTGTCAGATACTTAAAACATGGATAATTCATAGACATTTTCAGCCTACGTAAATTCAGATTACCACAGATTCTAAAGGAATGGAGTCTAAATTAATGAAGTTTTACTGTATTGATAGGTGCACACTGTGGAATCTGGCATACTAACTTCTTTTCCCCAGCATTTCAGTCAGTCACCAAGCATTTTTCTAGTGCCTACTCTGTGTCAGGCACTCTGCTAAGTGTTGGGGATACAAAGAAAAGTAACAAAACCAAACAGACCCTGCTTTCAAGGAGCTCACAGTCTAATGGGGCCATCTACATACAAACAAGTTACATACAGAATAAATTGGGGTTGATCTCAGGGAAGTCACTAAGATTAGGGAGGCAGAAGAAATATCACTGAGACTTGAAGGAAGCCAGGAGGTGGAGGTAAGAAGGGAAAGAGATCCAAGCATGGAGAACGGTCAGTGAAAATGCCTACAGTTAGGAGATGGAGTGTCTTGTGCAAGGCATAGCAAGGAGGCCCTTGTCATTGGATTGCAGAGTATGTGCAGAGGAGTAAGGTGTAAGAAGACTGGAAAGGTAGGAAGGTGCCAGTTTGTGAAGGACTTGGATATGGTGGATTGAATAGGGGGGGTGAGAGAGAGAGGAGCTGATGAAGTTATCTAGGTTTCAGTTCTTCGTGACTGGGAGGATAGTGGTGTCCTCAACAGTAAAAGAGTAGTTAAGAAGGGAGTGTTTGGGGGGAAAGATAATGAATTCAGTTTTGGACATGATGAGTTTAAGATTTCTATATGACCTCCAGTTAAAAATATCCAATAAGCAGTTGGAGATGTGAGCCTGGTGGTAAGAAGAGAGCTGGACAATTAGATCATGAGAATCATTAGCATAGAGATAATTAAATCCATGAAAGAGGGTGAGATCATGGAGGGAAACAGTAGAGAGGGAGAAGGGAAAATGGCCAAGAACAGAGCCTTTGGGGACACTCACAGTTTGTATTATCATTGTGTGATAGTAATAAGATCAGTAGAATAAGTGACACACTGAACATTACAGTATTTCCTTTGAAGATGGCCAGCATAACTTAGAAGGGAAGAAGAAAAGTGTTATCCTACCTACATTATAGTGATCATATCTTACATTTGCATCCCCACAGCATGAGTTTTATAGGGCCTTGTACACTGTAGATTCTCAGTATTTTATTTTATTTTATTTTATTTTATTTTTTTCATAGATAGCAAATATATATCATGCTTCTGTATATTTACAGAGGAATAAGCATCAGAACATGGTTTTAGGATCCCTGAACCTTCATTGCAAATTTTACATGTTACATATTCTAAAGCCTTTCATGTTTTTCTTAGTGATTGTTGCCACAGTTCTGGAACCCCATGCTGATGATCAGAATTGCTGAAGATACCTACTGACCTCAGAAGTCAGGAGGCATTTATTTATTTATTCATTTTGCTCATTTATTTATTCATTCATTCATTCATTCATTCATTTATTTTAATCACCTACTATAAGGATAGTAGAATTACCAGGTCTTGTCTAATTTCCCTGGGTAAGAAAAGTTCTTTAGCAAATAGGTAAGGAGTAAATACTGAGTAGAACCTGTCCATTCCTCTTCATGGGTGAAATCTTTTGGGGAGTAGATCTTTGAATGCCATAACTGGTACTGGGTGTTTGATTTCCCTTTTGCCTTTACAGGGCAAGTGGTCAATTCCAGGTGTTTTGATAGCTAGGGATTCCACTAATATCATTTTTCTTCCACGTAGCAGCATGGGAAGCAAAGTGTGTAGAATATGTTTCTTCTTATGTTTTTCATTCTTGTTTGGCTCTAAAATGGTACTTATGTCATGCATAGTGTTACCTAGATCTACCTCTGGATTTCTTTTATGCCTAAGAGATTATTTGTATGCATGTACAACTTTTTGCCTTGGCCTTGGGCAGTAAAGTTGTAATGATTTTTTACCATTGGTACTGTGATCCACTTAGTAAGATTTGGCCCCATGGGAGGAAGTTCTGGTTCCAGCATTAATGGCTGAATTTGGAGTATTAGTAGATCCGTGTTTCTGCATCAGGCATTAAGAGATGAGGTATCCTTAGTAGTAACTCTGCCCATATGGAACTTTAATTGATTTAGTACGTAGGTTACTTTGGAGGGCCTTCTGAGCAGTTATCACATGTTCAAGAGCTTCAAAGGAAGGCTTGGTAACAGCTAGTTTTCATGTTCCTTTGTTGAATTTTAGGGTTTAGAAATTGTATCTATAATCTGTGGGACCAACAAAAAAGGGCGTTGTTAAATGCTTAAACTCTAAGGGTTTCATTACAATTCTAGGTTGTTCAGTAGTTAGGGCTTGGTAGTTTCAGGGAACCACTGGATTTGGTCCTGTATGTCTAATAGACAACGCTAACTCTATTGGGAGACCATTGTTATTGAGACCCAGTCATTTCAGAAGATGCTTCTAGAGGAGGAGTTTTTAACCAGCTTTGTTACCTGGACCCCTTTGGCAATCTGGTAAAGCCTGTGAATAATGTTTCATTAAAATTATAATTGAAGAAAATACTGAATTTCAGTTAGAGATGAGTGACAGTAAAGATGTATTTATTTTCTCATTCAAATTTTTAGATGCCCTGAAATCTATCCAAGGGAGTTCATGATTCCAGGTTAAGAACCCCTGTTCTGAACTAGGTGTGATCTCTTCTCAGGGCACTAATAGGGTTTGGTTGTTGGTAGACCTTTGTTCTTAAAAAGGGGTGCTGTCTTGATTTGGCACATCATTGGATTTAAGAGAGGCAGAGCTTTGCAGAGCTGTCTGCCTCATTCTCTCCTCCCAGAGACATCGAAATCCAGTGGCAAGATGTAAGTCAAGACGATCTTCCAGATGGGTATCTTTGTGATGGTAGATTAGGGTCTGGTTAGTTAGGTTATAGAAGTAGAGGAGTTGTAACTTTCTGGAATCTGTGATGGCATGAAGAAGAGATTCTTGCCAGTCATGGGGATGCTACTGGTGTTTCCTGACTATCAATGAGGCTGTTTATAACATATTCATTGGGAAATAGTGAGGATTGGCAATAGAGGCTAGTCTCTGAGATTGAGGTGATATGGTAGATAGGCCTTGGCTCCTTGGCTATCATTAAGGGAGCTATTGAGAAAAGCTATCCAAGATGGGAAATGTATGCTCCTCATGTTTTTTCCTTCCCCTCCTTTCCCCTCCTTTCTTCTTTGTTCCTTGTTCACCTCATCCTTATCTTGGCACTGTTGTTATCAAGTCCTACTTCTTCCTTATGCCAGGGTCCCTAGTCATGGCTTAAGGTAGATGTTAGTCCTGTTCTCCTTTTCTATAGACACATCTTGAATGTTTCAGTATACGAACATTTGATGTAACAGTTCAGCGGAGTTTATTGAGGAAATGAGGAGGCCAACTTGCTTAAACCACAAAGTTCTGATCCACAAAGGAATCTTTGTCACTGAATCATGTCCGCAGTCACATGAAGGTGTCACCTCATCTTTTTCTTTTCCTCTTTCCACTTCTCATACTCCTTTAGTGACATAACATTTCACTGCCTTCCTATTTGTCCACTCATCGGTGCCCACTTTTGAAAATTACAATAATTCTCTTATTTCCTATGCTGTGCTTGGAGAATTGTCCTTTCTTCTTTTCTCTTTCCCCCTTTGTCTTGGTTAGCATCTGTCCAGGTTCATCTCTTCCCTGATTGTACTTCTGATCAGACTTCCATACAAGCATTACTTATGATTTTTTTAGCCAATTAGGTCATACTGCTTGTCTGTTATACTCGATATATTTCTCAATAGAAAACTCCTATTCATGGTCTGAGCCATTGTAATTCTAGTTTTATCCCAAGAGCAGAACCATATTGTTAGGTGAAAGCCAGAGTTCTGAACACAGGAGCACATTCAGCATTCATTTCTTTTCTGGCTAAGCACGTGGGAATGTGAATTAGAAGACAGATCTGACATTTGAATGAGAGAGGACAGCCAGGAGGTGCCATTAGGAGAAATTACAGGCTTGCTTGTCTTTCCAATAGAGTTCCAAGCAATGGGTAATTGAAGGTGGTCCAGATGGGTGGGCAGTTATTAGAAAAAATTGATCAATAGATATTGGGAACACAGTCATGAAGACACTAAGTTTTGAAAGTAGGACATAATCGGTGAGGAACTTGTATACTATTGTATGTAGCATTTATATAGCACTTTAATGTTTGCAAAGTACCTTATGTATGTTAACTCATTTGAAATATAGTCATTGGGAAGATTTGAAGTACATGGTAGGCATTCATCCGATGAATGGGCGTAGTCAGCAGGTGAACCAGGGTACCACAGTCAGAGTGGTGCCAACACTGGATGCTGAGCCAGTGAGTACCAACCCAAGGTAGCTTGTTTTCCTCTGCCCAATCACAGTATTAATCTTTGACTTGGAGAAAGAGCTAATTTTCAGAATAAGGCAATCTCTGGTTGGGGTCAAGTTATCCCAATTTTAAGTGCTCAGTGCCTAGCAGTTTATTATAGCTGTGTCACTTTGCTGTACTTTTGTATCATGTTTCAGCTAAGTAGCACAGCGGGTAGAGTCAGGGCCTTGGAATCAGGAAGACCTGAATTCAAATTCTGCTCCACTAGCTGTGTAACTCTGGGCAAATCTCTTGACCTCATCTATAAGATGAGGATAACACCACCCACTTTACAGGATTGTTGTGAGGGTCAAATGAGTTGACATATGTAAGGAATTTTGCTAACTTTAAAGTGCTATATAAATGCTAATATGATATGCTGCTGCTGCTACTTAGCCTCTGCACGTCCTCTTCTATTGGAGTTATGTTGCTAATGGTGATGGTGCCATGCTGCTTGTATTACTGTCTTGTCTTATAGGTGTCATAGATGATACCTAAAATTCAAGATTTTTTAGATATGACAGCTGCAACAGGTCCAAATCTCTGGAAAATCATCAGCTGTATAGAAAGAGCTAAAAATTGTTAATGAATTTGGCTGTGTAAGGAACATGTTCTTTCTCTGGATCCACTAAAGTAGACACGGAGATTAAAAAAAGAATTCTGGCCTGTTCCCTGGATAATTTGCAGAGTGTAGCATTAATATAGCATCAAATCCAAATGAACTGCATGATTAAATAAAAATGACTATTTTGTAATCATCATGAAGTGACACTGATCATTAATTTGGGAACATCTAAGATATTTTCATTATTTAGTATATTGGGGTCTTCAGGATACACAGTCCTTTTTATTAATGGCACTTTAGTTATGCTGACTACACATTTATAATTTATTTATCAAACTGAAGAATAAGTTTCTTTTGTTTAAAGAAAATACAGTGAATACAAATAACTTTATAAAACAGATAAATTAAGCGATTACTATTCTTATGTGAAAGTGTTCACAGTAAGGATTCTTCACATCGTGTTTCATTTTTTAGCCACTTTACAATTGTTTATCCTTCTGTCTGTCCCAGTTTAGCTTCTAACTCTTCAGGAAACAACAACAACAAAACGTTTTTTGAGCAAGGATTTGATTTAAAGTGAAACCAAACTCCAAATTAGAATGAATCTCACCAATTTTCTGATCACAGAAATTTGTTATTTTTCATTAAGGAGAAATTACAAATTGAATCAAAATTTAAAAAAGTCTAGGGAGCGAGTTTGAAGTAGAATTGGATCTGGTGTAGTTTCTCAAACTACTGCACTAGAACAAAACAAAATAATAAAGATGTCCTCTAACCTGGATGAGTATTCCATTCAGTTTGAATCCTTGCTTTAAGCATCGTCTGTCTGTCTGCTCAGACAAGCATCAGAGGATTTGGAAAAAGTGTTAGACCTCAGGCATGGCCAACCCTCTTCTTGGAGAGCCCCTCTATTTATTTCTACTGGTCTATCATCATATAGAATGGAAAGCATGTTATGTCTTTTAGCTATGCAATACATTCACAAACTGAAAAAAGATTCTTTTATTGCTTATGTGGAAACTCTCCTTCAAGACATACTCTTCCTGGTTTGCCAGGGCGCTACTGCCATGTTGGCATGCTTTTTGGTTAGATTACTGTGCAGCTAACCAAGCTGTTCTCTGCAAAAAGATCTGAGGGTTGGGGAAGTGGAAGTTACGCAATCTAATTGACAAGTAAGATTAGGGATCAGAATCATGAGATCACTTTACGTGGAACTGATTTCATTTCATGGTTTTATTCTACTTTTGCATTGAAGTAGGACCTATAAAAGGTGAGTCAATGTGGCATATAGTAAACCTTTTCAAAATTCAAGAGGAAGAATGTATGTAGTTGGATCCTGAAACCTTCTTCTCCTAAAATTAAGTGGTCTATAGCTCATATGTTGTTAAATTTGATAGCATATCAATTAACATCTCCGTGTAGTATTTATGTATACATATATACACATACATATATGACTGGGGGAAATGAACATAAATTTACGTACCTTGCTTCACTGGGTTATTGTGATTAATGTCTTCGGGGAGCTAGATATTTTTATATGAGAGTGTCTTTGAGAAAAGAACAGGCATTAATTTTTTTAAGCTATGGGGATTATCATACCTTAAAAAATGAGGACGTCTTTCCTTAGATAGACAACCTTTTTTAGCAGAAAGCTCATTGTGGAACTCTGATTTCCTTCTTCCATACTCCTCTCCCCAGTAGTACAATATACAGAAAATCTCATGAGGTTCCTGACTAATTTTTACTCACCTGGCCTGATGGAAATGAATACAGTTATATTTTGTCTCTTAAAAAGGTACATTTTAAGAAATGTAATTAATATAATTACAGATAATGCTGTTTAATAAAATTTAAGATGTATATATTTTACATGTGTATATATATATATGTATGTATATATGTATAAAATATAAATAGTGGGACTTTTTTGTTGCTTCAAAGTCAGTAACTAGAATCAAGAATGGAAAGAAAAGCCAAAAGTCTAGATTTTTTTGTATTAATGATCAAGAGGTGATGCTTACTTCCATCCTCTTAATTTTTCTCCCTTTCATGTTGATTTTTGAGATCACAGGACTAAATAAAACATGTGACTGGTTTTTAGAAGAAGAAAGGAAAGAAATTGTTCCTTAATGTGCTATCATGCATTCGAGAAAACCCCTCTTTTATGCTCACAGAGGGCAGGCCCTGAGAGAGTCTACCAAGCTAGGAAAGTTTCAGTCACCATGCAAAAAGAGTCTGATTCTGCTGTTTAAACAACAGCAAATCTAAATAGGGAGAGAGGCTCATTGCCAGAAGGTTGGCCCAAGGTGATAGATATTTTTGGCCCTAGTGACCCCATGAAACTGATAAAAATGCAAAATATTTTTCAGGCCTCTGTGTTCCCTTCTGCTTTCACAATGATGACAACAGAGTATTCTCAGATTCACACACTTCATAGTTAACAAACATTAACTGTTAGTACTCTCAATATACAATTTTAGTACATTGATTAATGAACAGATACACATGTAGAGAAACTGAACCACATCCATGTCAAGTGATGCTTTCTTTTCACTATAAATCAAATTAGAATCCCTAAAGCGGTTGAAGCTGAATGAGACAGCTCATGAGGTTTCTTCAAAGGGGCAAACATAGGAGATGATGTAGTAATTTTTTCCTAAAGCATAGGCAACATCATTTTGTGAGATACATGACCATTTTGCTGTGCAGTGCTGATGCATAGTGGATATGAAGAAATTAACTACTCAGATGCTTATCAACCGATACCTGTTGTAAAGAATGAAGAAATAGAGATTGTTAATGGATACAGTATAGGCCTTGGAATAAGGAAGACATGAGTTCAAATCCTGCGTCCTGCATATAGTAGCTATATGACTTGGGGCACGTGACTTACTCTGCCTCAGCCTCAGTTCCCTCATCTGTTGTGTCGTTCAGTCGTGTCTGACTCTTCATGACCCCATTTCCCTCTTCTGTAATATGGACATAATAAAAGCAACTGCCTCACATAGTTGTGAAAGCCAAATGAGATAACATGTAAAGTGCTTTGTAAACTTTATAAATGCTGGTTATTATTATTGTTAAAAAAAAAAGATTAACAATTCAAATAATAAAACAGACTTGTCCTTTAAAGTTAACATATCCATTGTCATTCCATGATAATGTTTTATGCAGATGGGTTCAGAGGAGGGCAGCAAAAGTTATAATGGAAAATATGACAAGATCAAGAAATGAAAGGAGCCAGAGGGTTGTAGACTGTAGAAATCTTTTGCTTGTACATCATGAATACTTCTTTTGAGAAGTGAGTCAAAAAGTGCCTGTATGTGGCTAGTCTTGAACAACATCATAAATAATGAAATAGACTATATCTTAACAGAAAGGAAATGGCTGGTTAGTGATATGTGGGTCAGGTCAGAATCAGCTGTCTGTCTAGTCAGATTTTCTATTGACTAGAGGAAAGGTGAAAATCATCACTAAGAACAAAGGATAAAGATTCAATTCAGCAGATGCTTATGAAGTACCTACTATGTGCGCAGTATTGTACTAGTCACTGGGATTACAAAACCAAAAATGACCCCTCCTTTCCATGTAGAAGCTACCATTTTATTGAAGGAATTTATAAGATTAAGAAGACACTGGGTGGCATGTGGGGTACCATAGCAAGCATATTGGATTTGGAAACATAGGGCCTGGGTTCAAAGCCCAGTTCTTCTACTTTATACCTGTGTAGTTTTGGCAAGGTATTAAACCTCTTGGTCCTCAGCTTTGGCCTCCGGAAAATGAGAGAGTTAGACTACCAGACCTTTAAGGCCCTTCCCAGCTCTATATTTATGATTGGGGTTTGTTTAAGCAAAGTGTTGTCATTGAAAATTGATAGACTTAGACTCCAAATATCACCGTTTCTTAAAATTTAATGGAAATGAAATGGTTGCAACCACAAGGAAAGAGGAGCTCACAAACTACTTTATGGCAGACATTTGATTTCCTTGAAAGATGTGATAAAGAAAATACTCGTTAAGAGGTCATAGAGGATAGGCTAAACCAGTACGTAAAGAGCTTTGAATGCCAAGCTAAGGATTTTTAATTTTATTCTAGTGGCTGGAGAGAACCACTAAAGATATTTGGTTAGGGATTGCCGTGGCTTATGCTTTAGGAAGATTGTTTTGGCAGCTGAGTTGGATTGGAAAGGCAGAAACTGGAAGCTGGCAGACCAGTTAGGAAGCTCTAGCAATATTCTAGGCAAGAAGTGATAAAAACCTAAATTAGGGTTTTGGCTATATAATTCAAGGGGGGGGGCACATTTAAGAGGTGTTGTGAAGCTAGAATTGGCAACTGATTGAAATTGGTACCTCAGAGAGGTTAATTGATTTGCTCAATGATAGAACCATTAAGTGGGGAAGCCAGGACTCAATCAGTCAACAAGCATTTAATAAGTACCTACTGTGTGACAGGCACCATCCTACATGATGCTAGACAAATAAAAGCGTTAACACAGTCCCTGCCCTCAAGAAGCTCACCTTCTTATTGGGGAGATGGCATACAAACAGCTCTATACACATATGATACGTATTTTGTATATTTGAAGTAACCGATGAAGGATCTGGCATTGAAGGGGACCAGGAAAGATTCAAACCCAGGCCATTCTATTCTACCAGGCTGTGTCTTAAAATATTAAGGTGTTTATTAGGGTAGCTTCACCTGATAGAGAGTTGGGTGATTATTATTGTATGGGGGACCTTAGTATGTAATCACATACGAAAAGAGATAGGAAATTCACTTGGCAAAGTCACTGTGATTTTTTGAGAAAATTTTAAAGATAAAATAATGACATTAACATGTTATCAAACTTCAGATAATTGAAGATAATGACCTTTTCACTTTATTGCCAAGAATTAAAGCATTACATCTGTCTTCTTGAAGACTAGATCAGATAGTTATGTTACAAATAAAAAGTGAATTTGGGCAAAGGGACAAACAAAAATTGGTCTATTTTTGTCTTTTAAAATTCTATGGCCTGAATGTAGGTGTAGTTTTAGAAAATTAGGAGAAAAATATAAAAAAGTCTTAAGGAAAGCCAAAGTCAAGCTTTATGTCAGATTCAAATAGATGACTACTCTTGGTTATAAATAAGTGCTAAAAAGGATTGGGAATAGAGAGAAAAAAACTGCGAGACGATGTGTATAAGAAAACAGGGGTTAGTAAAGAATCATGGGCTTTAATGTGGGTAAGGAAAATTCGTTAAGAATGTAGTTAAAAATAAACTATTTTGATGGTTGTTACTGTATGCATCTATATTTATATCTATCTCTAGTGTTCAGAGTTGATATGGTACTCTTAATTATTTTTCAACTGGTGGTCCTCAAGTAAAAGACATTATCTTTACCTCTATCTGCTCTTTAAATGCTCAGGTAGTTTTAAATAGAGTAAATTCAGCATCCTCTTTTATGCTAGATTCTCCTGAAGCTTGGTTCCCAAAATCAGGTTCAGTTTTGCTTATTAAAAATGTTACTAGTACACTTAGCTGTATTTCTGTAAGAAATACTATGTTATATTAGCTGGTTAACCTTGACATTATCTAGAATTTGTACATCAGCTGTGACATATGTCTATACTTATGTTTTCAGAGTACTTTGTTAAATGAGTCATCATGTCCTTTTTGCTTTGTAGAGAAATACTATCCCTATATGACATTTAGAAGAGATCCAAGGCATATTTTTTGAAGTAGCTGATTCTAAGCCAGAGCAGGAATATGATTGTAAGGTTTTTATTCTTCTGTCTTATTCAGGTAATGTTACAAAGTTAATGTAATACTATCCTATAGTTATAATTGAAATCTATTCACGTAAATCTTAGTTTGAGCTGTAAGAGGAGCAGGAATCAGTTTTCCTATTAAATTCCTTTATAACTTTTAGATTTGTACTACATTTGGCATCTAAAATACAAAGCATTACCAGCAGGAACTTATTCTACCTTATCTTTCTTTCTTTTTCTTTTTTCCATCTCGATGGGTTAAAACATTTCAAAGAATGACTGCAGTGTTTGTTTTTTTAATAGACATGGGTAGTAAAGTTTGGCCTTCTTTGCCCTTTAGGGCAGAAGCTTAATTTTGTATTACCATATTTTGGGGGAAGGAAAGACCTGTCTGTCTATCTATCTATCTGTCTATTTAGCCATACACACACGTGCACACACACACACACACACACACACACACACACTCTTCCTTGTTCATGAATTGTTCATCTAATAGGTATAATTTTTATAAATTGAATTAGCTCAAATGTTCCAGGGGCCTAGTGATTTCAAGTTATTTTATGGCAAAGTAGAAGATCCGTTTTGTAAAATGAATAATTGACTGCTCATTTATCCTTTTTAAATATAAATATTGATTTTTCACGTTAGATATGCTTAAAATAAGGTCCCTTAATGAGTCAGTATAATGCCCAGGAAAGAACACTGGATTTGTAGTTATGAGGCCTGCATTCAAATCCCTATTCTACCATTACTTTATGATCTGGAGTAGGACATGAAACCTCAATAACAGAACTTAGTTCTCTCATCTGCAAAATGGGGATAATATATTTTGCAGTGTGTAACACACTAGATTGTGTGGAAAGTGCTTTGTGAACCTGTGGGCACTATATAAATGTTGGTGTATACATATAGATAGATAGTTTATGAAAGATACTATGCTTTAGCAAGTGTAGAACATTATTCACATGAGGACTTTGTTGGTTATGATCGATGAGACCAAACTTTTAAACTTAATCCCATAATTTATGTGTTAATTAAGAGAAGAGGATGATTTTTACATGGGCTGCTAAGAAGCATTTGGCAATACAATTAGTTTTGTGCCCAGTGATTTTTTTTTAAAGCTTTACCAGAATAAGAATGATATTAGTGTCACTTTTAAATAGATACAGCTCCAGGAATGTGTCAGTTCACATTATTGTCTTAAATACACACCTTATCTATCCATATTGCTTCTCTTTAGATGTGAAAGTAAAAATAAAGGTGTGAAGCTTCTAGCAGACTTAGATTTTTCTTGTAAATCAGAAAACTCAAAAAGAAATACTTCATTATTGTCAGTTTTTCATTAAATTAAAATCACTTGAATTTAATGTGTTCTTTACTAAAAGTAAGAATAAGATAAATTCACCAACAATCAAAGTACTTTGAAAATATGAATTAAAACTTTTTTTATTCATAAGGAAGACAGTAAAAGATGTAGGAAAAAGGGAATTATTCATAGTAAAATTAGAGATAAAATAGAGTACAATGATAGCTTATTCATTTGATGTTATGGAATTCTGGATTAGTGAATTTTCTAAATAACTCAAATGTTCTCCCTTTAAATATCAAAACTTTCTTTTTATTTTGATGATTTTTAGTGGAAATCTTTTTTTAAAAGCCCAATGACAATTTGATTACTCCAAATCCAACTTTCTTTTGTTGACTCAAGACTAACACCCTAGTTCAGACTCTTATCACTTCTTGCCTTTGATTAGATTATCCTTTTAAATGCACTCCCTGTTTTTAGTCTTTCTCCTCTTCAGTCAGTCTACATCTAGCTGTCATATTCATATTCCCAAGACAAAGGCTCGACCATATTGCCTACCCACAATGTTTAGTGAGTGTGGCCTCATGCCATCTTTCCTATAAAGTTCATGTGAACTTTGGGATAGCTGTTTTCCTCACTGCTTTTACTTGTGAGGTTCAAAGCAATGTTCCAGATGGTTGAGGTTGTCAGAAATCTTGGAGTTACTTTCATTTACTCATGGAATATTCAAAATAGACAGGCAGTATGTAATTTTTCACATTAAAGAGGCAGCTGGAGCAACTGTTAGGCCATATCTGCCAGAAGCGGTTATTATTTTTATGCATGCATGCTTCACCTTAGCCAGGTGCTCCTAATTACCTGTTTCCTTCTGTAGAACCCGGGCTAGCCTTGATAGAATTGGTTCCTGCCTCAGCTGGTACCTTATAAAATCATCAAAACTGGGAAAGGAGAGCTGTCTCAGTTATTGACAACTGGGTGCCTCCAATCTGATTTTTTTTTTTGCCTTGCTCTGCCCTATTCTCCCTCTTGCATGTCTCCTAGTTTCTGACTGGTGCTTTAGAACTTTAACTACTTGTTTTATTCCTATTTATTTATTTGCATTCATGTCCTCCTGGCTTCTGCCTGTGCACTTAATCTCTCATTCCTGTTCTGTAGACTTGCCTGGGCTCTGACCCCTTTTGCTCAAACTGTGTCCCTGGATTATTACCTGCTCTAACCTTTGATACCCATACTGATTCTTAAGCCTTGCCTTCTGATTTCCTGCCTAGTTTTTATGTTGGGTTTCATTGTGTGCTCCCATTTGAGACTCAATCCAGGAACCTAACTCTTGATAACTGCTTTCTGGTCTTTCTCATTCCCTAGCCTGGACCCAACTTTGCCTCAGCTTTCTTGGTTTTGACTCCTCACCTCTTATCTATAAGCCTATTACCACCTACAAACTGGAATTAGGCAGTGTGGTCCAGAAGAAGACATACTGAATCTGGAGACAGAGGGCTTGGGTTCAAAATCTAGTCAAGTTACCCATTCCTTCTGGGACCTTGGGCAAATCAAAAATAAAATAATTGGACTGGATGGCTCTAGATACAGGGGTGGGGAACCTGCAGCTGAGGCCCTTTGAATCCAAACTTAACTGTGAGGTTTGGATTCGGTCAAAGAGCTGAACTTGACGACTTAGAGTGTCATATGTTGCCTTGAGGCTGCAGGTTCCCCATCCCTGCAAAAGGTCCCTGGGCTAACTCTTAAGTTTGTAGTGCTATAACAGTAGCATTCAGGACTGTTCAAGTATTGGAACTTTTACAGAAGTCTCTCTGCCATAGTCACCATGTAAATGGTAATGGTGATGATATTGGTGAAGTCATTGCATTTACTTCCAGAATGCTTCCAGCCTTGTATCTTAATTCTAATGATTATTTCCTTGAGAAGTTTGCTGTCCATTGAATAAATTGTAAGTGCAGGCATAGTATCTCTGGATACTCTGGAGGGTGAAATAAGTAGCCTAAGAAAAATGAAAGTCCCTGCTTTTAAGGATCATACATTCTCTCAAACTGGATGACATAATTAATTAATGACATGAATAGGATGAGAATCTAGCTTCTGAATGTAGTAGTAGTGTCCTTAATCAGCCTCATCCATTCCTTCTTTTCTGGCCTAGTTGTAGAAGGAAGGAAGAGAAGGAGAAAGATAAGGGAGTGGAAGAGAAAAGGAATAAGTATTTATATAGCACCTACTATGTGCCAGGCACTGTGCTAAATGTTTTAGAAAAATAAATATTGTTATTTGATTCTCAGTCAGTCAGTATTCATTTATTAAGCACCTACTTTGTGTCAGGCACTATGCTAAGCACTTAAAAAAAAGATATTGTTATTTGATTCTCACAATGCTGTGAGATAAGTGCTGATATTAACTCCATTTTATACATGAGGGAATTAGGCCAACAGAGGTGAAGTGACTTGTCTAGGGTCACATAGCTAGTTAGTGTCTGAGGTTGGATTTGAACTCAGATCTTCCTGACTCCAGGGCCAGCACGCTACCCTCTATGCTAGGAGGATTCATAGTATGTGTGTAATTGCTAGAAGATAAGTCCTCTTCTGAGCTCTGATCCTGTTACTCTCTGCTCAGAAGCTAAAAGTGATTACCTTGCCTTACAGATATAAGGCAGACCTTTTAGCCCATCATTAAAACACCACCGTGTTTTTGTAACTTTTTATCTTCCCCAATGTGCTTTATTCACAGTGTAGTTTGGTCAAACTAGACCACCTGCTATTCCCTTCAGTAGCCTGTGCTCTCTTATATCTGTGCGACCTGGACTCCTTGCCTCCTCCCAACTCTTGTTCCAGTCAGTCCAGTTCCTACTCATCTTTGAAGGCCCAGCTCAGATGTCATCCCTTCCATAAAGCTCTCCAAGATCCCAGCTGAGAGCAATTTCTTGGTTTCCTCTAAACTCCCATAATGCTCTGTACTCCCTTATACCTTAATATCTTAGTTTTTGTGTGCATCTTATTTTACTAGGCTGTAAGTTTAAATGGTCCTCTCTTCACAGCACCTCACAAAGTACCTTGGATATATCAAACATATTATAAATATTTTTGAAATGAATGTTGTTCTAAATGTTTTAACTTCCTGGTTGCCTTCCTGGAAACTATGCTTCCCTAATAAATAGCTTTTTAGAATCACTGTAAGGGTAGTTGAATTCCCTTTTTGGATATTTCATTGTATGAGATAATGTACGTAAAGTGCTGTGCAAACCTTAAAGTATTATATACATTTAAAATATTATTATTAAAACAAATAGATTTAAGCTTTAAAAACATGTAAGTCAGCTATCAAAGTAAGCAATGGCGCTATTGAAAAATGCCTTAAAGAAATCGTAATGTTAGTCAAATAAATTTTAAAAAAGATTAATACACTGCCTTCCTCTGCTAGGCCCTGTTTTTTTTTTTTTAAGTGAGTTTTGATATTTTAACTTTTAAGGTCTTAGACTCAAGTTCTATAAATGTGGGGATGACATTTTTGTATAAACTTGGTTTCTCACACAGTGAGTGTTCTGCATCTTACAGGTTTTTTTTGTTTACTCATGTTAATTGAAGCTTTATCTATTTTTTGTCTCTTGAGAGACCATGTGGTATTGTGGATAGCAGACTTGGATTTAGGCAGACCTGGGATCAAGTCCTACCTCAGACACTTGATAGCTGTGTGATCCTGGGCAGATCACTAAACTTCTGTTTCAGTTCTTCATCTTTAAAATGAGAAGGTTGCCCCAGTTGATAAATAGTCAAAGGATATGAACAGGCAGTTCTCAGATGAAGAAATTAAAGCCATCTGTAGTCACATGAAAAAATGCTCTAAATCACTATTGATTAGAGAAATATAAATCAAAACAACTCTGAGGTACCACATCACACCTATCAGATTGGCCAACATGACAAAACAGGAAAATGATAAATATTGGAGATGATGTGGGAAATTGGAACACTAATGCATTGTTGATGAAGTTGTGAAATAATCCAACCATTTTGGAGAGCAATTTGGAACTATGTCCAAAGGGCTATAAAACCCTTTGACCCAGCAATAGCAGCACTTATAGGGCTGTATCTCAAAGAGATCATACAAATGGGAAAAGGACCCCCATGTACAACAATATTTATAGCAGCTCTTTTTGTGGTGGCAAGGAATTGGAAATTGAGAGGATGCTCATCAATTGGGGAATGGCTGAACAAGTTGTGGTATATGAATGTAATGGAATACTATTGTGCTATAAGAAATGATGAACAGGCAGACTTCAGAAAAACCTGGAAAGACTTATATGGTCTGATGCTGAGTGAAGTGAGCAAAACCAGGAGAATGTTGTACACAGTAACAGCCATGTTGTATGATGACTAATATTGATAGACTTAACCCTTCTCAGCAATACAAGGATCTAAGACACCTCCAAAGGTCTCGTGATGGACAATGCTGTCCACATCCAAAGAAAGAACTATGGAGTCTGAATGCAGATCAAAGTATGCTATTTGCTACTTTTTTTTCTTCTGTTGTATTTTGTTTCCTCTTTCTGGTGGTTCCTCCTATTGGTTCTAATTCTTCCTTACAACATGTCTAATGTGAAAATATGTTTGAAAGGAATGTGTATGTAAAGCCTATATCAGATTGCGTGCCATCTTGGGAAGGGAAGTGGGGAGGGAGGAGAAGAAAAATTTGAAACCCAAAAGCTTATGGAAGTGATTGTTGATAAATCAAAATAAATTAATTTAAAAAAAAAAGAGAAGGTTGTACTAAATGGCCCCTGGGGTCCCTTCCAGTCTTAAATCTGTTATCCTATGCTCCACGTGACCCAATGTTAAAAACAATCTTAACATTAGTAAACACTTGTTGAGAATTTGTATGTCTATAAAGCTGACCCCAAAGAGAAATTGGATTTTATTCATTCCTTAAAGGATTACTTGGCTCTGTATGTGTGTGTGTGTGTGTGTGTGTGTGTGTGTGTGTGTGTGTGTGTTGGGAGAGGATGGTGAGAGGGGAAGATAGGGTCCAGTGGGGTAGGAATAGGATAAAGAAGGGGTACATTATACTTTAAGGAGGAATGATTTGAGATCTTTATCTCTCAAAATAAAGCCTGTTCTCCCTACTGACCTGGATTCCTTTCCTGGAATGTTAGAGCATGCTATCTCATCCTTATCAGTTCCTTTGAGGACCAAATCTGCCCTCTCCTAGCACCGAGGCCTCACTTATTTTGTCCCCTCCTTTCCTTCTTTCCCCTAAGTACTGGACCTATTACCTTTCCCAATCTTCATCCTCTCCTGCAAGACTCCTATTTTTCTGTGTCTTCTGTGGCTTCTGGCACTATTGACATTATTTTAGTTAGTTTTAATTTTTTTTTAGATGTTAGACTGCTTTTTCTAATATCCAAGAGTACATCTAGATTTCTTATATTATTTATACTCTGTTAATCTTTCTAATAATCAGCAATCTTTGGAACCCATCCTTTAACAATTAAACAAAATGGCAGCATGGTGTAGTAGAGAGATAGTTGATTCTGTGTTGGCTTTTGCTGATTTTATGATCCTGCACAAAACACTTAATCTCTCAGTGGTTCTCTAAAGAGCTCTCTAAACTGTCAGTCAATAGAACAAGCATTTATTAAGTGCCTACTGTGTGCCAGCTCTGGGGATACAAATACAAAAATGAAACATTTTATTCCCTGATACATTTTATTGGGAGAGACAGTGGAATGTATGCATATAAATGCAAGATAAGATAAACACAAGATAATTTTTTCATGGCTCTAGAGTACTAACAGTTGGGGGGGAAGGAGAACTAGGAAGTCCTGGGTTCTGATACGTTCTAGCTGTGTGATCATGCATGGATAAGTCGCGAAGTGTCCCAGTTTCCTCATTCATGAAATGTGACCAATAATATTTGTAGTACCTATCTCACAGGGTTACCATTATAAGTATCAAATGAAAAAATGTATATAAAGCACTTAGCAAACATGAATGTTCTCTCTCTCTTTCTCTCTTCTCTTCCCCCCCTCTATCTCTCCAACCCCCCACCATGTGTCTATCTCAGAGATTTATCTATTTAGACACAGATTCAAAGATGTAAGGGCCTTTAGAAGTCATCCTCTCCAACACACTTATCTTATAAACTTAGGCCAAGAGAAGTAAGTGACTTGCCCAGAGTTACACAGTTCATAAGTATTTGAGGCAATATTAAAACCCAGGTCTTTGTATTCCCAGTTCAGTGCTCTATCTACTACTATATTATTACCTGATGGAATGGAATTAGGGAGATTTTTTTTTTGAAGGAGATTTTTAGTGTCAAACATTTTGAAGCTTGATAGAATCACTTTTTATTCCAAACCTCCTCTCCTGTTCTGTCTTAGTTTATAAGCTCCCTTTATTCTACGTAACATTTTTATTTTGGGGATTTTCCACAGTTACACATGTCTAGGTATCTAAAACACTTAGAAGTCAAAAGTATTTTAATCTGTCAATTAAGCATATATTAAGGTACCAGGTTCTGTGTAAGCCACTGGCCATACAAGTACATAGAATGAAGCAATTACTACTTGCAAGTAGGGAAATAACACCTATCTATAGAAATATATAATAGCATAGATATATATACAAACATATACGGCATAGATATAAAGGAGTTAAATCCAAGGGTCTTTGGGAAGGAGGACACTAGCAATTAGAAGATCAGGAAACACAAAAGATGGTGCCAGATCTGCACATTTAAGGAAGGGAGGCAGAAAGGAGAGTGTATTACAGGCATGGGGAATAGTAATAATGATAAGTGATTGATGCCTTATGTTTGCATAGTGTCATGTTCACAATCTCATTTGATCCTCACAATATCTTGGTGAAGTGGGCAAGGAATGTATGATCCCTGTTTTTACAGATGAGACAACTGAGGGTTGTGATTTGACAAATTTGTGTGGCTAGTAAGCACTGGACAGGGAACCAGGTTTTCTTCAGAGTTCTTTCTTCAGTTATTGTTGTTCATTTGTTTTTCAGTCGTGTCCAACTCCTTGTGACCCCATTTGGGGATTTTCTTGGCAAAGATACTGGAGCAGTTTGCCATTTCCTTTTCCAACTCATTTTACAGATGAGCAAACAGAGACAAACAGGGTTAAGTGATTTGCTCGGGGGTCACACAGCTAGTGTTTGAGGCTGGATTTGAACTCAGGTTCTCCTGACTCCAAGCCCAGCACCCTTTCCACCTAGGTGCCCTCAGTTCTTTCTATTACAGTGTATTGTATGTAGGTTGAACATTCTATTAGAGATTTTTCAAGTTGACATTTTATTGCTACCTTGAAAATGGTAATTAACTGATTTCTTTCCCTTTCCCCTCCTCAGTTCATCCCTACCAACATTAACTGGGTTCCCTCATACCAAGGTGGAGGAAGATTGGTGAAGAACATTGTTGGTGACCCTGGGCTTCAGTTTTGTGAATCTGGCTTTCATTCCTTGATTTTGACCCTGGAAAGCTACAGGCATTTGGTAGTGGAAGTAAAACTAGAAACAGCTTCTCAGCACTATTTGTGACCTTGACTGTTCATTCTAATTTAATTGGACAGATTGCAAAAGTGTCTCAACTACCCCTGGCTGTGATTTTCACACTTTTGGAAAGTAAATTAACTCTTTCAAGCCATAAGGAGACTTTCATGTTTTGTAGCAGTAATTTACAGAGTCATACCCTTGTGGCTTGGAAGAGTAGCTACAGGTTCCTATGGTGCCTGATTGGCAACCAAGAGCCTATTTAGGCCCAGAGAGAATCCAGCTTAATGTGTTGGAAACTTCTTCTTGTAACCTTGATTTACTTAAAAGTAAATTATAGTTTAGCAAATAACTACCACCACTTAAACTCATAATATGTTATTTTATGTTGAGAAATGCATTTCATTGTCTCAAATTGAAATGCAGAGATTGAGGCTTTTGAAAAGCCCGTAGGATTTCATGGTGATAATCTGGTTTTTTTTTTCCTTACAAAGATTAAAGAATTGGCCAAAACTGCCATTTTTCTTCTTATATAATATATGGCCCTTTTGTAATAAATGATCAAAGTTAAATGCTTAATAAAGATGTTGATAGTACAAATTCACAGATATTTGGGAAAGGAAATATATATTGTATGGTTCCTTTAAGAGGTATTATCAGGATCTTGTTGAATGGGATTTTTTTTTTAATGGTTTTATATCATTTGGGCACAGATACAGTAAATGACATTTCCTATAGCATAATATAAACATCATAATAGAAATTTTAATCAAGTAGTTTGTGTAAAGAGTGCCACAATTCAGTATACATTGGGGTGCCCAAATGTCATTTTCCCAGAGTGGTTTGTTACATATGTATCGCTAAATTATTTAGTGAACTGATCGTTCTATTTGAGTTGATATTTGGGGGCAGTCACTTGATGAAATTAATAAGTACACAGTAGAGTATTGTCTTCTCATTCTGAGACTGATATAAGAATGCAAAAGTCCATGTTCTCCTGATTTTTATTCCCAGCCTATTAAGAGAACTGCTGTCCTTTCTACACCCTATACTTGTATTGTTGATGGTGGTTGTTTATCAATATAAAGATGGAGGTGCTGATTGAATTCCAATTTGGGGCAAGTGATGGCAGAAGTAAGTGAAGCGAAGGGGTGAATTGGTTGAGACAAGAACTAAGGAAGAGGGTCAGAATTGGAGTGAGAGGTCCTAGGGATGAGGGCAGAGAAGCCTGACATTCAGCTATGGAATGGAAAGGCTAGGAGCTTCCATTTCTGACCTCTACTCAAAATGAGCCAGGCAATATAGGGAGCTCAATAGGCAGAAACAGGGGAAGTGAAGTTTTGCTGTATAATAATAAATTCTTCAATGTTACACTTTTTTGAAAAGTAAAAACAAAATGAGAACACTTCTAAAATATAACAACACATAGACATATGAAATGCTTTTCTTAGGAATTGCTGACTTGTACTGAAAGCATCTTTAAGACATGTTAGAAACATATTTGAAATCTTTTCTTCATAGCATTCTTAATTCAGAAGTAAATTCTCAAAACTTTCTTTAGAAATTTCACACTGCTATTGCTGATAGACTAATAAATTGAAATGCCACCCTTAAATGACCCTCTGGATTAGGTAACAGAAATTTCCAAATGTTAGCAGGTAATTTATGCTTTTCTCTCTGTTCGTTTTAACAACTTGTGTGTTTTATATAGCTTTAAAAATGAAGAACCAATAAAAAGAAGTATTGAACTAATAAATAAGAAATATCCAGTGTTGGTTTCAGAAACAGGGACAGTTTAGTTCATTAGTCTTTGATCTTTCTTAAAGCAATAGGGCTTTGACTTGAGATTTCATTGATACAGGGACAGACCTAGTGAGAAAATTCCCTCTTCCAATACAGGTTATCACTTTCTTTGCAACTGATAATCTTAGAATTGCCTAGAGTATGGAGAGGTTAAATGACTCGCCCAGCATTCCACAGTCAGTATCACTTAGCTATGAGACTTGAACACAGGTCTTCCTGGCTCCACGTTAGCTCTGAATCAACTTTGCCATAATGTCTCTCCTTACTGTTTCTTAGCAAACATAATATTCTTACCTGGGGCACTTTCATATCTTTCTTTGGACAAAATTTTGCCTAATATTTT
Organism: Phascolarctos cinereus; assembly: GCF_003287225.1. Classification (NCBI taxonomy): domain Eukaryota; kingdom Metazoa; phylum Chordata; class Mammalia; order Diprotodontia; family Phascolarctidae; genus Phascolarctos; species Phascolarctos cinereus. The sequence goes on along the minus strand of NW_027556098.1, from coordinate 166,484,038 downwards.
ACATGACCTGATTATTCCTCTCTCTGTTTTGAAGTTCCCAGACTTTCCCTTGCCATAAACAAAACTTCATCTCTACATGGTGTTTGCGTTATTAACTCACAGGTTGACTAGACAATCATTTGTTTGGTGAGAATTTCAAAATATGCTGGGAAATGGTTTTCTGTTGTATATGAAAGCTAAAAGTTACCGAAAAGGTGTTACACTTTCAGGATGAAACAAAGTATGAAAATATTGGCTGAGAAGCTAATGAAATAGTTTCTGATAGTCCCTAGCCTAAAGGGGGACATTTGAAACACTTCGAATAAAGGGATAATTTTGATAGTTTGGTTAGTTGACTTATTTTCTGTTCATATCATAATTTATGAAAAATGCAGATTTCATGTAAGATGTCACATGATCAGATTGGTTTTGTGTAGGAAATGCATTGCATTTGGTCAATAATATTAATAACTATTTTCCCTGAAGTTAAAAAAAATCAGTTGTCTGAGTAGATAATTATGAACTTAAATTAACACAGTTTTAGTCACTTCTTTTCAGTTTCTTTATGAAATTGTCAATGTGTTATACTTCCAGTCACTTACATGACGTCTAATTTTTTAGAAAATCTCCAAGATTTTGAGAGGAATCTACTAGACTCTTGACTATTTTAAAGTTTAAGTTTTTGATCTATCTTAACCTGCAGCCACATATTTCCTTTTTGGTAACATACAAGATGTTGATTTTACTTTTTGCCTAGTTTGAACTACAGTTACTTCCATAGATAACTTTCCCCAGCATCTGTTACTGTTGTTAAATTCAGAAGAAATATGCTCATTGTTAGTTCCTTAGTTGAACTTTGTAGCCCTGTAAGAGATCTTAGTGGTAATGTACTCCAGTGACTTCATTTTATAGTCTGGGGCAAGATCCTTTCTCATTTATCTAGTTATACTACATGTATTATCATCATATCTAAATGGCTATATTCTCGTCTTCTTTCTTTTTAAATTTAATTTAAATTTAATTTTTCTCAATTACATGTAAATAAATATTTTTAAACATTTGTTTTTTTTAAATTTTGAGTTTCAAATTCTTTCTTTTCCTCCCTCGCAATTTGATATAGATTATACATGTGTAGCCATGCAAAACATTTCCATATAAACCATGTTGCAAAACAGACCAAAAAAAAAAACCCAAACCCAAGAATAAGGAGAGTTTTAAAAAGTATGCATCAATCTGCATTCGTATGCCATCAGTTCTTTCTCTGAAGCTGGAAAGCATTTTTGTCATAAGTCCTTTGGAATTGTTTTGGATCATTGTATTGCTGAAAATAGCTAAGTCATTCACAGTTGATCATTGTACAATATTGTTGTTACTATGTGTTTTCCTGGTTCTTCTTGTTTCATTTTGCATCAGGTCATGTAAGTCTTCACAGGTTTTTCTGTGAGTATCCTGCTCATGATTTCTTATAGCACAGTAGTATTCCACCACAATCATATGCCCACAACTTCTTATGCCATTTCCAAATTGACAGGTATCCCCTCAATTTCCAAATCTTTTCTACCACTAAAAGAATCATAATGCATATTTTTGTACGTGTAGGTCCTTTTCCTTTTTCTTTGATCTCTTTGGGATAAAGACCTACTAGTGGTATTGCTGAGTCAAAAGCTATGCACAATTCTATAACCCTTTGGGCATAGTTCCAAATTGCTCTCCAGAATGGTTGGATCAGTTCACAGCTCAAGCAGCAGTGCATTAGTGTCCCTTTTCTTCCACATCCCTCAATCTGATGGGTGTGAGGTGGTACTTCAGAGTTGTTTTAATGTGTGTTTCTCTAATCAGTAGGATTTAGAGCATTTTTTTCATGTGACTAACGATAGCTTTGATTTCTTCATCTGTAAATTGCATGTTCATGTCAAATGGCTGTTCTCAAAACTTTCTAAAGAAAACAAAAAATTGTCATAACATTATAACTATATTTTTGGGACACATGTTGGAGGTATAATTGACTTGGACCGTATTAGCCCAGTTAATATAATTGAGTCCTTTTGGAGATGTTTCTGAATATTATCTTTCTTAAAAAAAAAAAGGGGGGGTTTTCCTCCACCTCCCTGCACTATAGTGCCTCCCTGCCTCAATATGAAAAATGGAGCAAAGAATGAGAGATTAGGACTAACTGAATAGTTTTGGGAGCAGTTCATTTACACATAATCATTGAAACCTTGTGAGCAGATAAGCTCCTTAAGGAAGTGTTAGTTACTATGAATATGTTGTATGTGAATGCTGTGAATATGTTCCCTCTCCCCAACCCACTCCTCTGAGAAACTGGGAGCATCTTACTTTTATATTTAAATCCTCAGTGCCTAGGGCACTGGTGATGTTGCAGTCCTTCATTCTCGAAGAAAACCAATGATATCAGGAGGGTGATGTCTTGGGACTTGCAAGTGAATTGGATTTAAGTGAGACAGGTCTGTGCAGTCATCAGCCTTACTTTCTCCTCCAGAGTCATTGTAGTCCAGTGGCAAGACATAGGTCAAGACAACTGTGAATGGGAGACCAGTCAAGCATCTGGTTGTTAAATAGACTGGTTAATAAATAAAGGTCTATGTAAGAGGGGAAAACCTGAGTGGATATTTATAGTTTATAAACAAAAAATAAGAGTAACCAACAAGAAGAGTAATTAGAAAGGTGTGAAGAAAACCAGAGAATGTGTTGTATCAGAAACCAAAGCTTTAAAGCAGGAGTTCTTAATCTGGGGATCTATGAACTTTTTGTTTTATGTAAACACTTTGATAGCTATATTTTTAATTGGTTTAATTGGTAATAATTGGCTTCCTTTATAATCCTAATGTAGTTTATTTTATGCATTTAAAAACATTATTCTGAAAAGGGGTCCATAGTCTGCCACATAGATCCATGCCACATAATGAGTTAAGGTTTAGAATTGTAAAGACTATCTAGGAAAAAAAGAGAAAGGTGATCAGTAGTGGGAGGGGCAGAAGATGAAGACCAGAGGAAAGGTTGCTGGATTTGGTGACCTTAGTGTAGAACTGTAGGGAGTTCAAGGAAGGAATTAATGGAAGAGCTAGTGCCTTAGAAATGTTGTTCCCACAGTCAGAATCATACAATTTGAGAGTTAGAAGGGACCTCAGTGAGTGACTGTCTTGTCTAACCCATATGCAAAAAGGAATCCTCTCTGTAACAACCTTGACAGGTGGTTTTCTAGTCTCCACTTGAAGATCTCCAGTGAGGGAGAACCCACCACCTCTTGAGGGCACCTATTCTATTTTTGGATAGCTCTTGTTGTTAGGAAGTTGGCTTTTTGTTTTTTCCTTCCTAACATAAAAGCTAGATTTCCTTCTTGGCAACTCTCACCCGTTGCTCATACTTCTGTCTTCTGAGACCAAACAGAACAAATTTAATCTTTCTTTCTGCTAACAGACCTTAAAGTACTTGAAGACAGTTATATTTTTCCTCCCTTCTCCTCTTTTCTAGTTCCTTGAATGGATTCTTTTTTGACATTCTTTGACATGGACTCATGCCCCCCCCAGTTCCCCCACCTTCCCAAAGAGATGATAAAGTGGCTTCTGAAAAATGGAGAGGAGCAAATTTAATTGATTTTCCAATATTTATTGGGTAATTTGTGCATTCAGCATTACCTCCAATGTGAAATGAACCTGCATTAGGCATTGTTGAGTGATGCAGAGAAGTATGACATGGCTCCTGCTTTCAAAGAGTTTTATGAACTTTTCTTGACCCTTTTCAAGTTCTCTGTGCCTCTCTTTAAGTTGTTGCTCCTGTTGCTGAACAGTAAACGACTTGATAAAACTAAGTACAATTATAGTATGCTTATTAGTGAAGGGACCCACACCCATGAAATTGCTGGTTTAGTTTAATATAGCAGCTTAATATAAGTAATGAACATAAAGGTTAGTAATTCTACTTAATTAAATAAATGGAAAGCTTATTGGTGAGGGTCACAAACTGGTAAAGAATATTAAGAGATAATTGAGGAAATAATGTCTACCAGCCAAACTTGAGAGACGTGGCAACATGAGATTCATTCCCATTATTTATTTCCCACAGTATAATGTTATGGAATATTTTCAAAATTATAATTTTTTAAAAAAATGTCACATGGCAGGGGCAACTAGGTGGCACAGTGGATAGAGCACAGGCCCTGGAATCAGGAGGACATGAGTTCAAATTTGGCCACAGACACTAGCTGTGTTAAGTGGCAAGTCACTTAACCCTGATTGCCTTAAAAAAAAGCCAGTGGAAATTATTGGATTGCTTCAAATAATAAGATTTAGAATATCAAAAAGGAACTCATCACATTTTTAGCTGCATAAAACATTCTCAGTATGTCAGCAGCATGGAAAGCTCCTTGAAAATAGGGAGGGAATGTATTTTTTTTTCCATCTTTTGTACTCTCCATATTACATACCATGGAGTCCTATGAACTCTTAAAAACTGATTGAATTGAGTTGATTCTCAACTACTTAAAATTAAGTTAGCCTCAGCTGAGGATAGCTGTGCCCAAGAATAATAAGTGGTATAATGCGATCTTACCTAGAATTAGAATGACTTCAAATGAGATAATGTATGTGAAAGCTCTTTGTAAATTGCAATGCACTGTGTGGTTGTAAAGTATCATAGTTGTTATCATGAAGACCTGAATTTGAGTGCTGCCTTAGATGTTGTGTGACCCTGGATAGGCCACTTCTTGCTTCACCTAAAAAGAAAAAAAATGCTAACCTCACCTCTGTTATTGTGAGGATCAAATAATATAATATATGTAAACCTTTGAAAACTTAAATGTTGGTTGCTGTTTTTATTGTTTTCCTATGATTGTAAAAAAGTGTGGAAGCAGAAAATGGATCTAGTGTTGTTCCTTAAGAGTCAATTCAAGCTCTTGGTGGCTTTAAAAGGCAAGAGTATTTATAGGAAGAGTTTTTAAATGCTTACATCTTTTGATTGTAGTTTGAAATAAGGCACCACTAGGTTATAAACAACTCGGCTTCAGATAAAAACTTAGTGGGACCAGTATTTGGTGGTTATTTTTGAGTTCACATCTATGTGTTTTTTCCATTTAGAGAAATCTTCTTGGGGGGGGTACAATTCAGGGCAATCCATATTTAGATCAACATTATAAAAAATCCAAATAAATATTATTTCTCTTCAGATATGCCTTACTTTATAGGATTTTTTAATAGAACTTTTTAGTCCTTCAGGGAACTAGAAGGTGCATTAATAGAAGGATTTCCCCTACCAGGAAAGCCCTATCACAGTGAAATTACAGGTCCAGTTCCTATGCCTGTTCCTGTTTTACAAAGAAATAATATGAAAATTAGAGGCATTTGATCTTGGAATTTATCATCTTTTAATGTATATTTGTAGGGGACTTATATGTCATAATTAGAGCAAGGGGACTGTGTCTTTGCCCCCAGAGCACTGAAAATTACAGAGTACAAAAATTTTAAATAATAAGTTAAATAAAAATATCAGAATTCATTGCTGGGCCAAATGGGGCTTTGCAAAAGAATGATAGGGTCAATGTTGGAAGCAATAGGTGGTTTTATTTGTTAAATTTAAGAGAAGGCTCAAAAGGAAGATTTAACTGGAGACATACCACTAAACAAGATTCATGGACAACAAAGGAATCTACTAGGCCTGCTTTGTGATCTCCTACTCTTTACACTGGGATCAAGACTGACATCACTAAACTAAGGCAGCCTGTCCATCTCCTCACAATGGGGCCAGAACTATCACATTTCTTTTGGATGCCGAAAATCTGTGCTGTAAAAACCTCCTTTCCAAGACCACAAGAAAAGATTATGGAATTTTAAATTTGACATCACTTAGATGATGTATCAGGAATGTAGGAAGAACTGTATTTAACACCAACTTAGCAAGATTAGCAAGATATCCTTTCTATTCCATGGGGTGGGGAGGGTCTCTGGTCTTATGTCCTGCACCCCTCTCATACTTAATTGCTTTCACATAATGAATCCCAAAATTGACTTGAGGGCAGGTTTTGTGCTGCTTACCCTTACAGGCCAAAATTGCTAGCTATGGCTATGTAAGTCATAACATTACGAATTTAATCTGTGATTGTACTAGGAATATTTATTTCTTAGACTCAATATTCTTGGCTGTTTTCTTGAAAAAAAGATCTATGGAAGAACAAATGAATGTTTTTGAGAAGTGGTCACTAAGGTTGAGCAGTTATGACAGTACTGCCATGGCTGATATTCTTAGTACCATGTTCAAAAGAAGTATGAGATATGGCCTCCCTGCCTGCAGGATGTTTATGGTTTAGCAAGTAGAGGAGAAATAGATTTATTCATTCATAAAATAGCAATGATTCTTGCTCTCCGTGGGTTTCATGCTTTAAGTAGAGGAGATAGGGCATACACAAAGAAAAGGGAGGAGGAGAGCAAGAATTAAGTACTTAGTATGTTTCAGGCACTCTGCTAAGCATTTTACAAATATTATCTCATTTGAACCTCTCAACAACCCTGTGAGTTAGGTGCTATTAATGTCCCCATTTTATAATTGAGGAAACTGAGGGAAGCAGAGATTAATAGACTTGCCTGGGTTCAAACTCAGATCTTCCTGACTCAAAGGCTAGCACTCAATGCACTGCATGACCCTAGCTAGAATAGAAAAGGTAGCAATATATACTTCTGTAATATAGAATAATAAAGTTTAAATATAGAGAGTTAAATAAATGTAGTTTTCCACAGGTTGTAAAGAAATATTTCCCAAGTCAGTTTGGAATTTGTTCATTTTATAGAACTAGAAGACTAGAAGAACTAAAGTTTTATTAAGATTAGAATTTGCATATTTAAAAATATATATGTTTATTCAATTTATTCCCCCAATTAGGCCAGCATTTAAAGGGAGGAATTAAATAAGAAAGTGCTGATTCTTTTTGTTTTCCTGGCATCACTGGTCTTTAAATATAGTAAGAGTATGTGTCCTTTAAATTGTATGATTCTTTTGCTTTCCAAATCATTACATTTTGTTTTAGGATTCATGTATGATTAGATTACAGTGTTCCTGAGCATTAGTTGCAAAGCTTGCTACAAACAAATCCAGAGCTCAGCCTTAATATTTTGTTTTTCTTTTCTGGTTCTGGTTCATTTCAGGATATGGTACAACACCTAAGATTACGCCTTTCATGTCTAGGACAGCTTTGAGAAAAAGGAATTCCTCACAGCAGGGTAAGGAAATGAGTGGCGTGCAGCGTCCCATAGGGCAAAGTTTCACAGTGAAAATTTTTTTCTCATTGAAGTTGCTTTAAAACTTAATGTTCCATTATTAGTGGTAATATATTCTTGAGTTTGGGCTAAAGTAATCTTTTTTTTTTCCTAGTAAGGAAACAGAATGGTAGTAGCAGACTAAAATAAAAGTGTCATAAGATTTTCTGTAGAATAGTTCTGAAAGCTCCCAATACAATCAACTCTTGATTGTTCATAATAATGGGGGAAGAGAAGAAGAAAGGAAGGAATGGAGAAGGAAGGAAAGAAGGAAACAAGTATTTATTAACTTGTAGATATTTCACAACATTCCTGGGGAGTAGGTGTTATTATTGATTTTAGTTTAAAATTGAGGAAACTGAGGTAGACAGAGGTTAAATGACTGTCTCAGGGTCAGATAGCTGATAATGATCTGAGGCTGAATTTCAATTCAAGACTCTAGGCTCAACCCTCTATTCATTCTAACACCTAAATTGGCAGGGGTTTATGTACTTTATATGTAGTGTCTCATTTGAGCTTTATAGCAGGTGATGTCCCCATTTTATAAGTGAATCTGAGGCCCTCCAAAGCTAAGTGACTTTTTCATGGTGACAGTTTTTTTTTTCAAGGCAAGATATCAATTTATATCTTCCTAATAACTCGATGTCCAGGATTCTACCTACTATGTTGCCTCAGTAATTACTCATCATAACTCATTTCTTTCATTTACCAAATTTTTAAACTAGGGCTGGTTAGAATTTTCAAAACTTGGCATCAGTGGACTTGGATTTATGTCCAGACCTTTAAAACTTGATATAGATTGACATTTATATCTTTTCCTACCTATCTTCTGGTGGATTTTCTGATAAACTATGAAATGATTGAAAGGCAAGCAGTAGGAGGGAGAATGGAACAGAATTCAGGGGAAAAACCTTGGATTAGATAATTAGTTGCAAGCTATAAAACTGGTTATGGTAAAAGAATTGTTAATCTGACAAGGGTCAGTTCTTTGTGGGGCCCAATCAGCCAGACATCCTGCAGGCAGTGGCAGGCTATCTGTGGCCTTCAGGTGGGGTGCTATGGGACATGCCTCCCTACCTGGGGAGGGCCTCCTTAGATGCCTCCCAAAAAGTGCCATTCTATGTAATCTCATCAAGTTGATTGGGTAACTCAAATTAATCTGCCCTGATCAACTTCTTTATCACCACCTCCCTCCTCTGCCCCCCAAAATATTACCAAGGATACTAAATTAGGAGACTCCCTATATAAACACTGCAAGTGAAGCTCTGATACTCTAAGAAAGGAAAAAGTATAATGGAGTAGGAGGCTTGTTCTTAAGATACTGTTTTTTAAAAAATTTTCTAAAAAAACACATAAAATACAAATAAACCGCTCCATGTATAATTTTAGAGAGAATATTTAGTAAGGGTACTTGGCAAGAAAATATGTTCAAAAACGCAAAAATATATGTCTTTTTAATGTGTATACACACACACACTCACACACACACACACACACACAGAGTGTCTTCATATTCTAGGATTATTTAGTTGTTTTCAGGGCCATTTCCCAAAGCTGTTCATGACAGAAAAATTCAGTGCAGGGAACTGAACTGAACCGCTCACCAGTCCAGAAAGGTAGAAAGGACATCCCATTTCTGGGTTCTTTTTTTGCCTTCTTGGATTGGATCCATGATTCCATTTCTTTCAACAAGTTTCATTGTCACCAGGAGCTTTATTCCTGATAGCTTCCCCTGTCTCAGGTATAGAAGTTTAATTTAGCAAGCCATTCTTGAATTGAATATACTAAAAAAAGTGGATGGGTTATTTTTGTTTACCTTGATAATACATGTAGTATATATAAGGTAGAATAATTTTGAAATTTGAATAAAAATGTAATAAAACCTTTATTGACTAAATGTAGTTTACGCTTTTTTATAGTAGTTGTAGTTTGTATCTTGTACATTTCTTTCTCTCAGAAAAAGGAAAGTGTTATAACTCAACTATGGGACCTGATTCTTTTGTTTAATCTTATGCTGATGTGTTCCAAGATTGTTATTTTGATAAGAGTACTCTTTGTAAATTGTGCTGTCAATGAGTTTTGGATCCATAATATTTGACACATATTCCTCACTGGTTAAGATTTTAAAAATGAAAATTGTACTTGTCCAATATTTACCACCATATTATTTCCCTCTATGCTATAATTGTCCAAACAGATTTTTTTAGGAATTTGATATTATTTGAGATACAGTCATTTCTGCTATAACTCAACATATGCATTCCTAGAAATCACCATGCTATGCAAAAATCACGCAATAAAAACCACAAGGCTTATGGAGGGAAATGAAGTTGGGGAAAAACACTGAAAGACTTCATCAGTGATATATTTAAAAAAAAAAAGAAAAAAGTCACAGGAACCTATTGAAACAAAACAAAAAAAAACCCAATGGTAGTACAGTCTCGTGCATATGAAATAGTTAAGAAATCCATAAACACTACGGCAAATAGTGACAGTGTCTGAGGCCTTGGGGTTAATCTGTGCCCTGGTTCCCACAGATCTAGGGGCTGGCAAAGTCAAGTCACTGCAGGGGAGAGGGCTCCCTTGGTGGGCCCCAACTCCAGGCTGTGGGCATTGATCATGGTGGAAGATGGGGGATGGGATAGGGAAGGAACTATCCTTCCTCAGCTCATAAATTTTTTTTGCACCAAAAGATACTCAATTAACCTGATATATTACCTTGAAAAAGACCCAAAGTTTGCTTGTGGAATTGGGGTTTGGAAGGGTCACCCAGTTTTTGAAAGCAAACATAAAATTTGAGTTATGCTCAAATTGTTTCCTAATATGTCAATTGTGTAGGAACAAACTTGTGTTTCAAAACAAGGGTTATAGCAGAACTGAATCTATTCTAGCAAATATTCTGGTTTTAGGGAAATATATATATGTGGATATATCTATATATGTATGTGTGTAGGTATGTATATGTACGCATTATATTACATATATGTATATTATATATGTGTGTGTATATTTTGTTTTGTTTTGTTTTTTGGCCCAGACTTGTAATTTCCTTGGTTTTAGAGAATTCTTAGTGGGGAATTTCCCTCTACCAAAAAGAACAGCGCATGTTCCAAAACTTTTGGCCTTACAGAGTTAACTGAGTCATTGAGATGTGAAGTGACTTGTCCAGAGTCACATACCAGAGTGTGTCAGGAGGTAAGACCTGAATCCAGATCTTCATGACTCCAAGGCCTGCTCCCTATCCACTTAGAATGTTTCTATTAAAAAAGTGGGTTACATTTAGCCCCTGCCATATCAAGTTTATCTAACAGTTTTATTTTATAGTTTTTGACCTACTTAAATACTGTCACGTGACTGCCATGTTTTTGAAGCCTTAGAAGTTTGTGATGGTTTTTCCTAATATTCCTTGTTGTTAGTTGAATAAACCCATCAGTTGAAGAGGTGGTTAATATGTTATATCCCTCACTCCTTTTTCAGGGGTGGTGATAGAGTAAAAATCATCTTCATGAAAGCTCTAACATTGGCCTTTCAGGCTTCAAGAAAAAACATGGATGGATGATATCCAATTTAGCTCCAAATATGGAATGCCAAGTAATGCTGGAAAGTTTAAGTTGACCAGAGATTAACCAGGAATTCAGAGTAGTGAGTTTATCTGATGTGATGAAGCCTGCTTCAGTTAAATCCTCCAACTTGTCATGCTGGCAGAGAGAAAATGGTCCCAATAACTCTCCACAGATTACCTTGAATTCTCTCTCTATAATGTATTCTGTCCTAATAGATGTAGACGTAATAAGATCTTAGTTCGCTGTACCAAAGTGCATGAGTCTCATTAAAGTGCTTACCTCTGATCATATCATCATCTCCTTAAGCGAAAACCATTGATGGCTCCCAGTTGCCCAAATTTGTTGTTTAGCATTCGAAGCTCTTCATGATTTGGATCTAGCCTAACTTCCAACCCTTATATTCCATAGAACTTTCTTCTTTGCCTGATTGTACCAACCACTGCACTACCTGGGTTTCACCAAATGCATCATCACTAGTAATTCATTAAATGACAGTGAGGAAAACCATTTAAGTCATCTTTCTTTTCAAAGTGAGATTTAATATGCTTGTTCCGGGATGTTGTTGTCCAGGGAAAAAAAGTAAACGTTTTGATTTTGGAGATCGACAATCCAGTCTGTCAATCACTTTTTTTTTTTGAGAAATGAATGCTAATCAAAGATTGTTATCAAAAGAATGCACATACTTGCAAAAGTGACTGATTGATTAAATGCAGTGAAATACTAGACTAAAAGATCTAGGGCCAGTGGGACATACTACCTGCTTTCTACTTCTTTTTCTTTTTTATTATCTCTTGGGTTGAATTAGTTCTCTCTTTAGGTATGTACCATACCTCTGTTGTTTGGCAGAACTTAAAATCTAGTTTAGTCTATTTCACATAAATGAATTATTTTTCATTATGTAGTAGTCCTCATTCTGGTGTTTCTAAGTGATTTGAAATTTTAATGAAAGTTGTGCTTAATTTTAAAATTGTTTCTACAGTTCATTTATTGGGTAGCCATTTTCATTCCTACTTCCTCTGATCCTGACCTGTGAATTTAGAACTTGTTTTCAATTTTTTTTTTGCAATAGAATATTCTTTGCAAATGAGAAATGCCTTTTCATTGATCAAATATTATATTCACCTGTTTGTTTAAACATGTGTGAGAGTATTTGACCTAAGGTATTATTTTGCATTTAACAAATTGTTAAATTATATTCTATTCCCAGTGTTGACTAGGATGAGACAGTACTACACCATCTTCCTTTTGCTTTTACATTTTTAAAGTACCATTTTGATTTGGGGTTTTGGCAGCTCTCACATTAGGCTAAAACACACAAAGCAACAATAATTACAACTATAGTGTTTGTTTTCTCAGCTTTTCCTAGAGCTAGTTTTCCTGAATTGTTACTAAGTTTGTGATTACAAATGGTCTTTCTGTCTCATTAAATGAACTTTCTCATATAGTTCAGCTTTTGGAACCATATTTTGATCTGTTAGAAGTTTTGAATTCTCATAATGATTCTAAGGAAATACTTTTTTTTCCCCCTCTCTGGTAATAATTCAATTCTTTTCAGCTAAGCATTTGTTAAGTACCTACTGTATGCCAGGCACTGGGCCAGGTGCTGGGAGTGAGGGAGAATACAAAGAATACAAAGACAAGAACAAAGTTATTACTACTAGTTATTATTACATAATAAAAGTAATAAATCAAGGAAGCATCAAGGAACTTCTGTTGAGGAAAAATAACAGCACATGGATGAATAAATAGAAGGTATACAAATAAGGAGAGAGAACTAATGACTTTTTAAAATCACATTTATTTAGTATTTAATTTAATTTTAATAATAATTTAATCATATTATCAACATTATTCTCATTGGGCAATTTAGGAGTAATAAAGGCTAAAACAGAGTTTATGGTACGGATGCAGAAAACGGATGGATTTGATTGACTAATTTAAATACTGTGAGGTAGGTGTGCTGTAAAATTCAGGGACTCTATGGCTGCCTTCTGAGTGCAGAGCTGACTGTAACCTTTGACTCTTGGATCTGAGTTTGTAAGGTCTCTTCCAGGGGGTGGTGCTTGAGCTGAGCCTTGAGGGGCCCATGAGTTCCAAGAGGGCAGTGCTGAGAATGGGAGAACATTTTAGACCTAGGGGAGAACCGGGGCAAAGCCTGAAAAGAGGAAGTAGAGTATAGGGAACAATTTTCATGGAGTGTGGAGTCTGTGAAAAGAAGAAGGTGTAATCAGCCTGAAAATTTAAGTCGGAGCCAGATTTGAAAGTGTTAAATGCCAAAATGAATCGTTTGTGTTTGATTCTGGAGGCAGTAGACAGCTGTTGAGGTTACTTGTGCTTTAAGAATATCAGACATGGGGAGGCTGAATTGGAGAGAAGACAAACTGGATCAGGGAGACCAGTCAGGAGGCTATTGCAATAAGCTGGGAAAGGAGTGAATGATAGGTCTGCAAGGCCTTTAGCAATGCTGTCCAAACTGGGAGTTAATTACTGACTATACTTTTTAGACCTTCAGCTCAGGTTTACAGCAACCATTCAATACCTATTACTTAATAAGAATTGTCTGACCCAGTACTTTCCTACCCTCAGAGAGCAGTGTTAGAGATCTGAGGAGATTCTGCAGGCCACATCTGGTGGAGGAAAGCTCCACAGAACTAGATGCAGGTCATAATGATGCTATCCATCCATATCAAGGGACTCATGCAAATTTGTGATAAATGCTTGGAAAATTTGTGAAAGGGAGAGGGTTCTGTGTGAGAGGAGAAGAACCTAGCTATGACTAGCCCCTGTAGAGCTCTCTAGCTATTTGGCTGAGCCCTTTGCTACTCTAGAGGATAATCTTGAAATGTCATCAGGCAAGGTAGCCAGCCCCAGTGATGCCTAAGGAACAGATAGAGATGGCCTGTACCAGTTGGGCCAAACCACTGCCACCACCTCAACCACAACCTTCTCATACACCCTGATGGAGGCAGGCAGGATCCCCAGTAATAACAGCACCCTCTCCCTTCCCCCACCACCAGTCCCTAGGGGAACAGCTCCTCTAGAGCTTCAAGCCCCAACCTTCTCATTAGCTACAGCTACTCAAGACCTGGAAGAGTGACTTCTTGTCACCAAAGTCTTTGGCATTGTCAAGTGGTTCAACATTAAAAAAAAAGATAGGGCTTTATCAGTGGAAATGACTCCAAGGAAGATGTATTACCATCTGCCCTGCAGCTTCCCCCTCCCCTTCTTACCTCCCCACCTGATGTATTAACTTTACATGTTAGAATGTAAGTGCCTTTAAATCTGGGATGGTCTGTTTGTATCCCCATTGTCTGGCACATATCATAAAAGGAATTTTACTCACTCCTTCATTCACTCACCATGAACTGTCTGGCCAGGGGGCACCATGATATAAGAAAGGGGAGAGACCAGAAGATCCCTATATAATGAGGCTGTCTGTGGAACCACCATTGTCTGGACCCAGTAGGGGCTTGTCTTGCCAGTTAGCACTCTGCCTTTTGTTTTATAATTCTTTCACTATGGCAGACTTTGTGACTGGGCCCCCGGTGGCCTTTGGGGTCTTCAGCAACCTTATACTGTAAACTTTCTAATGGTGGAAATGGTCTTGTGGCAGTCCTCCATGGTGGTGATAGAAACAATTGACAATTTCTCCAGTGCAGTCTATCACTTACAAAAACCAGTTTTTTTACTTGGAGAACCATTACAAAATCTTATTTTCTATGCCATTCACTCATCTTTGATTCCTGGGGTTCTTGAAATATGCTTGCTAATCCAATAGCAGTTGAAATAAATCATGTTCTGTGCCCTGTCTCCAGTTCTCTTTCCAAGCACTCACTCAGCTGCCAACCATAGTGGCCAACTGGAATTACCTGGGAGCCAAATAACACTGAGTTCCATGGCAAATATCATTCATATCCAAAAGTACGTACGATCAGAGCAAATACCCTGCCTTTCCACTGTGCTCATTGCCAGTGTTGTAATGTGGTACCACAGTTGTGGTGCTGAATCTGGAATTAGACATCCTGTGTTCTAATCCTGACCCTGTTATTTATTACCCATGTGACCATGGCAAAATCTATTTAACCTTTCAGGGCCTTAGTTTACTGCTAAATGCTGATTAGTACTGATAATCAAGCTACTGAAGTGATTAGATATATTTGGATTTGTACTATTTGAACTTATAATTATGTAAAAAATGATAATTGTTTCTAAATCAGTAGAAATATACTATGTACATTTGAATAATTTGACCACTGCAGGGAATACATTATTCACACTAATCGGGACCTAACTGGAATCATATTTTAAAAGGAGGGAACTGACCTAGATGACCTCAAAATGTCAAAATTATCGGGCAGTTCAGGAGTTTATAGGGTTTATAGCATAGATGCAGAAAATATATGGATTGATCTGATTGACTAATTTAAATACTTTGAGGTGAATGTGCTGTCAAATTCATAGCTAATATGGCTACCTGTGTGGCTAATATTTTGGCTGTCACTTGTGACTCCCGTAGACGGTCTTTTGTTGTGAGTGCAGCTTGAGCTGAACTTTCAAGGGCATTGTGGTTTACAAGAATCACAGGTGAGGTGGAAGAACATTTCAGAAATAGGGGAAAAACTGTTGAAAGGTCTGTAGGCAAGAGATGAAAAGTTATGTACAGGGAAGAGCAGCTGGACCAGTTTTCTTGAAGTGTAGAGTGCGTGAAGGAAGCAATGTATAACTGGCCTGAAAATGTAAGTTGGAGCCAGATTGTGACCCTCTGATCCTGTCATTACAAGCCAGATCTGTTCTCTCTCAGGGCCTGACCCCTGTGGGGATTTGTAGGCAGTAACCACAAACAGTCATATACCTCCTGTTCTGGGGCACTGGTTTTGCTTCTTAAAAAAGAAATGCAGTGCCACAATTACAGGAGTCTTACTGCCATCACCATCACAGACTGCTACCCTCTGCCTTGACTTGCTAACTTCCTGGACCTGGTGGAGCAGGCTGCCACCAAATAGGTTCATCACAGAGCATACGATCTAATTTACATCAGCCCAGGGGATGAGCAGCAAGGAGGCTTTCTAGACTCATTTCCAGCAATTTGGATATATGGTGAATCCATCAGTCAGCAAGCCTTATTATCTTTCTATGTGCCAGCATGCTAGGTGCTGGAGATAGAAAGATAAAAATGAAACATGAAATAGTTCCTGCCCTCAAGGAGTCTTGTCTTCTAGGGGTATGAGGGAGACCTGTACAAAGATTACATACAGTATCTATACAAAATAACTATGAGGTAGTATTTTAAGGTCACATTACTTTTGGACTCTGTAATTCTCCTGCCCCATTCCAGCATTTTATCAGCTTTGTCCTCCAAGGTCTAAAATGTTTACACTGTAGTGATCTGCTTGGATGACATCTTAAGCAACTCCTAAGATCTTGAGCCCCACATCCAGTTAGAATGAGCAGGACTGGCTCTTTTTTTGTGAGCATGGCCTCTGTGCAAAGTTAGATGTATGACAATAAGGAAAAATCATTTTGCAGATGGTGATAGATTGGCAGGGAGTCAGGACAGACCTCCAGAAAGTAGATCCAGTAGAAGTCTATCTCCTTGGAGTATTTAAAAAATGCCATCTCCGGTGTGTCTTTCCAAACCACAGCAAACAGACCCAAATGTCATCATTAATAGCTACTTATTGAACATCTACCACTTTCTCATTCTCAAACTGCTTGTATGGTGTGATGTTGTGTTTGTGTTGACATTGTGCACAATTATTTCATTAAAACTTAGATCGTTGTTAACAGGATTCCAAATTATTTGCTAATAAAAATTATTACCTGGTTCAGGCAAATAATATCTTAGCAAGGTCACAGAATTTCCTTGTAATTTTTTTTCTTATGCATTCTTTCTACCTTAAACAATTACCGTCACAAACAAACAAACAAAAAAAAATAGTACCGAATTTCAACAATTAAACTATGAAAGTTGTCACTGGCCATTTTGAAAGTCTACTTGATTCATTCATTATAGAATAGTTAATTACCTAGAGACAGATTATCCAGTTTATGCCTCCTCCTCTCTTCTCCTCCTCTACTGCTATGTACCCTTTGGCCATTTTACTGCTTGTTAATTAGTACCTCTGCCACAAAGCTATAGGAGAAGAGGAAGGAGGTTGAAACACAAATTGCTAGGCTTTACTGTCAGGGTTTTGGGGAAAGGAGACTGAAACCAGTGACTGAAGGTAAAGTTTTAAAATTTTACTTGTTTTAAACTAAAAAAAAATCCTTTTCTAAAGTATTTTCATGATAAAGGAGTTCTTTTTTTTTGGTGGGGGGAAAAGTTTCCAAAAATAATTGGAACTTGTGTATTATTTGTATTCTTTGACTGTCTGTGAGCACCAGAATTGACAAAGGCTTAAATTAAAGGGTTAGCAAGCAGTCTGCTGCTTGACACTCTTTGGTGGTGAAGTAGCTCCCTTTTTCTCTCTCACCCACATATATACACCCCTTCACAGATGGATTGTCCACTGTAATTTTCCTTTTGAATGTTCGTATTCTACAGCTACATATGGCTTTTTCATAACTATCCCTAGCTCTTTGTACAATTTAAAAATCAAATCACATATTATGTAATAGCTACCATTTATAAATATAAATGTTAACTATTCATAAATATGTAATAATATAGCTGCAATTACAATATATTCAATGAAATTATATTCACTAAATAAATATTTAATGCTCACTGTCTTCAGGGTTTTTCTCAGGTAACATAGGATAAAACCATTATCCTAAGCTCACAAGGAGAATTTGGAGTCAAAAGGTTCTGGGTTTGAATTCTGGCTCCTTACTAGCAAATGTTGAGATTATTAGATTTCTAACGTCTTTGAGCTTCTGTTTCCTTATTTGTAAAATGAGGGCTGTCATGATCATAGACTGAGCTCTGGAAGAAACTTCAGATGATCATTTCTTTCATATTACAACTGAGAAAACTGGGCCCTGGAGAGGGTACTTTTCCAGATCTAAATCCTTTGATTATCTAGCAGATTCTGCCTTTAGGTGCTCTTCTTTATATAGTACTTTAAAGTTTACAAAGTATTTTCCCCACGAAAGCCCTGTGAGGTACATAGCTTAAGTACTTTGTTGTTGTTATTATTATTATTATTATTATTCCCAACTTATATATAAAGAGAGTTTAAGTTGAGGACCAGGGGCAGTCTCCTTTTTGTATTTGTATCCTCCACTCTTAGCACAACACCTAGTACCTAATAGGTGCTTAATAGGTGTTAGCTGATTGATTGATTGAAGTAGCTTTCCTTAGGTGTTAATGCTAGTTAAATGTATGAGAGTCAACATTTGAACCCAAGTCCTTCCTCATTCCAAGTTTAGTGTGCTTTCCGGGTGACCATAGCTGCCAGAGCATTTAGTGGAAAGGTGCTTCTTTTGTTTAATGGTGATTTTAAATATGGTTCCAGCCTCATAGAATTGTGAATGCCCCTGCTTTAAGTTGTAATTTGCAGTATTCTATATACATTCTTGTGAAATGAAGACTTGCAGCACTGGCTAAATTATTTTACTTCCGTTAAGATAGATAATTGAATTAGGGCCCACCTAGGCCTTTGGTGGTAAGTGAAGTATTGACCTTTTCTTACAAATTGTTGGAACACTGTATTAACTTTTACAAGTTCTTAACGCAGACGCGTATTAAGATGATCTTGTCTGTTTTATAGATTTGGAGACTGAGTCAGGCTTTGTAACCTGCTTGATAGTGTGCTGTGCCGTAACAGCTGCAAGACAGAGACCCAATCAGAAAATTTAATGCGGAGGTTTACTGAAGCGTGGGCTGCAAGGGGAAGTCCCAAATCAAGCAGCCCCGATCAGGGGCAGAGCTCGGGTTTATAAAGGCAGAATTGATCAGGGGTTGAGTAGGCTAGGGAAGATAGAAAAGCCAAACAAGCGGTTGGTTAGTTCATAATAAAATCATGAAACCGATTGGGTGAAGAAGATTGGGGCGGATGTCCTTCTTGGGGGGCTTTCTAAGGCGGGAGCTCTTGCTTCCGGGAAGGAGGGCGTACAAGATGGAGGTCAGAGAGCGAAATGGGGCTCCGTACTCAAGTGTAGGGGAAAAAAAGGCATTAGTATGTTTATCTTGGATTTTTTGTTCTATCCTTAAGCTTAACTAAGCAACTCATTTTAGACAAGTCAGTTCCTTGATGGTAAGGACTCAATCTTACATTTGTATTTCCTTCAGTACCTCACACAGTTTGGATACTTAATAAATGTAATTTTGTAGTGGAAATGTGGAAATCTGTATGTAGAATTTCTAGGCATATGGTATTATGCCCACCCTTTGGTAAACAGTGGGATTGAATGGGGAGTGTTTGTGCTTCTGGTAGAGATTGGACCTCGTGACTTCTAGAAATCTATCTTAAGATCAGTCAATCAATAAAGATTTATCAAGTGCCCACTCTGTGCCTGGCACTGTGCTAAGCACTAGAGACACAAAAAGAGGCAAAAGACAGCCCTTGCCTCAGGTTTACAGTCTAACAAGCAAACAAATATACAAGTAAGGTATATACAGATTTAAAAAGGAAATAATTAACTGAGGGTAGGCACTAGAATTAAGAGGAGTTGGGAAAGGCTTCCTGTAGAGGATGGGATTTTGGTTGGGACTTAAAGGAAGCCAGGGAAACCGGTAGATGGAGATGAGGAAGGATAGAATTCCAGGGTTGATGGATAGTTAGAGAAAATGCCCCAAACTGGGAGACGGAGTGTTTTGTTTTCGGAGTAACCAGGAGACTAGTGCTATTGGATCAGAGTATGTGTTGGGGCATAAGGTGCAAGAAAATTGGAATAGTTGGAGGGGTTCGATTACAAAGGGCTTTGAATGTTAAGTAGAGGGTTTTTTCCTTTTGTTTTTTGGGGGCAGGGTGGCGGATCCTGTAGGTAGTAGGAAGCTAGTGGAGTTTATGGAGTAGAGGATGACATGGTTGGACCTGTGATTGAGGAAAATCACTTTAGTGGATGAGTGGAGGATGGCTTAGCGACTTGGAGAGACTTGAGGCAGATCCACCATCAGGCTATTGCAGTGATCCGTCCATGAGATGATGAGGCCTACACCAAAGTAGTGGTAGTGTCAGAGGAGAGAAAGGGATGTATTACAGAGATATGTCAAAGATATTTCACTGACAGGCCCTGGCAACAAATTGGATATTGGGAGTGAAGTTAAGAGCGCTTGATTCTAAGTGGAGAAGATGAGGAGAGGGTAAAGTTTGATTCAAAAGAATATAATTACGTGAAGTGCTCCCATACTTTTCTCATGATGGTTTTCAGAAAGATAAAGGTCTCAATTTTATGCTATTGGACCAAGGTGACTTTTCAGAAAGTTCATTTAAAACTTTGGTTTGTAGTTTTATTTGGTTTCTCATATTAAATTTAGACTTTGGTTTTTAAATTTTTAAAAATGTGACATAATTTTGCCTTTAAAAAGATCTTAGCTTGGCACTTCATTTATATGGGAGCAACATTACCACCACACTATCTTGTTTGCTTATTTTTGTCAGAAAAAAGTAACTCCCCAGTTCTTACAGACTAGCCTTAAAATCCAACATCCTAGATAGAATGCCATTATGGAAATCCTTAGCTCTGGGACTTGGGCAGAATTTATGCTGCTTCAAACATGTTCGTGGTCGGGGGTTTGGGAGGGAATGAAATTATTTATGCATTCACTATCTATATTTGTAATTGGTTAATACCCCCACACCAGGATACTTTTGATCAGGGAAATATTAAACAGGCCTATGTATATTTTGATACTTTAGGCTATGTTGCTAAGCCAATAATTTAGTTCTCCTGTGCAGTAAATATTAGTAGATATAACCCACATAAACAAAACCTCTTTGGGAGTACAATAAAAATCAATAGATAAAAACCACATAAAAGCTCCTCCAAAAAAAATTATTTATTTATTTATTTATTAGGCAATTGGGCTTTTTGGTCTCAGAACTTCTTTATATTCTTAAAAATTTTTTGGGGCAGCAAGGTGGCTCGGTGGATAGAGCACTAGCCCTGAAGTCAGGAGGACCTGAGTTTAAATCCAGTCTCAGATCAAACACTTGACACTTACTAGCTATGTGAGCCTGGGCAAGTCACTTAACCCCAATTGTTCAGTGTTTTAAGTGTTAGGTGGAGATTTTAAGATATGGGGAATGGGTTGGCTACATAAGGTGACTTTGAAATATATCACAGATTACTTAGAGAAAGTTGTCAGATTCCATTGAAGTGTTTGTTAGTACTCCTGGATTATGAATAGTAATACTGGCAATTTGTTTTGATGATGATGTTATACATCTAGGAGAACCTTCTCAAAGTTGCCCTGGGGAACATCCTTAAGCAAATCCCCTTAGAAGCAGTTTGGATCACCTGTCAATTGAAGGTGGCTGTCATGACCTTTAGTTTTCTGAAGGCTAAACATTGCCAGTTTGTTTTGAGCCTGAAAGTGTGGTTCTTGATTCTGGCTTGTCCATAAAGAGCCTTGTACCCTGGAGTTCTCAAAAACCCTTCCATTCCTAGACGGACTTTGTTAAAAAGAGCTGTATTCCTACTGGTTTTGTAAATTGTGATACCACTCTAGAATACCTTAACACAGTGCCTGGCACACAGTAATCCCTGGATGAATGAGTGTTGACTGACTGACTAGAATATTTATAGTATCTGTAGTAGGTGTAAGGGTGGTGATTGATTGAACAAATCAGTCAAGTCACTTCAGGCCACTTAAAGTAAATGATAAAATGATGCTCCTTGATATCTTAACCAGGTGAGAGCACATCTTGATCAATCAATAAGTCATAGACTGTAGACTAAGTGCAGAAAAATTCCTTGATCAATTGGGTTAGAACTAAGTGCAGGAAAAAGTCCTTGTTAAACAAGAAGAGTGTTCAAATTAACTGAGGCAGCTTGGCAAAGCCACACGGGGCCTGTATAAAACCAGAGAGCCAGTTCCAAACCTGAGAGATTTCAGCTAGCAAAGAAGAAAGCTAAGTGTCCCTGAAAGGAATCTGTGGGGGGACATGGCCGGGGCGGGGGGGGACCTGCAGCCTAAAGGGCGCATGTGGCCCTCTAGGTTCTCAATTTCAGCCCTTTGATTGAATCCAAACTTAAGCAATTGATGCTGATCCAGGGCATCAGGCTTGGGTTCAGTCTCCTCCCTTCCTCCCTTGAAGGGGAGTAGACCACATGAACTTTGGAGGTCCAGAGGACTTCCCATCAGCATCATAACATTGTGTTTTGAACAGATGATGTCATTCCTGATCCCAGTGGCTAAGGACATACTGAAAGAAGATTCATTGTGTAGAAAAAGCCCAACAGAAAACTGTACCATATCTAAGGGGAATATCTTGAAGACTATAGCAATAGAACTTCTGGGAGCTGTAAATTACCATTTTGCCACACAGACTGTCTGAGCTAGAACCCACTTTCCCTTGGACTGTGTAAATATTCATAGATGAATGTGTCACAGATCTTTGGGGGGAATGTTTTGTACCACTTGTTCTCACTGTAACATCATGGTAACATCCTCCTTTCTTGAACATGATTGCCTTTTGACTTTTGAATATTATGTGTGTTTTCACTGTGAAATTAGCATCCTAGTACTTAACTGATGTTTTACAGTATAAAGGATAAACTAATAAAATTGTAATTTTAATCCAAGGTGCTGTACTGCAAGTTACATGTATAATGTACACTTCTATTGGATTCATTTTTAAAATTTGCATTTGTCATAGCTCTAGTGACATCGTATGTCATGTGAAGAACCCAAGGATCTGATACAATATCAGTAAAACTGTCTCATAGGTATGATTCAAGCAGTTTTATTAGCAACATATGGGGTATGAAGGAGCCACAGAGGGGACCTTTGAGTGTATGGGTGCTGGTCTGTCTTTTTTGGCAGGTAATTATATCAGCCCTCCTGTATGTTGTTATTTGTTGCTGCCTGGAGAATTTGGAAAAATAACTACTAATATGTTGATACAAAGGATCAGAATAAGTTATAGTTATTCAGTTTTTATAAAATTGTTTGGAGAGAAAAGATGTGCTTATTCAAACCAAATGTTTTCTTTTAACTTAGATTTAATCCATCTTTTAAATTAAAAGGCATCTCTTTAAGTATACGAATTTTTCTATCAACTGCTTGCAAAACTGAGTTGAAACATATGGAAATGATCTGTTTCTTTTATCTTGTATTATAATCTTTCTTAAATACTGATAATGTATAGTTACGTTTAATTTTGTTCCTAATGATTCAGAATGAATATATTTCTTTGTGTTTCTTTATTTGTTAAATGCTCATGTGGTACTGAGCCCACTACTGGAAGTTGTATGTAGAACAATATTTGGACACTGTTCTTGTCCTCTAAGACCTTTTCCTTTTTAAAAGAGACACTTGTAAATATTATATCATGTAATCAGCAGTGAGAAAAATATTTCAAAAACATTAGTTGTAACAGATGATTTTTTTTTAAATTTGGAAAAAACAAGGGACTATTTTTCCTTCCTGAATGCTAGATTTTAAAAATTTTCAATTTGTACTCTCATCTTTTTTTCTTTTGTGATAACAATACATCAGAAGATTTTAATTATTCCTTGATTCTTAATGCAGAGCTTAAGGTAGGGGTGTGTGTGTGTGTGTGTGTGTGTGTGTGTGTGTGTGTGTGTGTGTAGAAAAAAAACAGTCCTTTTCTTCTTCCTTTCTTGGACTCCGTGCCTAGACCACTCCCTTTCCTGAAAGACAAAGCCAAGTTGGGAGAGATTGATGGGAGGAACTTTGAAGGGCATCCTGGGATATTTTCATCATTAGAAAAGTAGAATGTTAAATGTAAAAAAAAAAAGGGATATTATTTAACCATGTCCCTACCTATCCTCCTTACCTTGACTTGTCCTTAAATGCTATTAAAAGATGGTCTGTTATATGGATAGAGTTAGGAGTTAGGAGAACAGGATTCCTATCTCACTCCAGAGGTATTTCTGGAGGGATGGCCATGGACAAATCATTTTATCTCTTATTGTAATGTAACCAGAGCCCCAAAGCTCATTGGTATAGGACTCACTCCCCGTGGGTGGAGATGAGTGCTCTGCATCTGTACCCATCCACTCCCTAGAGACTAATGTGTTTCAAAGGGGAGGAGGATTAAGCTCCATGTTTGCAGGAGTCAGTTTGTATGCTTGTGAATACAACTTTTGAAGTAAATATTTCTTTGTAAAAGCTATTATGGCTGTTAATGGTTAAATGGAAGTGGGGTGCACCCTTGAAATGTGAGGGAACTCTGTTGGTCCTGGTTGGTGGGCGCTAGAGCTATTTTCAGAGAGTCTAGATATTCCCAGATCTCCTTAAGGGTACTAGAGAACCCTAGGGGAGAAGTGAAATGTAAGATACCTGGCCTTCAGCCATTTAGGGCCAGGGTTCCCAAGTGATATTATAAAATGGGAATAATGCTTTGCACTATCTACCTTAGGGGGTGGTTGTGAGGAGGGCACTTTATAATCTTTAAAGTGTTCTATTAAAACAAAAAAAGCGATTTAGGATTATTATTAGTAGTACTTAGAATTACTGTGTCCTTATCTTGACTGACAAGGCTCTTATTTAGGTCCAAAGATGATAGTTAATCCACAGCTGGCTTCCTGGGTTTTCAAGTTGGAGATGGTTGGGAGGGTCTGTTCTATTTGGCATCTGGTCCTATGGCTGTTACCTGGGGAACTAGCCCCATTGTTTAGTAAATTGTCAAATTGTCTTAATCCAGAAATGGCAAAATTGGTTTCTTTTTTCTTATGTTGTTAAAAGTTTAGAAGTCAAGCTGTTCAGTTTTTAGGTTGTAGTGATATGTAAAGTAGCAATAGTATTTATTTCTTGAGTGGTGGTCTAAATGCCTGTGACTTTTGTGATGACGTGATTTTACCTGTTTTTTTCCTAAATTCATTTGTACCTATTTTTAAATAAAGAGAGATTAAGCTCACAGTTGAAAGGCGGAGAAAAGAAAATCCTCATTCTACTAGTGAAAATCAGGGACCATGATTTAGCGTGTCATTTTAAGAAAACAAATATATCTTAGTTTTTATCACAGTTTTGTTTGCATACTAGGGCTGTATATTTCTTAGTTAACATTTTTTATTTTATTTAAAAATAAGTTTTATTGATACCATTTGTAATTACTTTTCTCTCTCATCCCCACCTCCTTCTCCAATAACAGAAAAACAATTGCCTCCAGGATTAAATAGAGTATCCCAAGTTTTAGTACAGTTTACAGCTATTAAGCATAATAAAGCTGTTGTTCAGCTGTCTTTAATTGTGTCCAACTCTTTGTGACCCCATTTGGGGTTTTCTTGGCAAAGATACTGAAGTGGTTTGCCATTTCCTTCTCCAGCTCATTTTACAGATGGGAAAACTGAGGCAAATAGGGTTAAGTGACTTCCCTAGGGTCACACAACTACTGAGTGTCTTAAGCCAGATTTGAACTCAGGAAGATGAGTCTTTCAGACTTCAGGCCTGGCATTGTATTTACTATGTCACCTGGCTGCACATACCTGGCACATATAGTAGGTACATTATTAATAAATGCTTATTGATTGAATAAAAAAAAACCCATCCTAAACTGTCGTTTTTGACAGAGTATGTAATATTATAGTCTAGAGGGAAGTATTACATCACTATTTTTAATACCATTGCTGATTTTTCATCTCAGAGTTTAGCTTCCTTTTAGCGATCTTTTCAGTTAACGTTGTTATAGTTAGTGTCTATGTATGTATATATAGTGTTCTACATATTTGCTCTCTGTAAGTTTAATATACATCTTTTCATGGGTGTATATTGACCCTTGATGCTTACAACATATGTCAGTAGTATAAAAATACCTCTGGGGAAAATGAGCATGGATAAAACTAGTCCAATAAAGATAATCAGAAAACTCTATTAAGCATTATCTCAAGCCTTCTTTAGACACACATCTTTTACAAACACTGCCAGATACAAATATTTTATAACTGCTACTGCTTCCTTTCTCTGAAAAGACCAGATGAAAAAGGTAGAAGATTGAATCAGCTGCATGATTAAGATTTAACTATACTAACATTTGCAACTAGTATTTTCATTAAAATTCATTAAAATAATTGTAATAATGAAATGGAATTCTATTAAATAAATCATAATGCTAAGCTTAAAATCAGTATATTAACCAAAATAATTCAGGATGATACAGTAGATAAAGTGCCAGGCCTGGAGTCAAGAAGACCTGAGTTCAAGCTTGGCCTCAGTTACTTATTAACCGTGTAACTCTAGACAAGTCACTTAACCCCTCTTTGCCTCAATTTCCTCATCTATAAAATGGAGATACTAATAGTATCTACCTCTCTTGGTTGTTGTGAGGATGAAATGAGATGATATAAATAAAGTGCTTAGTACACTGCCTGGCATAGTAGATGCTATATAAATGTTGCCATTATTATCGTTCTTATTTGAACTGGTAAAATAATATCAATAAATTACTGCTGCCCCATATTTGTATAAGACTCAAGCACTTAAATATGTCTGCATTGTTTCTTAACTATATAAACTAGTTTTATTTGATCATTACAGCTGTCCTGTTAAATAGCTATAAGTATTGTGCCATTTGACAGAAAGAAGAAACTGAGTTTCACAGTGCTTTGTCTAAGGTCACAGCAAGAAGTTAGTTTCAAGGTTTGGAAATAAAAACCAGGGCACTTCACTCTCATCCCTGACTGCAGTTTTCTACTCATGGAAGCTGCTAATTGACACTAGTTGAGTTTCCTTCATATGGCTTCTAGGCTCCCATGACTCCCCGAAGTGACCTTTTTGCCAATTTTGGCAGGGGCCTTTTCTCACCATGTAGTCCTTTCTACTTCCTCCTCTTCTCTGCTTTCCTGTATTATCTTTCCCACATTGAAATGTAGACTTCTTGAAGAGAGGTACTGTCTTGCATGCTTGTATTTGTATCCAAGTGTTTTATAAACCTCCCTATCATCTATTCATCTATCTGTCTCTCTATCGATCTGTCTAATCATAAGATTAGATATAATAGCTATGGCAACAGATTACAGTTGCCCTGGGATGCTCACTTCATCTGTCTCTCTATCGGTATGGACAAAGTTACTTTTTCTCACTTGTTCTTATAATTGACCAATCAGAAATCCATGGCCACGTGAGAGAATTTGTGGTTTGCTCCAAAATTGTAGTATCTGCAAAAGCTTTTTTTTTTTTGTCATTGTTCCCCATCCCCTACTCCTACAATCTCTCTTTCATACTTTCCCACTTCCTGGCAACCCTTACTCTTACTTCCTTGGTGCCCAATTTAATAAACTTTTAAGTATCTGTGCTTAGGAGCTGAGTTAAATACAACACTGTCCCTGCCTTTATGGAATCTGGTGGGGAGATATGACATTCACATACAGAAGAATAAGTATAATTCAAAATGATACATGATGAACACATGAGAACTATAAGGAAAGAGCTGTATGATGTATGAAGGGAAGGTACAGTTTACTTGATTTGCACAGAATATAATTGTGATTTATTATAAGTATATTAAATTTTTTAAAATGTTAAAATATAACAATTTTATCTACAGGATTCTTTACAAAGTATCAGTACCGATGAGGTGACTCAGGGAAACCTTCCTAGGGTAAGCTAAAAGACCTTAACCTTTTTTGTATCAGGGACTCCCTTGGCAATCTGGTGAAACCTATGTTTTTAATATAATGTTTTTAAATGTACAAACTAAAACATAGAGGGTCACAAAGGAAAGCGATTACATTGGGATACTGTTTATCAAAAGAGTTAAAAAAAATATACAGAGCCAAATTCACAGGCTCCAGGTTAAGAACCCCTGAGTTACAGGAACTTGTTAACTAACATGAACCTCTTAATTAGTAAAAATTGTGATTTACTTTTAGATTAGATTTAGATGTGCAGTTTTTTTGTTTTTATTTTAGCAGTACATGCCCATTCTGTGGCTATCTCTACTCCTCCCACATCCCATTCCACACATTGTGGTCAGTTTGTCATCCTTCTTCTGAAAGGCTGCTAATCTCTGCACAATTGCCTCCCCCCTACCCTTTTCTTTTCATTGATGGCCTATAGGCCGTGAATAGTTATAGGAATGGTGGAAATGTTGTTAGCTTCTGCAACTCCTTTTTCTGAGGGGCTACTGTGAATCTTTATTTCTCAAATAAAATTTCCCTACTGTTCAAATTCTACTTTTGGTCTAGAGAAATTCAGAGGATAAAGAATAAGAAGGGTATTGTTACTGTTGTCCAGTGTGTGCGGAACTAATTCTGGAATCTTGGTGGTTCTTAGTTTAGGAAACTGTTAATGTGAAACAGTTTCCGTGTGGAGATAGTGGCTGATTCTTAGACAATTACTTTGATACAATGAGAGATGATTTTATTGACTTGATAGCCTCTTCTTCATCCTGCATTGATATAGATCAAAACTTCCCAGTGCCTTCTTATGTTATGTGTGATGCTTAGCCATGTTTCTCCATAATCATTTTATAAAGGTTGCTTTGCAATATGTGCTGCCTTAGTTCTTCAGGTAATATTTTAAATATGGTCATTGGACAATGCCCAGTTATTACATCTTAGCTCTTCATGCTCACCCCACATATTCAGGCATTTGCCTAGTCTTGTCCTTTTTATCCTCCCAACATGTCCTTATCCCCACTGACCTCTTAAATAACCGGGGTATTGTAGTGGCCTCCTAATTGGTCTTCTTACCTTAAGACTCTGATTCCAATCTATGCTCTATAAGCATAGGCCTAGGCATGTCAGCTCCTTACTTCGATAAACTCTAGTGTTTCCCTGTTACCTCTGGGCTCAAAATTAAACCCTTTTATTTGGCATGTAAAGTTCTTCACAACCTGGCCTTTTCTTACCCCTCCAGTTTTGTTATTATTCCCCTCTACAAACACTGTAGTCTAGCTGTACTGGCCTATTAGATGTTCTTTACATACGACATTCCATCTTGCTTCTCCCTCATTCAGCCCAAACACCATTTTTAGAGGCAGCTTTGCTCTGTCCTGCCAGCTGTTAGGGACTTCCTTCAAAGGTTATCTTCTCTTTACTTGGTATATGTTATTCTATATATCTATAGCATATATACAGACAGATATATACTATATATATATATATATATATATATATATATATATAGTACATGTCTTACCACTACTAGAATGTAAGTAGCTTGAAAGCAGGGACTATTTTTGTTTTTTCTTCTCTCCCCCTATCCCCACACTTCTTAGCCTGTTACACAGTAAACAATAAATACTAGTTTATTGATTGTCATTTTAAATATTTACTATGTATGTGTGTTATATGTGCATAAAATACATGTGTATATGTAAATATGTATCTTATTTACTTATGTGTATATGTTTTATCCAGTGGTATAACATTAGCTCATTTAGGGTAGATACGGTTTCATTTTTGTCTTTGTTTTCCCATCCTCTAGAATAGTGCCCAGTGCGTGATAGATGCTTAATAAATGCTTATTGATTAATTGATGGATAGTGTTGGCACTATAGCATTTAGAATTTGTAGGAATAGGTGAAGATTTTTATTCTCATTTTTGGTTATAATTATATTTCAACAAACACTTACTAAGCTCTTAATGTATTTAGAGAATTGTGCTAGATTGTGGGGAAAATACAAAGTTTAGGTAAAATATGAGGTGACATTTACTTTGTTTTATCCTGAACTAGACTAAATGTACCTGGCCCTCAAAGAGCTTATATAGTCTATTAAGATGATAAGGCACAAACACAAGTAACCACGATATGTGGTATTAAATGATAAATATGTTAGAGTGGTAAAAACAAAGTATTATGTGAGAGTTAAGGGGGAACATCCTTAGCAACTGGTAGGATATTTTTCATGAAAGACATAACATTGAAGTTGGGCGTTAGAAGAAGGAAAGGAATAAAAGACAGGAAGGAAGGTAATTTTAATTATGGGAAACAACAAAGACACAGAGGTTTAACTTAGCACAGTACCTGGCACATAGTAGGCATTAAGTAAATGTTTGTTGACTGACTGACTGTCAAAGGCTAGAAAGTTGTCCCATTTGGTGGGAAGTGATATGACATATGTTTGGAAAGTTAAGATGGCATCAGATTATGGATGGCCTTGGATACCAAGGAGAGGACTTTGAACTTTACTCAGTAGGCAGGAAGGAACCACTGTAGATGTTTGAGTAAAGGAGTGACAGAATCAGTTCTGACCAAAAGAAGGATTATTCTGAAAATAGTATAAAGGATGGATTGGACAGGTCAGAGAGACCTTTTCAGAGGCTATTGAAATAGTCTAGTTGTGTGGTAATAAAGCTGTACTTTGCTAGTGGTGGTGGCAGTAAGGAAGAGGGAACAGATATAAAGAGTTATTGGAAGGTAGAATTGACAAGACTTTGTAAATGGATGAGAGGAGAAGGAAGAGCCAAAGATTACTCCAAGGTTATGAACTTGGATTGACAAAAGATTGATAAAGATGGGCTGCACCTCCTGTTTTCCTCAGTGGTATCATGAGGTCAAGAGAAAGCAACCAAGACTCTTCAGCATATTGGGTAGGGAATTTATGAGAGAAGACATGGATGAGAGGCTCACAGAATAAGCAGTTATGCAATTATGGTTTCATTGGATTGAATATCTTTATTGCTGATATCATAGAAATACTTGATGTCTGAATATGAATATTTGGTGAGAACATTGAACTTTCCACTAATGATGGTAGAGAATTAAGTGGAAAGATCAACACAAAGAGCCACTTTGGGTTGTTGTAAGGATTGTATTTGTAAAGTGCTTAGTACAGTGTGTGGCACCATAATAGGTGCTATGTTAAATTCTCCTTCCCTTTCTTTGCATAAGAATTATTATGTCTGTCTTACTGATGAGAAAGTGGGCTAAGAATGACTTACCCACAGTCAAATGGATAAAGACAGAACCTCTGACTCTTAATCTAGTGCTCTTTCCTAGTTTGCCTCTATAGCAGAGCCATTTAACCAGCTCTTGTGAATCACTGCCTGTCCTCCCTTACAACTCATATCCTGAACATTCTGAACTGAGGTATTTTGCCTGTATGATATTCATACATTGCTGGAGTTTCTTTGTGATTGAGAAACTTTCTGCATGAATATATATCGTCCAGTGGGTTTATTCTCTTCCGCATACTCAGGGGAAAATAGCAAAGAGGAAATTAGTCTCTTATTTGATTTAATTCTAGATGGAATGGTAGTGAAATACTCAAAAATATCCCTGGAAAAGAATAGTTGTAATGCCTGTGATATCTGTTGTATATATTTAGCTTTGAATAGATTAAGTAAAATTAGTAGGAAATATATTTTTTTGTGTTGCAGGGTGCAAAGTCCTGATTCAGTCATTTTGTTGATCTGAATCTCATATGAGCCCTGGCAGAAGTCTGAAAATCCAAACCAAAGAAAACATGAGTTTGGACTTTGGTTTTACTTTTGGTTACTGTGACTGTCAAATATTTCCCTTTAACATGGAATACACACAGGAATGAGCCCCTAAACATTACAGAAAACCTCATTAATTCAGACCACACTTATCTGTAATTGGTGATAATTTGTCAGGGACTGGGTTGAATTAATAGTGTAATCACAATTTCATGGATAGTATTTAAAATGTTTAAAGGTACAATTTTCATCAACTTTCATGAACTTTGGAAGCCTATTTATAGACCATATAATTTTGGAGTTGGAAGGGACCATAGAAGGGAATAAACATTTATACTGCTCCTACTATGTGCCAAGCAATGTGCTAATTGCTTCGCAGATAACTCATTTTATCTTCACAACAGTTCTGTGAGGTAGATGCTGTTATTATCTCCATTTAGTAGTATAAGAAACTGAATCAAACAAGTTATGTGACTTGTTAAAGGTCACACAGCTAGTAGGTATCTGAGGCCATATTTGAACTCAGGTCTTCCTGACCCTAGGCCCAGTGCTCTATTCCCTGAACTTCTGATAGACATCATGACATTTTACCTTTTTCTTTTATAGATGAGGAAACTGAGGCCTCAGAAACGAAGTTACTCACCAAGGTGACATGGCTAGTTAGTGGCTAAATCTAGAATGTAAGTCTTTTGACTTCTTGACTGGTGCCCTTTATGGTATACCACATCTCTTGTGGATTATTGGCATTCAATTAATTAGCATTCCAGTTATTGCCATTTTGGGGCCTCAATACATCCTCTATTAGGAGACACCTTCTGAAGAATCACATTTAGAACTAGAAGGGACCTAAGTGATCTAGTCATACTAATCCAACCCTCTCATTTTTCAGATGGGGCCCAAAGAGGTTTACATGAAAAGGTTATACCTGTCGTAAGTGAAAGAGGCAGGATTTGAACTCAGGTCCTCTGACTCCAAATTCAGTTTTTCTTTCACTGTGCCACACCACTTCTTCATTAATCTGTTTTTATGTACATGAAAGTGATATTATTTCATTTCTTTCCAGAGCTTAGCATAATTCAAACGTTATTAATTCAGATAGGTCTTTTTTTTTTTTTGGTGTGAACCATATGATTTCAATTACATGGGGAAACTCCTAATGTGGGGGGGAAAATTAATAAAAAAACTGCCTTCATTAATACAGATCAAGAATTCTTCAGTAACTTAAAAGTTTTAGAAGTTTTCATGAGTCATTGAGAAGTTAAATGACTTGCCCATGGTCACACATCTAATAAATGTCAGAGGCAGGATGTGGACCCAGGTCTCCCCCTACTCCAGAGCCAATGCTCTATTCACTGCCCCAAGTTTGCTTTTATTTTGCTATAATTTTTATTTTTCTGCTACCACTGTACAGAGAAATTCAAATGGTTTACATAGATAAAATCCTTGTTAGATAGATGCAGCCAATTCGTAATTATCAATAGGCTGGTAGTATATGCTTTAGCTATCTTATAATCAGTTAGAAATGTAGGATTGGGTCTTAAGTGTGAGATTTGGACTGGGGATAGATCTAGATTTTGGAATCAGTCAGTATTTATTGAGTGCCTACTATGTGTCGGGCTTAAACTGTATACTTTGTTTACTACAAAAGTCCTGCCCCCTTCCTTTTACGGCATAGAAGTGATCTTGGGCACTCTGTAGAATAGGTCAGCAGAGTTCAAGCTCAAGCATGTTCCGTCAGGTTGGATGGGCTTTTTTTTTTTTTAGGTAGGCTTTTGATTTGTTTTTAAGGTTAGCATTTATTTGATTCTAATAAACTCTAAAAATTTTCTTTTTTTGCCTCAATTTAATTCACATACCTGTAGTTCCTTGTGATGTTGATGAGGTTGAAACTTTTTACTTAAATAAGATTCTTCCCCCCCCCCATAGCATCACAGTTTGTGATAAAGAACTGGCTTTAAATCCTGCCTCTGACACTTAACTGGCAAGTTACTTTATCTTTCAGTACTCCAGGCAGCTCACGGTGACTGTAAGTTGCAGAGGCATAGACCTATGTTGGTAGAGGGAGTCCTCATACTCCAGAGTTTTTTCTACCAATAAAAATACAAAGGTCCAGACCCTATCCCTATCATTATCTCTCTCCCAGGTAGTAAAGAAAGTGAAGAGTTGACTTAAGTATATAATCTCCATCTTCCAGTTGGAGAAATTTCAGCCAGATCAGGGATTCCTAACTTTCTTTTGTAGGATGTACCTTTCTTAGAATCATATTTTCAGATACATAAAAATGAAATGCATAGGACTCCAAAGAAAACCAATTCTATTGAAATTCATAATCATTTTTAAAAAATAGTTTTTTAATAATTTGTTTATATAGTTTCTAATAGTTTAAAGTTTTTAGTAGTTTTTTAAAAAAAACTTTAAATAGTAAAAAAAATTTTTTTTTAAAGTTCAGGGTTTCCAGGTAGGAGTTTTGAATTAGATAAATGAGGTCAACTCCATCTAGCCCTTCAAACAAACAAACACCTCCAGCTGGTTATAAAGGCCAGAATAGAACCTGAGTCATACAGACTCTTGATCTAGTATTTCTGTATTTACCCATTAAATATAAGTAAATGAATCCAATTAATTAAATTAACTTATTGCTCTCTTAAGCAATATATCATTCATTCATTCAATATATTTATTGAACTTGTCCAAATATATATGTATGTAATTAAATGTCATATTTAGATATCTTGAATTATAAAAATCAAGTTTGGATCACTATCACAACTAGCTCTTTTTTTTTTCTTGCCCTTCAGTTATAGAAAAATTGACTTCCATGTCTTACTCAATTCTTTGGGGAGATTTTGAAACACCAAAGGTCTGTATCTTCTGTGGAGGTGTTAAAAAATCCCATGAAGCTTTCTTAAGATAAAGTTTGTCCCCTTTCAATTATTAAATGTACTTTTTCCCTTATCTCTGAATTTCACCTTCAGTTTACTGGCAGCTGCTTTTTTTTTTCCCCCCATGTTATCATAGCAGTATGATTAACCCCCTGTAATCTGGCTTCCATACTTACCACATTTCCTAAACTGTACTTTTTATTTTTAAGGTCACAATTCACCTAATTCTAGTCAACTCTAAAAGGGCTTGCCTTGCGCCTCAATTTTCTTGACATGTCTGTTGGTTTTAATGCTGGAGGCCACTCCCTCTTCTTCCCATGCCTTTCAGAGACGAACCTGAACTAATTCTTATTGCTACTGCTTTGTTTTCTGCTCTTCTTTTCCCCTTCCCTTTAGTTTGAGTGTCCCGCAGATTTTTGTTTATGACTCTTCAATCTTCTGGCTCTGTAGTATGTGCTAAATAAATACTTGTTGAGTCCGAGCCCCTTTCTTCTTCTCTTTCTACATTCTTGCCCTTTAGAGGAATGATCTGTTTTCATGGTTTCAGCAACCATGTCTATGCTGATGCCTTCGAAATCTACATCCCCAGCTCAGATCTCACCTAAGCTACAGTCCAGTATTTCCAGCTGTCTTTAAGATATTTACACTTGGATATCTCATTATCACTACAGACTCACCGTATCTAAAGAGAATGTTTCCTTCAAACAAAATTCCCTTCAGAACTAGCCCCATTTTCTGTTAAAGGCATCTCTCTACTTCAAGTTTCAAAACTTTGGAGCTTAGATTTTTCTATATCATTTGCCACATTCATGCAATCAGTCACTAAATCCTGTCAGTTTTCCCTCCAAAACATGAAATTTGTTCCTTCCTTTTCATTATCTGTGCTTTCACCCTATACAAGGTCTTCATTAACCCACACCTGGAGTTTTGCTATTGGTCTCTTTCTTCTTTAATTTATTCTTCTTACTGCTACCAGATTAATCTCAATGTATTACTTTCATCACATTCCTTCCATGCTTAAGAAATGATAGTGGCTCCCTTTGGCCTACTACATCAAAGCTTATCCTCTCTGCTGGCCGTTTAAAACTCCCTCATTCTCTCTGCCTCCTCTGTGTCCAACCCATTTTAAGTTTCATATCACTTGAAAAGCACAAACCCGTATAAATTGCTCCCTTTTCTAACTTGGCACAAGTTGTTTTCAATCGAAAATTATGCCTTGTTATCTTTCATAGATTTTAGAACTGAATGAGATCTTAGGATGTAATCTGGTCCAGTCCTCAGTCTTCAGGGACTGTGTTCCCCCCATTTTATAAATGAAATACTGCCTCAGAGTTAAATGATTTGCCCAGAATTAGAAGAGGTACTAGAACCTGAATCTTCTACCTTGCTGAATTAAAAAAAAAAAAAGCTCTGTTATACTGCCTCCCTGTTTGTTAATGGTAGAAGCAATGTACATATTGGAGAAAAATAGGATCATCAAAGCTTGGCAAGTTCATCCCCCAGTTTTTAGAAAGCACCACCCTAGAACGTAAGTTGAATAGCATTTTTTGATACAGTGGTGGGAAAGGTGTAGCTTGGATTTCTTTTTTTTTTTTTTAAAGTTAGGGTTCATTTTTCTGAAGAAATAAGTAATTCATGCCCAAAGTTTATCAAAATGTTTTAATTCATGTTTTTGCTGTCTTACTCATAAAACAC
Organism: Phascolarctos cinereus; assembly: GCF_003287225.1. NCBI lineage: Eukaryota > Metazoa > Chordata > Mammalia > Diprotodontia > Phascolarctidae > Phascolarctos > Phascolarctos cinereus. The sequence goes on along the minus strand of NW_027556098.1, from coordinate 166,448,202 downwards.
AACAGTTTAGACCCAACATATCAAAAGCAGAATGCAGTAGTTAAACTGATGGATAGTCAGTGATATTTGAAATAAATATATGTTAATTTACACATGTAAAAATAATAGAAAACAAATGTATCACTTCTTCACTTTACTAGAACAAAGGAAAAAAGGGGCTAAAGTCAGTGCTCTACTACTCAACAAATATCTTAACATTTTTCTTAGAAAGTTTTTGTGCTGGACAGGTATAAACCTGAAGGAAAGGGTTTAATAAGATTGACCTTTGGTTGAGGTCCTTAACAGCTGTGGTCATTGCCAGGCCTACAGAGAGTAGCAGAACTCATTCTCCACAGCTCCTAATGTTGCCTGAACTGAGTGACTGTGGCCAACTGTTAACTACAAATACTTTGAATTTCCTTACAGATCCTTATTATTATTAATACTTACAAGTTTGTCTCATCAATCCCATTAATATTCTGTGAGAAAATATCTGTGAGAAAATATTTCTTGAGCTTGCTTGCTTCAATCCTGACCTTGTCTCTGCCTCCAGGTGTCCCCTTATCTTCCTCAGGGCTAACTGCCCTCTCTTTACCTCTCATTTTTAGCATAGTGAGAAAGTTGGTTATGTATGTATGTATGTAAAGAAGTGTTATGTAATTGAAAAATATATTATGTTATATTGGGGACAATGAAAAGAAAATTTTAATTTAGAAATGTAAAACATTTAGTGTTAAAGAATAGTATTTATATTAAGAGAGGATGATAGACAATAAGCAGTAGCAAATGCCAGAAAGAATTAAATAATGGGCTCATGAGTCCCCATGGACTTGTGATGTCATATCCTTTAAAAAAATTTCCCTGTTATCTACTCTGTTGAGTAGCAGTGATAGTAGTAGTAGTAGCAGTAGTAGTAGTCGTCATTGTCGTCCTTGTCGTCGTAAGAACCAGAATACTGCTAGCATTCATATAGAGCTTTAAGAATTTTGAATCACTTCCCGTTTTATTTCATTTGATCCTTTACAACCCCATGAGATATATGCTGTTATTATCAATATTTTCAGAAGACAAAAACCGAGGCTGAGAGAAGTTGTGAGTTGCTTAGACACAGTTAGTAAGTGTCTGAAATGGGATGTGAATTTAGATCTTCCTAATTAAGGAACTATGGATTTTGTGACAAGCTATGTTATAATTATATTTCAGTATTAAATCTACTCTTTTTTTACATTTTTTTAGTTAAGTATTTTTTTCCTCTCCTTCCAAATTTTTCTTTTCTACTGGAGAAAAAAAAGGAAAAAGAAAAAGAAGAATATCCTTGTAATGAATATATATAATCAAACAAAACAAAGTCCCATGTTGGCCATGTCCAAAAATGGGTGTCTTACTCTGCATATTGAGTCCATCACCTCTCTGTCAGGAGGTGGGTAGCTTTCAAGAGACTGCCTGTGAAATCATTTCCCTAAGTACATGCTATAGAAGTAGGACCCATTTTAGCATTTCCTTTTGCATACCTGAATCTTGCATCATCTCTGAAAAAGTATTTACCACATATTTGCAAGGCATATTTGGAGATTCAGCCAATAAATGTCATAATATACTTTGGTTTTGGAAGGAACTAGGGGAAGTTATGCTTAACCTTTTCAAAGAGGTGTAACCTGGGCTTTCCCCATTTCAAAGCAAAAGCAGATGTAGACCAAGGGTGGGGATCAATGTGTATATTTTAAAGTTTACCTCATTTTTTTAAGTTTTGCAGATGACCATTTTGATTTAAATATCATCCACTGGAAACTTAGCCTGCTTCTGGTAAATAGTTTATTATTATCAGGTGATTTCCATCACTTTGCTCATTCAGTTATAGATTATTTCTTAAAAACAACAACAGTTGTGAGATGAGGAGTACATTTGATTAAATGTGTTCATAGGGGGAAATATGCCAAGAAGGCATTAGAATTTATACTTTCTGCCAGAAAGTCCATTACGCTGGTAGTAAGTACAGTGGGAGCTGACTAAAGGGAACCTGGGGCGGGGACATTGCAAAAGAAAAAAATGTTTTATTCTTATATGTAGTGTTGGTAAAGACACCTTCTTGCTTAGTGTTTAGAGCTTAGAGCTGACCTCTGAAGTTAGGATGACCTGTATTGAAGCCTTGCTGCTGATACATACATGTAGAGTGACCCTGAGCAAATCACTTGACTCCTTCTAGGAGAAAATGTAGGTATACATATACACATATATATGTTTGTATGTATATATACATAAATATACATATGTGTTTGTTTGTATGCATGTATGCATGTCTACAGGATACCTTTGCTTCTCTTCACTCCTCAACTCTTTGCTGTCTGGATTCTAACCTTATTACTCAGTTAAAACTGTTTTCTGCAAAGTTATCAGTGATCTCTTGATTACAGAGTCTGATGGGCTTTTCTCAGTCTCCATCCTTCTCTACTTTTCAGCTGCATTTGACATTGTTGAATCCCCACTCTTCCTGGATGCTGTCTTCTCTAGATGGACTTTTGGGGCCTTTCTGTCTTTTAGTTTTTCTCTTATTGTCTTACTTTCTCCTTCTTAGATTTCTTTGCTGATTTATCCTCCTTAATCAACCCCATAACTTTAGGTGCCCTCTGAAGCTTTGTTGAAGGCCCTGTCCTGTTCTTTCTCTCCTGGTGACCTCATTAGTTCCTGTGGGCTTAATTATCATCTCTATGCAGATGACTCCCATCCCACTCTCTTCCCCTGAACTTCAATGACAAATTACCACCTGGACATTTCAAACTAGATGTTCCAAAAATATCTCAAAATTCAGGCCTTCAGCCTGTCTTTCCAGCCTTATTTTATGTTACTTCCCTTCTTGTACTCTGTAATTCTGCCAAACTTTCTGTTTCTCACACATGACAGTACCTCTGGTCTCCATACATTTGCTCTAGCCATCATCCACGCCCTTCCTTCTCACCCTGACTTCATAGACTTCCCCTCTTCCTTTGAGAAATAGTTCAAACACTGCTTTCTACTTGAAACGTTTCCTGAACCCTACCAAACTGCTTAGTGCCTGCCCTCCCAAACTATCCTGTATTAGAATACAGTTCTTTTCATAGGTATCTCCCATATTAATAAAATCATGAGTCCAGACCAAAAGAAATGTAGTCATGGTATATTTTAGAGGCTGAAAGAAATACTATTATCCTAGGACTTGAATTATAGTCCCGTATCAAAAGAGAAAGCTATAAATCTTGCCTCCAAAGCTTTTTATCTGTGTCACCTTGGGCAAGTCACTTAACTTTCTTGGGCCTTGATTTCCTCATTTGTAAAAACAAAGCAAAACGGGATTGTACTAGATGATCTCACTTTCAGCTCTGGCTCTCTGATTCTATGTGATAGGAAAGACTCATGCTGTCATCTTGGGGCAGCATTTTATTTTTTCTCTTAATCGGATGGATATAGAATCATAGCAATCATCCTATGCAAATGACTAATTTTACATATGAGAGAACTAAGACCCCGAAAGTTTAAATGATTATTCTTAGGTCATTCAGGTAGCAAGTGGTGGAGCTAGGACTTGAACTCACCACTATACCAGATTTCTTTTGTTCATGTTTAATAATTGTATATATCAAAAAGGACAAGGTCAAAATAGAATAGCTTTTTATAATGCCTTTATTAATGGTGGTGGGTGGTTGGGGTGTGAGAGTTGTTTCCTCTCATTTACCATGATTAAAAACTATTTTCCCCCTGCTATTATGAAACTTGGATTTAAGAATGCTACTGTACCTCGAAGAAGGGGCATGAGCCATGAATCATCAATCTGAAATTAAAGAAGGGATTGGAAGCAGTAGCTAGGGCATTGTTGACTGGCTTTAGGATATGTCTGCTAGTTCTGTGTATGATCTTGGAACCAGGAAGTCCTGGAAACAGAAATTTGTTGGGAGAGCTACCCGGGTTGTAAGCTTTAATTAGGAAACAGTAACTCAGACTAAAGGGAAGGAGAATCTTGGTAGACTAGACTACATGGTTTTGGGGCCACTTGACTATCATAAAGGAAGCAATCCAGATGTTAATTGAGGGTAATAAAGTGACTTTACCAGTATATGCCCGATATTTGGCACATAGCAGGTGCTTACTATATGATTGTTGATTGACTTGCTCATGTGTCTTCCATAGTCCATTGGGGCATCCCTTTCCTACGAAGGGCTTCTTCTGAAACTGGATTCTGGGGGACCCTGATGGGAGGACAGTCAGGCTTTTCTCCAGCTCCCTGGCTCATCTCATGGGGTTGTTGTAAAGAATCAAATGAAATAACATGTGAAGTGACTTGCAATTCTTAAAGCTCTGTATAAATACTAGCTGTATTTCAGTGAATTCAGCCCACTGTTGTTTACGAGGTAGCCATTATAGCTAGATATATCCATCTCAGGCTTCTTTGCTTAGAGAAAGTAACACAAAATAGAAGGGGCAGCTAAGGATTTGAGAGCCAGTCTCAGGCACATCTAGACATACATGTTCTTAGAACCATGTGAGTACATTTGCCATAGCTGTTGCTGGGAAGGCAAAGAGGGCAAGATGCTTTCAGCTCTGCTCCAGAAATTCAAGGGAGAGCTAACAGAATTCTGACTTGCTCGAAAGATGGGAGGAGGTGGTGGTGCAGAGTCTTTGCCTACTCCTTTTGCCCTGCTGAATAGATGATTCATATTGGCCCAGTTGCCAATAGCATTTGACCCAGTGTTCAGTGATAAGGTCTTTAGGGACCAATTGAGCACCTCTTCTTTAGCAGCTGTCCAACCAGCAGTGTCTAGGACATAATGAATGTTCTATAGGATGGCTCCTAAAGGCTCATCCCCATAGATGCCCGCTACATTAGTGTGGACAGGACCAGTATTACAATTATCTAGTCAGTTCGCTTCAGGCAAAATATCCAGGGCATAGGGGATTGGTGAGAGGTAACAGAGAGCTCCCAGGGCTGGGGCATAGAAATTTTCAAGATGACTCAGTAGGTGATTGTCATGGTCTTTGTAGAAACTCAGTGGAGGAAAGCTTTGGTGACTACATAGAGTAGAGTGTTCCTCATCAAAGAAGCTAGGTCACTTGGCCACAGATACAAGGGTGAGGGAGGTGCCTATAAAGACTAGAACCCTAGAAGGAAGTTACATCCATTAATTTTTAGTCTTATTCTTCAGAACATAGTAAGAAGAGGCCAGGGTCCATAGCATCTAAAGCTTGGGGGAACTTCTAGAAAGGTTGGGAAACCTGACAGGTTTACCAAACCAAATCTATGTCTTAATATACATTAACTTAATATACATTAACATCCAACTTGGATACTGTTGGGCTGGCTGATTCTGGATAGGGTGAGGAAGAAGATGATATTTGTATGGGTGTGTACTAAGTGAAAAGACTTGGAGTTAGGAAGACCTCAGTTCAAATATCACCTCAAACCCTTAATATCTGTGTGACCCAAAGCAAGTCACTTAACCTTGCTCAACCTCAGTTTACTCATCTGTAAAATGAGTATAATAATATCACCTACCACACAGGGTTGTTATGAGGATCAAATAAGATAATATATATAAAGCTCTTTGCAAACCTTAAAGGGCTATATAAATGCTTATTATCATAATGTTATTATTAATAGGCAAGAAGTGTTGGTGGAAAAGGCCAAATGAATAAGAGGAAGAACTCAGAAAGAACAAAACCTAATTCCCTGTAGGCTTGCATGTAGAGTCAGGATTAATTGATAAATTATCTATGAACTTTTAAAACTTCTTTTCTTATTCTTATTGTTGTTATCGTTCAGTAGTATGACCTCATGACTCTTCACGACCCCAGGGAGCATAGTACGTCAATACTGTCCATGGGTTTTCTTGGCAAATATACTGGAGTGTTTGCTATTAAGCAAATAAAGGTTAAGTGACTTGCCCAGAGTCACACAGTAAGTGTTTGAGGCTGGATTTGAGCTCAGGTTTTTCTGACTCCAGGTCCAGCGCTCTATCCGCAGAGCTGTCTAGCTGCCTGTTATTCTCATACCTTGTGTTTTTCCCTGTAGTGACTACTAGTAGAATCTGTAGCACTTACTAGCAGAGTTAAGTACTGTTGGACAAAGGAGAAAAGGAAAACCCCATGTCAACTAATGTGGGCTAATATGGATGATGTAGGAATGTGGATTCAGAGAGATGTGATGATAGAGAGAAAGAAGGAAAAAAAAAGTGAGGTTCAATGTATTTATGGTATCCTACTCTAAAAATTTCCTTGTAGTCATTCTGTTGAATAATAGTAATAATAACTAGCATTTATATAGTGATATATGGTGTACAAAGTACTTTATATATCTTTTATCATTTGATCCTCACAGCAACCCTAGGAGGCAGGTGCTATTCTTATCCCATTTTACAGTGAGGAAACTGAGGCTGAGAAAGGTCAGGTGATTTTTTTCACTGTGTCATGGCTAGTGTCTGAGTCTGGATTTGAACTCAAGTCTCCATGACTCCAAGCCTAACATTTTGCTCTGCTACCTACCTAGTTAGAAAACTAGGGAGGAACTATGAAATGAAATCTAGCATGGGGAAAGTATTTGAGAAAATCTGTTGATCTACAGTGTCACGTGCTGCAGAGAGGTCAAGAAGGATGAAGATTTGAGAAAAGGCCATTAGAGTTTCTGATTAAAAGATTTTTGGTAAGAGCAGCCCGAGTTGAATGGTGAGACAAGAAGGTAGACTACAGAGGCTTTAGACGCAAGGGTCGGAAGTGGTGGCACCACTGGAAAAGCCTTTCTCAGAGAGTTTAGCAAACAAGGGCAGGAGAAATATTGGATTATCATCTGATACCCAATGGGGTTGCTTAGATCAAGAGAGGGTTTGTTTTTTTTCAAAGATGGTAGAGACATGAGCATCTTTGTAGGCAGTAGGGAAGGAGCCAGTAAATGGAAATGAAGACAAGTGAGAGAATGGAATTGATAGTGGGGAGTGACTAGAAAAGATGTGAGGGGATGAAACTAAAGCTGCATGTAGGGCTTACCTTGGCAAACACAAGAGCCATCTCTTCATCAGAGATGGGCATGAAGGAGGAGATATTGGTGGAAGTGAAGACTGTTGTGAAGTAAGGAGGGAGGCAGAAGAGAGAGTTCTTACCAAATTGCCTCAATTTAGTTTTTTTGGAAAAAACAACTCAGGAAATTTACTAACGGGTGGAGGGCTGATGAAAGCACATATCTTTAAAAGCTTTAAATTTTGAAGAATTACTTATATGAATTGTACAGTACAGAAAGAATATTGGCTTGGGAGGCCAAAGTCTTTTTCCACCTCACTCCTTGTATGATCTGGAGTTAGCATTTAACTAACCTAGGCCACAATTTCCTCATCTACAGAATGAGGGGGGTGGGCTTGATGGCTTTTGAGGCACCTTCCTGCTCTGGATCTGTGGTTCTATGTAGTTTTTATTCTTTAGAGAATTATTACTTTTTATTACAGGATTGTATCTTTTTAAAAAATTGATCATTCCAGTGAAATGATGTTGTACACTTACTCATATTAAGTGTAGAACTTGAGACTTTCCAGACAACGAAGTGTTTTTCCTTTTCTTAAGTATCACTAAGAGTAAGAATAACCACTTAAGAATTGCCTTGCTGGGTTCAGTCAACCTCCAACAATTCTTTTTGAAGCCTGTTCCAGTCTTAAATGATAGCAATGTCAATAGAAACAACAGTTAACAGCAGTATTTATTGTCAAGGTCATCTTAATGCCTTAACCCAAGAACTTTTTACTATAATTTAGCCTTAGAAACAACAACAAAAACAAGAACAAAACTATGTTCCCAATGGATATTAAAAAACAGCAGCCAACACTTCCCTCATATGCCTTTCATTTTTAGGCCTTTCCCCCATTCTTCTCTTTTGAGGACTACTTTCTGTTCCTCAAAGTTCCTTGTAGATCCATCCCATTGTCTAAGTCAGGAATCATGTTTGTGGTGGTGTTATTGTTTTTCTTTCTGTTTTCCTCCTCTAGTTTCCTCAGTTTTCTTTATAAACATTTCAGGTCTCCATTCCCTACCCCAACCCCTATCAGTAGTTTTGCTTTGCCTCCTATATGATGACCTGAATCCTGAATTTAAATTGCAAACCATCCCTGTGAAGAGTTCAGAGTGCTTTCTTTATGAAAATATTTAGAATATTCTTGCCAGGGCATCCTGACATCAGATTTCTCTTAACTTCACGCTTCTGTAACTACATTCCCAGATTATGGTTACTTCATGTTTGATGTGGCATCAGACTTATTTTACAGATGAAGAAACTGGTGTTTCAAAAAAGAAGTTAAAGTGACTTGTCATACCATAAAGTCAGAGATGATTCATGAGTGGGGATCTGAGTCCCTGGCCTTCTTTTCATAATTAAAAACCCCTTGGAAGAGGAAAGCAGATCAGCAGATTCTGCCAACATCTTCCTTTCATATTGGTATCCTCCTTCAACTATGGCATGTATTCTTTCCCATTGTGGGGGGGAAAAAAAGCAATAAATGTCAAAGACCGAATGAAGAAATCAGATGTATAGAATGTTATGGTGAAGTCCTAGAGCAGCATGTCCCTCTTGGTTGGGATTAGATGTTGGTCCATCAGTTTCTTTATTAGCCACAGGAATATATATTCTTTTTGAAACTGTCATTGTAAAAATGAAGCTGTCATTGTAAAACTTAAGATTCTTACAGTAAGAGCTGCCCTTCATTGTGTGAAGCTTGCTGGATTTCCCATAAAAACTGAAAATATAAACTTCTCATGTGGAGAGATGTATGGGAAGGGATATGACATAAATTTTTTAAAGAAAAAGAAAAGCTTTTTGATAATGTGTGTGTATGAGATCCACTGTGTCACTTTTTTTTCTGCTCAGTGCATAAAAGAAGTCTGGGTAATATTTTGGGAAGGACTTCTACAGTATTTTATAAAAATTGTAAGCATACATTTTATAAATTGCTTTTGAAAGTAAATTAATGATTCTACTAATACAAGTGATTGTAATCAAGTCTTAATTTCATATTGTATTATGTATACTATGCCAATTTTTTTTAAAGGAACATTTTTGCTTGAAATTTTCTTAGTAAAAACCACTCCTTCCCCTTGAAACAAGTAAACAAATTACTTCTTGTTAGCTGTCACTGAAAGAACCTTTATATTATATATTTTTTTTTATGTTTTGGGGTGGGGAAGAGTATTTTATGTTTTTGTTTTTGTTTTTGGCTAGGCAGTGGGGTTAAGTGACTTGCCCAGGGTCACACAGCTAGTAAGTGTTATGTATCTGAGGCCACATTTGAATGCAGGTCCTCCTGAATCCAAGGCCGGTGCTCTATCCACTGCACCACCTAGCTGTCCCATGGGAAGAGTATTTTATTTAGCATTTAAAAGTACAGTACTCATATATAATTTTTTTTCATGATTTCATATTGGCTCCTGATGGAAAATGACCATCATTCTTTTAGATGACTAATAAAATGCCAAAACAAAACCAAAAATACCCGAGAATCGCAAAAATTCAGCCTTCTCCCCCAACTGTTCAAATGAGTTTTCTGTTGTTTTAAGGTGACATGGTATAGATTCAAAGAATAACTATTCTTACAATTAAAAAGAAACAAAAAAACCATTGATGCTGTGATAACAATAGAAACCAAATTACAATTTTTTTGCATGAAATACTTTGTGATTTCAAAGACCAGCCTACCTCAGTTTTTGATAAGCTTATCAGGAAGAGGTTAAAGCTATCTGTAATCATGTGAAAAAATGCTCTAGATCACTGTTTATTGGAGAGGTGCAAGTTGAAACGACTCTGAGGCACTATAAGGAAAATGATACATTTTGGAGATGTGAGAAAATTGTAACACTAATACATTGTTGGTAGAGTTGTGGACTGATCCAACCATTCTGGAGAGCAATTTGGAGCTATTCCCAAACCACTGCTAGGTGTGTATCCCAAAGAGATCATGTAGAAAAATATTTATGGTGGCTCTTTTTGTGGTAGCAAAGAGTTGGAGATTGAGGGGATGCCCATTGGTTTGGGAAAGGATGAACAGGTTGTGGTGTATGAATGTAATGGAATGCTATTGTGCTGTGGGAAATGATGGGCAGGTGGATTTGGGGAAAATCTGGAAAGACTTTACATGAACTGGTTCTGAGTGAGGTGAGCAGAACTGAGGAGAACATTGTGCACAGTAGCGGCAACATTGTGTGATGGTCAACTATGATAGACTTAGCTCTTCTCAGCAATGTAGTGATCTAGGGCAGTTCCAGGGAACTCATGATGGAAAATGCTGTTCAAATCCAGAGAAAGAACTATGGAGTCTGAGTGCAGATCAAAGCATACAATTTTCACTTTTTTTTTCCTCCTAGTTTTTCCCTTTTGTTCTGATTCTTCTTTCACAACATGAATATGGAAATATGTTTAACATGGTTGTATGTGTATAACCTGTATTTGATTGCTTGCTGTTTTGGGGAGGGAGGAAAGGAGAAAAATTTGGAGCTCAAAATCTTCTAAAAGTAAATCTTGAAAACTATGTTTATATGTAATTGAAAAAAATAAAATACTATTAAGTGAGACACTTATCACAAGGTTTCTAGGAAGTGATTTTTTTTATCTACAGCAGCTCTCAAAGAGTATTTGTTGACTTATAGAAGGGCTGTGATCTGCATCAGAGAAGGCATTACTCGTATAGACAAAATTAGAACCTCTAATGCCACCTGTGTAACTTTGGACAAAGCATAGCCTCCTTGAGCTTCATTTTCATCACCTCTGAAATGCAGGAGTTGGGCTCTGAGCTCCCCCTTCTGATGGGGCACTAATGATGGACCTGGGCTATGTGGGAAAATCCAGGGCCTTTTAGGGGTCCATTGCTTCCAGCTCTAAAAATTAATGATCTCACAGTCCTTGAAGTAAGCTCGTTTTTGTAGCACTTTATGGTTAATTGAACATGCAACAATTTTGTGGGGTTGATAATATATGTGAGTGTGTGTGTGTGTGTGTGTGTGTGTGTGTGTGTGAGAGAGAGAGAGAGAGAGAGAGAGAGAGAGAGAGAGAGAGAAAGAGAGAGAGAGAGAGAGAGAGTGTGTGTGTGTGAGAGAGACAGTTCCCCTGGACTGCCCTAGATCACTGCATTCATAGTTGAGAAGAGCTAAGTCTATCATAGTTGATCATCACACAATGTTTCTGCTACTGTGCACGATGTTTTCCCAGTTCTGCTCACCTCACTTTCATATACTTTACAAATGGGGAAACAGAGACCCAGAGAAGTTATATGGCTATGAACTCCTTGGACACAGAGCCTGGTTTTCAATTTGTCCCTATGTCTCCAGTGCCTAGCACAGAACCTTGCCTATAGTAGGCACTTAATTGATGCCACTGGAGTGAATTGGATTGGATTGCCAATGTTCACTGAGCTATTAAATGTTAGAGTTGGAATTCTAACCCAATCCTTCAGATTCCAAGACCAGTATTCCCCATTCAGCATATGTTCATGGAATGTCTGCAGTATCCAAAGAACCCATACTATATATTGTGGTGGGTACTTAGAAATTTGTGACTTGATCTTTTCTTTAGTTTGAGAAATGTACACAAAAGTTAATAATATAAGGCAGAAGAGGGTCTGTGCTGAGTGTTAGAAATAGTGGTACATATATAAGTACTGCTCTATTAATTATCTTCCTCACTACACTAACTAGGAAACTAGTGTTGTCAAACACATAGTTTTACATCTAGTCTTTCTCTTAACAAGAGCCATAGTAAAACTCTAAAGAAGAGCCTGTACAAAAATTTGCTATTTGAACCCGTCTTGCAGGTGTATTTGGCTTCATATACTGTGTTCCTCCCAAAAAAGGTGGGTGTAAATGATTGTTGTAAATTGAACCATGTTTTCCATATGTCTTTCTGAGATACTTTATCTTCAAGTGATATTCAGTTTGCAGTTCCTGGCAGTCAGGCTTGTGTGTTTTTTGCCCCAAAGCCACTCTGTCATCTGTTAAATTATCTTTAAACAAATATGCAGTGCACTCCAGGAACCCAATACTTAAAGGAAACCTATAGCAAACCCTTTTGCAAAGCAAATAATCCTTTTGTAACATAAAACAGAGCCACTTCTTTTAACTTTTTTCTAATCCTCTCTTCTCTCTTCTCCCAAACACCCCTCCCCCCATTAAGTTTTCTGAAAATGAGGCTAAACCATAATATTGAAATATGGTTATGGCTTTGTCATATAGCTGCCTTTCTAAGATTACTTAGACTTTGATTCTTTAAAAAAAGTACTTTCGTTTCTACTAGTGTCAAACAACAATAGTAGAATGAAATCCAGTAAAGGAACATTTGTTTTGTCCTCTTCTGCATCGTGGTCCAGTCTCTTTCAACATTCTCTTGTTTTGGGTGGAACTAGATCAATCTATTGAAATGAGGGACTAAATAATAGAAAGAATAGCTTTTATAAACCAAATTTCTAGGCCTTGAGGAGCTAGTTTAAAAAAGGAGGAGGGGGCTAGAGATGATGTTAAGTTATGGGAAACTTTTTTTTTTAAACTCCCTAGTTCTTAATCTGAGACTATCAAGGTAGGGCATGGTCTTGTAATGCAGAGACAGGACAACAGGACAGTGTCTCCTTATCACCTTATTCCTGTTGCCTACACAACACAGAAGCCTCATACTTTTTTTTTTCTTTGACTATAACCATTTTTTTAATAAGCTTTTGAGTTTTAAATTTTTCTCTCCTTCCTTCCCACTTCCCTCCCCAAGGAGGCACACAATCTGATATAGGCTATACATATATATTCCTGTTAAACATATTTTCACATTAGTGATGTTGTAGGTAAGAATTGGAACGAAATAGGATGAACCACCAGAAAGAGGAAACAAAACACAGCAGAAGAATAAAAATATCAGATAGTATGCTTCGATCTGCATTCAAACTCCACAGTTCTTTCTTTGGATGTGGATAGCATTTTCCATCATGAAGCCTTTGGAAATGTCTTAGATCTTGTATTGCTGAGAAGGGTTAAGTCTATCAATGCTAGTCATTGCACAACGTGGCTGTTACTGTGTACAACGTTCTCCTGGTTCTGCTCACTTCACTCAGCATCAGACCATACTATTCTTTCCAGGTTTTTCTGAAGTCAGCCTGTTCATCATTTCTTATAGCATAATAGTATTTCATTACATTCATATACCACAACTTGCTCAGCCATTCCCCAATTGATGGGCATCCTCTCAATTTCCAATTCTTTGCCACCACAAAAAGAGCTGCTATAAATATTTTTGTACATGTAGGTTCTTTTCGCATTTGTATGATCTCTCTGGGATATAGCCCTAGTAGTGCTGCTGTTGCTGAGTCAAAGGGTTTTATAGCCCTTTGGACATAGTTCCAAATTGCTCTCCAAAATGGTTGGATCATTTCACAACTCCAACAACAATGCATTAGTATTCCAATTTTCACACATCTCCAACATTTATCATTTTCCTGTTTTGTCATGTTGGCCAATCTGATAAATGTGATGTGGTACCTCAGAGTTGTTTTGATTTACATTTCTCTAATCAACAGTGATTTAGAGCATTTTTTCATATGACTATAGATGGCTTTAATTTCTTCATCTGAGAACTGCTTGTTCATATATTTTGACCATTTATCAATTGGGGAATGACTTGTATTCTTATAAATTTGACTTAATTCTCTATATATTTTAGAAATGAGCCCCTTATCAGAGAGAGTGGTTGTAAAAATTCTTTCCCAATTTTCTACCTTCCTTCTAATCTTGATTACATTGGCTTTGTTTATGCAAAAACTTTTCAATTTAATGTAATCAAAGTTATCCATTTTGCTTTTTGTAATGTTCTCTATCTGCTGCTGTTTGGTCATGAATTCTTCTATTCCTCATAAATTTGATAGGTGGACTATTCCTTGCTCTCCCAGTTTGCTTACAGTATCAACCTTTATATCTAAATCATGAACCCATTTTGACTTTATTTTGGTATATGGTGTGAGATTTTGATCTATGCCTAATTTCTTCCATACTCTTTTCCAGTTTTCCCGGCAGTTTTTGTCAAAGAATGAGTTCTTATCCCAGAATCTGGGGTCTTTGGATTTATCAAATAATAGATTACTATAGTCATTGACTACTGTGTCTCGCAAACTTAACCTATTCCACTGATTCACCACTCCATTTCTTAGCCAGTACCAAGCAGTTTTGATGATTGCTGCTTTATGATATAATTTAAGATCTGGAATGGCTAGTCCACCTTCCCCTGCATTTCTTTTCATTAATTCCGTTGATATTCTGGACCTTTTGTTATTCCAAATGAATTGTTATTATTTTTTCTAACTATAAAATAATTTTTTGGTAGTTTGATTGGTATGGCACTGAATAAGTAAATCAGCTTAGGTAGAATTGTTATTTTTATTATATTAGCTCGGCCTTCCCATGAGCAACTGATGTTTTTTCAGTTATTTAGATCTGATTTTATTTGTGTGAAAAGTGTTTTATAATTGTGTTCATAGAGTTCCTGGGTTTGTTTTGGGAGATAGACTCCTAAATATTTTATAATGTCTACAGTAGCTTTAAATGAGAAGCCTCATACTTACCTTGGTCCTTCCTCCATAGTCCTTTAGAAGAAATACTTCTAAAATAATGGTTCTACCATTTCCTACCTGTGTGTCCTGAGGCAAGTCACCTTAGTCTTTTGGATTTCATTTTCCTCATTTGTAACATAAGGGACTTGAGACTAAATTATTTTGGAGGGCCCTTCTAACTTTAATCCTTTGATCCTACATGTATATATATCAGTCTTCCAGGGCTTAACATCAGGAGAACTGGGAATACAGCTTTTGACATTACTTTCAGTGGCTGAAGGTATTTAAAGGTATCAAAAAAGCTCTGTTTTAAGGGAAGCTATATGTCCATTTTATGGGATATACCATAATCATACCAAGAAGCCTTGGTGGAGTGATATAATGATTTTACCCCAAACCTACTTTATCACTCAGAAATACTGGTTTGTTGAGTTTTTCCCAACAATAATTATTTGCTTCACATAATTTTATTTTCTATCATACCACTTACCCACAGTAGCTTCTGAAAAAAGTCATTGAAAAGAAGTAGTAGTTAATCCCATGGAAAAAAATTGTCCTATCATAAATTACATGTTATTTTAATCAACAGCCTTTGGTAATTTTTTTATCTAATGTGCAGAAAAATTAGTCATTTATCTAGGAAATAGTTAATTACCAGAATCCTTTGCAAACTAGGCTGACAGGGGTTTCTTGGTTTTGCCCAGAGAGTTATATTTCTAGAGTTTGTGCTGCCTCATTATTAGTCATTCTGAAACCAATGCTAGCAAAAAAGCTAACAATTATGAAAGTACTGTTTACTTCACCTAACAAGTTTAAATTTTTTAGGTGAAAAATCCACACCAGCTCAAAGACATCTAGGCTTTATCAATGTAAACTTAAGAGTAGAAGCTCCTTTCACTTACTTCACTAATTGTAAGCCTTAAATAATGGGCATTTTTGAAGGTCAGAGTTGGAGAGGTGTGAAGCTGCTAGGACAACTCAAAGGTCTCCCTTCAGATGCTGTCTAGAATCTTCAGATAAAATTAAAAAAAAAAAAACAACAACCCAAACTTTAGACATCCTTGAGAAGACTGTTGAAGGTATAACTATAAATTAATATAGCAGTTTTTTAAAAAATTTAGTGTACCAGATCTTACATTTTCAACAAGTTTTGTCCTCTATACTCACATAGGGATCATGTGAGTATAAAATCATTATCATTCAAAATATTTTCGATGCTTTCCTTTTGGAGCCTGTTATGTTTTTTTGAGTAATGGTAAATCTTTGCTTTTTTTTTGATGGTGGGTTTATTTGTCTATTTATGTGCTAATTATAAAGCGGTGAGTGAGTGTGTGCGTGTGTGTGTGTGTGTGTGTGTGTGTTGTATGCATCTGCATGTGTGCGCGAGTTAAATTGGTTTTGATGACAATTCCCAGAGAATTGTTACAAAAAATGTTTTCAGCAGAGGCAACATCATAACCTCCCAAGGTGAATTTGAAGAAAAAACACTTGGAAGTATTTTGGGCCCACCTGAGTCACTACTATATGCATACCTATATTACTTTTGACATGTTTGTTTAAAACACATTCCTATAAAGTCTCATTTCTTGATAGCCACACCAGGTCAGTTAAATATAACCATGAATTGGGAGTGGGAACCAAAGCCCAGCCTAAGGGCAGTGAAATTTTTGCTCTCTCCTGAGAGTGTATAATTTAAATAAGAGTTAGACTTAACAATGAAATGTCATACCACCAAATTTAGAGGGGTATGCTATAGATATGTTTATTGTTATGTTAAATGTTTATTGACTGACTGACTAGATATGAAAAGCTGGAATTGCTTCTTTTTATTATTTGGGACAAAAGAGCTGAGGAGCCAAACTGAATTAATAAATGTTTATTGATTGATTGGCTGATTAATGGGCAGATGTGGAAAAGGAGTGATATAGCTCTACCCATGTATAGAGTTAAATATATTTTTCAAAGAAATTCTAAGGTGTTATGCTTTCATTTATATACTTTAAACCTATAGAAACTATAGTTTTGATTGAAGGAAAAAACAATTTATCTCCAGCTGAGGTTTCTTTTTCTGTCTAAGAGTTTTATACTACAAACAATTTTAGAATAACATTTTAATTTCAGATTCTGGGTTATTTGATAGTTACTTTCCATTTGTCTTAAGTTTTTTCTTACATATTTGATATAACTTAAAAATATATGTATGTATGGTTTCTGATTAACTTCTAAAACTTTCCTTTTTAAAAAAAATTTTTTACCAATGTAAAATTTTGTGGAAATATTTTATTTTCTATCTAGTTCTTTTTTCCTAATTTACAGAAAAAGAGACAACTTTAATATTTGTTTAAAAAAATCGGACTGCTTTGTATTGCTTTGCACTGACCCTATTTACTGTCTACTAAAGTTCATAATTTGTATTGAAATTTGTCAACTTTTTCTTTGTTAGTAAAAATAGAAAATTGATAGGTAAAGCCATATGGAGACTTTAAAGTGTTTACCTTCTGTTGGGAACATAGTATGTAAGTGTATTCGTGTATATGTATATATGCATACACACATATGTATAATACAGAATAAATTCCACAAAAATACAAATTTATTAAATACGAAGTAGTTAAAAAAGAAAAGCAACAGCAGTTAGGGGGATCAGGAAAATTAGTCCTTGATTAGTCTTGAACGAAGAGAAGGCTTCTATGAAGCACAGGTGAGGAGGGAGATATTCCAGGCAGCAGAGACAGCAGTACCACAGCACAGAGTTGAGAGATAGAATGGCATACGAAGAACAGAGATAAGATAAGGTCAGATTGGCTATACTGTAGAGCATTAGAAGACTGGGTGTGGGGTGGTGGTGGTGATGGTGGGCAGAGAGGGCAGTAATTAATCTAAAAGGGTATGCTGAGGCCAGTTTGAATGACTTTCAGTACCAAACAGAGGAGATGCTATTTTATTCTAGAAGGCATTAGAGTACTACTGGAGTTCATTTTAGTTTACATGGCCAGATTTGCACTTAAGAAAAATCACTTTGTCAGCACTATGGAGGCTGTACAGTTGTAGAAAAAACTTAGTCAAAGAGACCAATTAAGAGGCAGTTGTGATACTTTTGGTGACAGGTGATAAGGTCCTAGACTATGTTGGTGTTTGTGTAAGTAGTGAAAAGAAGATGGATGTGAGGCATGTTGGGAAGATAAAATCAGCAAGATTAAGCAACAGATTAAATACGTATATTTGGGAAGAGTGAGGATAACACCAAGTTTACAAACCTGGGAGACTAGAAAATTGGTCTTGCCCTTGACAGAAATAGGGAAATTCCTTAAAGGGGAGGTTTGGAGAGAGATGGAGGGGTAGGTTTGGTAGGAAAAGGTGAACTTTTTTTCCTTTCAGTTTACAGAGATTGGTAGAAGTGATTAATTTTTTTTTAATCCCCGTACATATTTCTGTCTTGCCAAATGCTTATGTAAATGCTTCTCTGTACATTTTCCTATTAAGAATACAGGCTTATAGGTTCATAGATCTAGAGTTGGAAGGGACTTCCATGGTAACTAGGCCAATCCACTCATTTTATAGATGGGGAAACAGAGGCCCGGGGATTCAGAATGTTTGCTAACAAGCCGTTATGTTGTTTGGATAAAGGTCTTGCATTAGATGAAATGTTGTTTAATCAACTTAACCTTATTCAGGGCTTAAAAGTTTTGGTCACCAGGAAGCTGTCATTCGTAGTGTAATAACAGATTTGAAAAGAGCCTTAGAAACGACCTTGGCGAATCTCCACATTTTAGAGGTGAGGTCATTGAAGCTCACAGGGGGTGAGTGATATGGCCAGAGTCACAAAGTTAATGGCAGAGCCAGGATGCCAATTCAGTGTAATACTCTTTCCACAAATTCCACACTGCCTCCTGTACTCACATTCATGAACATTTCCATTTGATGCACATGTAGTCAAAGTAGATTCCTCTCACCTACCACTGTCTACATATTGCCTTTACTGGTTCTTCTGAGACCATCTCCTTGGTATTTAACTTCCATCATTCTTTATTCCAAACATAATTATGTATACAGGGATTGTCTTTTTGGGTAGAATGTAAGTTCGAAAGGCAGAGACTGTTTCATTTTTAATCTTTGTATTCCCAGAGCCTAGCACAGTGGCTGGTACCCAATAGGTCTTTACCAATGGCTTATTGATGGATTGACTAATCTTGGTCATTAGGCTACTTGATGATGATGTCATTGGTCCTGATCTTCATGAGTGGAAGTGGAAGAGAGAGGAAAGATGATGATGAGTCAGATATAACCCTGGGACACAGTTGGACCATGTCCTACTCCCTAACCACTAATAGAACCTTCTATCTACCTTGAAAACAGCATGCCTTTCACAGCAAAATTCCTAGACTAAGGGAGACTTAGCTAATACCATAGTAGAGATAGTGCTTCCTCCTCCTCCTCCTCCTCCTTTCTTGGGTTTGGGGGCTAGCTTTTATTCTTCCCTACTTATTTATTATATCATTTTTTAAAAAACTGGGACAATTAACTCTTTTGCCTCCTGTAGTTTTCATTTATGATTTCTTGAAATATAGCATTGGAAAATCAGGCTTTGGTAAAGCCACTACTTGACTATGCCTTTAAACCCAAATCACTCTGGCATTAACTAATTGGCCAATAATAGGCCTCAGCCCAAGCCATTGTTTGGGTTTTGATTGCTCAGAGTGAGTATAAATGGCAATTGTTTCTGTTTTGGCCAGAAACCCAGAGAATCTTCCCCTCCCAGATTGATTAATTTTTTTTTTCTTTTGAGTAGGCAAAGTAGGCCATCTTTTGCTTCATTTCTTACCTCGTCTTAAATCTCTGAATCACTGAATGGATGTTACTACCTCAGACCAATTGAGACCTAGAAAGGATCTTCCCTTAAGAAGGAGAAGGTCTCTGACTGCATCCTGGGCCACTGTCCTGACCTATGTCTTGTGGCTGGGCTGTTATAACTCTGGAGGAGAGAGTGAGGCTGATGATTTTACACAGCTCTACCTCACTTAAATCCAGTTCATCTGCAAGTCAGAACATCACCCTCCTGATGTCACTGGTCCTCTTTGAGAAGGACTAACAACAACAGTAGAGATAGCCTTTTTTGGTTCAATCTCTCACTAGTCTGGGACACTCTGAGTCTGACTGATGCCTCTCCCTCTTTATTCAGAATGGGACTGGCCAGGAGCTCTGAGTCCTCTTGATTCCTGGGAGAAATCCTTACTTTGCTTTTGGCCTTAGTATAGGTCCTTAACCTTTTTTTTTTTTTTGTATCATGAAGCACTTTGGCAGTTTGAAGAAGCCTATGGACCCCTGCTTAGAATAAAGTTTTCAAATGCATTAAACAGTTAGGATTGCAAAGGAAACCAATTATATTGAATTACAGTTAAAAATATTTTTGAAAAAATTAACAAGACCCTAGGTTAAAAACTGTGTATATCCTGGCCAAGCTCACATGATTGCCCTTTCTGATAAGGAACTCCTTCCTTACCTTCTTCCTTGTTGCTGTCTGCCTGGCCAACTGTCTACTTAGATAGCTTGGTTTCACTGCCCAGTTTTTAGGGTTAAGAGCTTGCCCAATAACCTACTTTATGTAGTCAGTCTCAATATTTGTTCTTTGGTCTAAACTGTAATAGCCATTCACAGCATCTGTCAGACTGATCTTCACTCCCTGTACCTGACCCTACAGGCCACTGATAAGGTCCACTGAACCCAGGGACTAAATGAGCTTCAGGATATGGAAATTTGTTGGACCAAAGGTTAGCAGGTATTGATGGCATATCCCATGTATTCATTGATTAACCATTTAATTTTCTAAGCCTTGTACAATACAATTATTCAGATATTCCATTTTGTTTATACAGATTTTGGGCGTCATAATAGTAGCTGTCATTTATATAGCACTTTAAGGTTTTAAAGCATTTGCATATATTATTAATTTGAACCCCACAACAACCCTGTTAGGGAGATAGTGCAAGTATGAGGAAGCTGAAGGCCAACATTTTGCAGATGATGAATCAAACTCCAAGGGATTTAAATGACTTACCTGTGGACTTATAGAGAGTAGGTATCAGAGGTGGCATTCAAACTCAGGTCTTTTTCACTCCAAGTCTAATATTTTATCCACTCTAGTATACTCCCTCTCATACATGATCTTAAAGTTAAGATTCTGAGATTGAACTGCCCTCATTATCATTGCAGCTATTTCTCAGACTTTAAGTGCTAGAAATTTCTTTTGTCTTTGTGACACTGTAGAATTTTATAATGGACTTCCAGAGAGAGGATAGACTGAGATTTTTGTTTTATATGGAGTCTTCAAAAACAAACATAAGATTTTAAAATACATGTAAGGTCTTATGCTTAGAAAATATTTTCATTGAAAACTTTCTGTATTTAGCAAAAGTATCAACATTATAATTTAATGTGTATCTGATAGATGTAATTTCATACCATTCCTTCTCAAACCATTTACTGCCACCCCAACTGCTATTTCTTTTTTAGTATCATCTTTGAGAAGTTAGAGTGCATTTCTTCCTGAATACCAAGCAGTTTAGTGTTCTATCAAATGCTTTGTAAGTCCTTATAGTGAATTTCTTCAAGAGGCAATACATTAGGCAAAAAGCAGCAGTAGAGATACCTGTAGAGATCAGCATACGTGCCCTCCAGCAAAAGACAATAATTAGTTGCTCTTATTCCCTGGCAAACTGTCCCAATTGTTGAGGTATATGAAACACAAAGATCACCGGAATGCTGTCTTGAGTCCCACACAGTTGGAGTTGTTTATGCCCATTCAATTTTTAATGTACCCATAAGATGTTTTGATAGGGTCACTAAGCCCAGTGAGATTTGCATGCTTGATCAAACTTCTGACAACTTAAATATAGAGATAAACATGAACCTTTTGAATACTTTAAGTATTAACTTTTAGGCCAACATTAGTGGAAAATATTAATGCAATACTTAAAGAATTTTCAAGTTTCTTTAGTTATTGTAGACTACTTTGGTCCTTAAAACATGTACAGCCTCAGGCCATCTAAGCAAACTCTCTCAAATCATGCAGATACCTTATTTCACATAGATAGCTGACATACATGGACTGAATATTTGTAGGATGATTTTATATTTAAAACTTATTGGAATTGCTAGCATATTCAAAATGAAGTGATAGATCATTACACCCTAATAAGATGATATATAGTTGAATATAGAATTCAGGCTAAGGTAGTTCTTCCTTAGAACTTATTTTTACAGGGCTTATTACTCAAAGTACCAGAAAGGATTTTATTTTTTATAACGTTTTACTTGTAAGACAATATATGGTAAGAACCCCTGAGAATAGTATGCCAGATAGATTCAAGAGCACTTATAGAAGATATTGACAATCTCATCGAAGAAGCAGTGTTATTTCTGTATTTCAATTTATAATATCTTAATATTCCAAGTAAATGAATGGGTTCAGTACTCATTTCCTCTAAGGAAAAACATCCGTAATATCTTAATCATCCAAGTATGCCGTGGTGGGTGTATATATTTCATAAAGTGTTTCTCAGAGTTAATCCATCACTGAAGGTCGTGTCATATTGTAGTAGAACTGAAGATGTTGGACCATTTATTGCTGACTCAGAATCTTTAGGTACTAATTACGAGAGTTTACTAGTGTGCCTCAGTTTTTCCCTGATTCATCTAATATGTCGGCAGTGTTTTTATTTGAGTTTCTAAGTATAATTATTTATTATTTCTTCAGTGAACAATGGAATGAATGATGTGGATGTTACTAAGCTTACAAGATTACATCTAGATTTTATACTTCACTGGAGTCTTTAGCCATATCTAAACTCCAACACAGAGGGAAATGTGAATGCTGCATTTAAAAAAGGAAGAATTACTGAGAACAGGCTGATGATTATGGGATGCTGGTACAGCTGAAGTACTGTAATGTGGGGGATTTTTTTTTATTAGCTTATACTTCATTAACTTTCAACAGCTTCACAAAAGTCATTCCTGAGAATGGATCTGTCTATACTGGCCATCGAGTTCCATATATAATAATATCATGGTAATGTTGCATGCAGTGAAAGGGAGTTTGTTTTCTGTAAAAAATAGAGTGATGGGAACATTGATGGTCTAAAGGTATTATATTAGGGCAGTGGGTTGCATTTTTAATTTTTATTATTAAAATTTTTACTTATTCCCACCCAATTTTTTTTTAGTACATTCTTATTTTTCCTTCCCAGATTAAGTTAATGAAGGGTAGATGTTATTGACCTAAAAAAGGAAAGTCACAATATGATGTGGTGGAAAGATCTGAATTTGAATTCTGGTTCCCCTGTTTGTTCCGGGAAAGCAAATGTACTTGTGTAATTTTGGGCTAATCACTTCAAAACCCTGGCCCTCAGTTTCCTCACTTTTAAGATGAGAGAGGGCTTTGGAGGAGAGGATCTCTAAGGTGTCTTTTATTTCTAAATCCTATGATTCCATGCGTTTTTATGTTTTGGCTAGGTGGCATAAGTGACCTCTTATTCCTACCGTGTCAGTTCAGACTCTCTTGACTAGCTTTCAGAGCCCTCACTAATCTGATATGGTCCAGCCTCTATACTTTTATTTCCTACTGGTTCCTAGCAAGCCAGTCCTTTTACTATTCTCTGAACACACCAAGCGTATTCCATGATTAAAGAACATGTACCTGATACTGTGGAAAGTGTACAGAACTTGGATTATAATCCAGACCTCATTTGTTACTAGCTGTTTGACCTTTGGACAAACCAGTTAGTTGTTTTACATGTCAATTTCCTTATCTGTAAAATCACCTGCCAAGCTTTCCTCATGAGCTCATGGTAAGGAGCAAATGATAAAAATGTATGTGAAAATGATTTGCAAATTATGAAATGCAGTGTGAGTGGCAGGTATTTACAGCTATAATCATTATTATTATTATAACATCTCCACTGTTTTGAGGACTGCAAGGTGGAACAATCAGCTCCTTCCTATGCTGCCTTTTATAGAGAACTCAACTTTCTGGCAAACTTCATTTTCATCAGATGCTTTGCTTGGTTTCAGCTGCACCAACATCATGCCCTTGCTCCCCACTTTGTTTTATGTATCTTACTTTTGTGTTCCTCCATTGGTTTATAAGCTCCTTGAGGTCAAGGACTTTCTTTTCCTTATTTGTATCCTTAGTGCTTAGCACAGTGCCTGACACATAATAGGCTCTTAATAAATGTTTGTTGACTGTTCCCTTGAAGTATTTTATAGCTTGGTGGTGAACTGGGATTTTCAAATGCTATGCCAGTGGAGACTTTTACAGGTTCTACAAATCTGGGCAGCTTTTGGGTTTAGAACTTGTGATAAATTGTATGTCTGATCTTAGGGCCATGCTTCTGAAGTTCAGAGCAGCTTATCCCAAGAGGTTTCACTACCAGGCAATCAATTTTTTTTCCATCCTGAGAAAGGCATAATAATGTTAATAATTTAACTTCAGCCATCTGTTATTATTATTTTTTTAGTGGTGGGGACTCTCTCTGATGTTGTATATAACAATCTCTCATTCCGGGGCAGCTAGGTGGCACAGTGGATAGAGCAGTGGCCCTGAAGTCAGGAGGACCTGAGTTCAAATCCGGCCTCAGACCAAACACTTGATACAGTACTAGCTGTGTGACCCTGGGCAAGTCACTTAACCCCAATTGCCTAAAAAAAAAAAATCTCTCATTCCTTAGTTAAATGCCTTCCTTCCAAAAAATCTTCCCTGTGGCCTTTAGAGATGAACCTCTTCAAACCTAGTTGTGTTGATCCTCAAACAAAAGATACGTAGTCTGTTTCCAGGGCACTCAAATCCTTTTTATTTTGGTAGAGGCTTTTAGAACTTGTGCTCCATTGTCATAGCCTTCAGAGAACCCAGGGTCACATCTGTGCCTTGGGATAATTGTGTGGTTTTACTGTTTTGTTTTTAATATGATTGTGTTGACTGTTTCCCTAATATTGAACTATCTTTGCATTGTAAGTTTGTCATAATGAATGATTTTTGGAAAAATTACTTTAGAATTTTTGAATCACAATTAAAAAAATTTTTTTTGTTTCCAGATTGAATCAATTAATTATTGATATTAGTCTATAGTTCTCTTTGTTTTATCCTTCCCTGCTTTAGATATTAGGACTAGATTCTTTGATTCAAGATCTTTATCCTTATTTATTCCTTCATTATTAATCTCTGTATATTTCATGAAGTTAAAGCTTCTGAAGTATCAAGTTTGAACTCCCTCTTCTAACCGATTTCTATATTATTGTTTTTGTAGATCTTTCCCTATCATCCTTGTTTTCTTTTGTGCTTCTTTCTCAGAAGTATCAATTCATAAGAAAAGTATCAATTTATAAATAATTAATGATAAAAGAAGCATTGCCCTTTTGTAGAAATTACCCTGTGTTCTAAATCATGTGTCTAATTCTACTTTTTACCTTCCATATAATGATTCTCCTTCCCATTTGCCATTTATTCTCCTTTCTGCTTCCTTGTCCTCCCATCCTTCTTGGGCCTGGGCAACTGCCACCAAATCTCTGATTTCCTTTACCCTGAGGTTTGGGATATTGTCCATGGAGTCACAACAGTTCCTCAGAGGTAGTGGCCCGTTATGCTTCAACTGTCCCCAAATTAGATGTATGGTGAAATCTCCATTTTCCATTATAGGTATAATCTCTTTCCTAATCTTCATTGGTATCCCCTTCCCCTAGTAAGTTGAGACTTCTCCCTTTCATTTTTTCCATTTCAGTTCCTCCATTTGGTCCTCTCTTCATTCTGTAGTTCCATTTCTTGCTGAGACTACTAAAGACTATCTAAATTTCTTTGTTCATCTGTAGATTTCATTAGGGTGTATCACACATTCTTCTCCATTTGCTACTTCCCTTCTCTCAATTATTCTGTACTCTTTCATTATGTAATGTAGTCCTACAGAGTACTTTGATTCACCTTTTGGGAGGGGATAGGGGTCCATATGATATCAAGCCTGTCACTTCTATTTCTTTAATTTCTTTTTTTTTTGTTATTGGCTTGTCTACTTAAAAGAAAAATCTCTTAATGGTCCCTGTATCGTTGTTTGAAACTCAATGAGTTAGTCTTTGTTTTTTAAAGAGTAATTTCTAGGAACAAGTTATTTTATTTTTTTTACTTATTCTTATTGCAAGTTGATTAGATTGACATTGATTAAATGTCTTTTTTTTAGGGGGGGCAGTAATGCTTCAAACAACTTTCTTTTATTGAATATCCATCTTTTTAACTTGGTGATTAGGCTCAGTTTTGTAGAGTCTATCATTTTGTGTTGCATCTTAATTGCTTTTACTTTTCAGTATATATTATTCCATTCCCTTTTGTGACTTCATGTGGTTGCCGAATAGTCTTGGATTGTTTAAATTTAATTTCTTTTATATTTGAAGGTCTTTCTCTTGGCTGCTTGAAGATTTCATTGTTTATCTTTGAAATTGTTAAATTGCTTGAAATTGTTAAATTTCTCTTTGAATCTGAAGTCTAGGGGTTTTTTATTTGTTTTTTGTTTTTTTTCCTCTGGAGTTGATTTTTTTTGTTTTCTGTATTCAGAATTTCTGGGGCGTGTTCTTGAATTGTTTCTTGAATTTTGGTATTTATGTTTTCTGATTTGTCACAGTCTCCTTAAAGATCTAAGATTATTAAATTTTCTATGAATATTCTTTCTTTCTTTTTTTGGCTGGGCACTGAGGTTAGGTGACATGCCCAGGGTCACACAGTTAATACGAGTCAACTGTCTGAGGCTGGATTTGAGCTTTGGTCCTCCTGACTCCAGGGCTGGTGCTCTATCCACTGTGCCAACTAGCTGCCACTGAATATTCTTTCTTTAACACTGATGACTTTTGCTTATACAGAGATGATATATTTCTTTAGCTGTACTACATTTTGCTTCTGTTTTTCTAAATTGTCAATAATAATAACAACAATAATACAAAACAACAATGACAAGAATAATGGTGAGGATGGTGATAGTTACAGTTTGCAAAGTGCTTTACATACATTATCTCATTTTATTATCACAACCACCCTTAGGGATTGATGTTATTGTTATCCCCATTTTACAGGTGTGGTGACTGAGGCAGATAGAAATTAATTGACTTGCCCAAGGTCACATGGCAATGAAGGGTCTGAGGCTAGATTTGGAATCAAGTCTTCCTGATTTCCAGGTCCAGCATTTTATCTTCTGTGCCACCTATCTGTCTTTCACTTCAGTATATAGAATATACCACAGCTTTAATAGCTTATAACTGTAGTAAGACTTTTGGTATGCTCTTTATTTGTATCTCACATCTGTTTTCTCCTTTGCTTCTTTGGAGAGCTATGCCACCGTGGATTAATTTTTTCTGCTCTTCTAATTATTTCTACTGTTCAGGCAACAAGTTCTTATATTTGTTCTCTTCTAATTTGGGATTCCCCAGTATTCTGTGTTTTATCAAGCTTAGATTTAATTTACTTTGTTTTAAAATATTCAGAGAAATGTGTAAGCTTTTTTTTTTTGATATTTTAGTACTCATCCTAATTTTAGTATCATTTCTGTTGATTTATCTGCTCGTGTTCTAGGTTTTTAATTGAATTTTCTTTTCTTGACATCTCTGGTAGTTTTAGTATTTCGGATACATGATATTCTAAAAGTCAGTGCAGTTTTAAGCTCAAGTGGAAAGAAAGCTTAAAATGGCTAACTTTTGAGATATCCTTTATATATACATGTATGTGTGCACGCATGCATGCATGCATGTGTTTATCTGTATCTATATCTCTATATACACTTATGAGTATGTATATATGTCTGTGTTTGTGTGTATGCACACACAGGTGTATATATCTTCCCCTGTCCTTCACTTTCTGATGTTTCTCTTTTTGTTGATGAGTATACCCTGGGAGTTGGAATACAAAGGTTCCTCAACTTTTTCTGACAGTAGGAAATTTACTTTTCACTGGCCTAAATCCCTGTTCTAAATAGCTTTTGGGGACAAGACTAGCTTCAACTGGATTTCATTTCCTTTTCCTTTAAATCCAACCTAGCCCCCTTATCTCAGTTCTTTCCTCTCTTACTGGCAAGTTAGCTTCTGCTGCTTTTTGCAGCTTTGGAGATAGAAGAGGTGGGCCATTCTGTGCAGAATCTGTGCAACCTTGAGGTTTTCTAACCTAGGGTCTATTCTAGGCACAAGGAAGCATGATTACTTCCCCCCCCCCCCGCACCTCCTCCCCCTTTCCCTCCATAGCACTCCTCACATGCTGGTCAGAGCCAATGTCCCCTGCTTCTTGCACTGTGGAAAGGAAGGGAATAGGATTACCAACTGATACTGTAGTACAAACGATCCCTTTTTTAGGTCCCCCCAAATAAGCCTATGGGTCAGTTTGTGCTGCCTGTTGAAAGATGGAGGCTGAAAGAAGGGAGAGGGAATGCTATGTGACACATTAAGGATTAGTGTTCTCCAGTGTTCATCGTTAAAGTTGTTCTCTGGTTTGCTTCTTGATTTCTTGTCCTGTGGATTCATCTGTAATCATTCTGCCTACAGTACGTAGTCTGTAGTACATAGAGTATACCATTTTGGGGTGGTTTTGAGAGTTAGCAGAGGTTGGAGAAAATTGTCTAGGCCACCATTTTACTGGTCACTTGATTCAGATGTCTCCTACCTCTGTAATCTAAAAAAAGCCCCTTAGTTGCTTTCAAAACACAATATTGACATTCACAAGAAAACAATTAAAGTATGTTTTGTTTTGTTTCATCCAAATACCAAGCTGTATAAAAATGAAGAAACATTTATTGAGTGGCTATCATCTGCTCACTGTTTTAAGTGCTTGGTTTGTTGGTGGAAAGGCAAGGTAGTGTCACAGACATAAGAAGCCTTGTCCTCATGGAGCTCGTGGTTTAATTAGGGATATATGTCTTAGACTAGCAAAGGTAAGGCAGTACATAGACAGCAGAGTGATAGCTGGGGCAGCTAGGTGGTTCAGTGGATAGAGTGCCAGGCCTGGAGTCAGGAAGACTCATCTTTCTGAGTTAAAATCTATCCTCAGACACTTACTAGCTGTGTGCCTCTGGGTGAGTCACTTAACCCTGTTTGCCTTATTTCCTCATCTGTCAAATGAGCTGGAGAATGAAATGGCAAATCACTCCAGTATCTTTGCCAAGAAAACCCCCCAAAATGGGGTCATGAAGAGGCAGACATGATTGAAACAACTGAACAACAACAAAAAGTGATAGACATTTATATGGTGTTTTAAGATTTTCAAAGCAGTTTATATTTCAAAATAAAATGTCAAATGGAAATCACTTGAAGCCACCTAAAATATTATACTATTAATAATGTAACACTACCTTTATATGGTGCCATTTATTTTTCTGGTCTAGGCAATGGGATTAAATTAAGACTTGCCCAGTCATACTAAGATTTCTGCCAAAACTTTGGTAGAAAAGGAAGGTGAAGGTCTCAGAGCAAGGTAGAAAATGCTGTGGAGCTGTAGGAAGAATGGGGAAGGAAGGAGGGGGAAGAAATGCCATCTGTGTGCCAGGGTCACACAGCTAGTGAATGTTATATGTCTGAAGCTGCATTTGAACTCATGTCCTCCTGAATCCAAGGCTGCATTTGAACTCGTGTCCTCCTGAATCCAGGGCCAGTAGTCTAACCACTGCGCCACCTACCTGCACCTGTGCTATATTTTTTTTAAATGGCTAGCATGTGTGCTGTTTTATTTGTTCCTTTTAACAGTCTTGTCAGGTAGACAGGATAGGTAATATCCCTATTTAGAGATGAGGAAACTGAGGCTCAGAGACATTAAATGACTAGTACATGGTGGAACTTGTGTTAGAACCTCATTTCTTTTTACTTCTGGCACTAGGCACTTTCTGTTAGATCATACGTTCTCCAGTAGAATGTCAGCTCTTTGAAGGCAGAAATTATCTTTATCTCATTTTTATTTTTGTATCCCCACTGCCTCGAAGAATGCATGGCACATTGTAGAAATTTAGTTTATGTGTATTGAATGATTATTTGTACAGTTGCACTTAAAATGAAAATGTTCCTGCAAACTACCATTAATTTCAGAAATATAGCTTGTGAAAGATATTTTGGCTTTAAGACAAAGAAAAAAATCCCACTTAATATTTACTTCAAGGAGCAAAAAGGCAAAAATAATTATTTTGCAAAAGTGACTGTATCAGTCAGTGGGAACACAGTTTGACTATGTATGCATGTGATTGTATCTACTTGTAAAACAATTCAAAATACCAATTAATTCAGATTCTTTTCTAAATAATCTGTTTCCTCAAAAAGATTGGGAAGCTTTTGAATGTATCCGATTGGGAAAATAATGAATCCAGATTTGGGACTTATTTGTTTATGCTATGGTGATTTTTGTTTTTTAAATTTGGACCTGTGTTTATATTGGTGTAAGGAATTACCTGGTAAGGAAATTCCCCTTCTGTCAATGCAAAATTGAAACTGTTCTTCAATTAATAGTCTTAGGGAATTGTGTTGGGGTAATGAGAGGTTAAATTACTTGCCCAGGGTCAGCTACTACTTTGAACCACAGCTGGGGATTGACTCTTTGAGTAGGAATACAGTTGTGTAGAATTATTTTTCACTATAAGTCTTTTTTTATTGTTATTTTCAAACAGAGGCACTGTTATGAAGTGGAAAGAGTATAGAATTTAGAGTCAGAAGGCATGGGTTCTAATCCCAAGCTTGACACTTAATATCTTTGTGACCTTGAATATAATAATTAAAAAATAGTCTTATATTGAAAACTAATTACACATAATTATTTGCCTGTGTCAGTGGATCATAACCTCGTTGATGTAGGTACTTCCTCCAGTGGTGCAGATGACAGTTTATGTCTTTAATTAGTCACTTGATCAGTAACAGAAGAACCACATGCTTTGATAAGCACCGGAAATATACAGACAAAAATAAAATAGTCCCTGCCCTCAAGGGGCTTAGATTCTAAAAGGGGGAACAACATATATGAATATAAACAAATATATAGAAAAATATATAGAGAGTATATACAGGGTTCACTTTGGGGGGCAGTGGGCACTAGTAGTTGGGAGTTGGAAGGGGGTTGGATCAGGAAAGACTTCCTGTAAGGTAGTACTGTAATCTTGTCCTGAAGGAAACAGGCGATTCTAGGCGACTGAGATAAGGAGGGGGATTGTATTCCAGGAAGGTAGGAGAGCCTTCTCCTCCTTTAAGATTCTTGTCCAGCTTCTTCTATGTCCCTTCATGTCCATAAACCCTCTATGGATGATCTACCTAGTGTACTGGATACCTTCCTTTAGGACATGTAACTTTTTGTAGGAACTAATGCATTATTTATACCTATTTATTTTTCCATGTCTAGTACTCTTCTCCTTTCCCTACAGTACCTTTCTTGAATGCTATTTATAGGACAGTTCTTATACTCAAATAATTTTTAGTAATATGGTGGAACCTGCTTATGCCCAGCATTGCTCTTTGAATTGGTAGCAGTTGTGTCATATAAAAACCCTTGAATTATTTGAGAGAATTGTTTTATTTTTTTTCCTTTAAAGTAAGTGAGCTCCTGCCTCACAAAAATGTAAATCATTATAGTAAGTTTTAAAAGAAAACCAAGGAAGTGGAGAGGCTTAGAATTCCAAATAAACATGGAAGTTGAGATTGAAAATATGGGAGAGAAAGGCTTTTTTTTTTTTAAATCCTAAACACCTAAGATTATATTGAAACATAGCATACTCATTTTACATATAGAATTTAAAAAATTCAGTAAATGTATTTGATACAGATTCGTGAAATATGTAGCAGCTGCTGGCTTCCTCTGTGCTTTATATGAGAGCCTTGGCCACTAACAAACAAATGACAATGTTTTCGGTTTTGAACATTCTACCACCTTTTGCTGTATTTGGATCAAACTTAAGTATTGGTAAAACACTCCAGCAATACTGAACAGTAATGCAAAAACAACAGGCAGAAGCAAACAAAATCCATCCATTCAAATGAAAAGAACTCTCCCCAAACCTAGCAACTTTTGAGAGCTGTCCAAATCTAGTTTTAGTTCACATTTGTTAGACAGAGAACCCTTGTTAGCCACTGCTCTGTGATTTTTTTTTTTTAATCTGTGCCTATTGCATCCCCTCGTTACCTCTACCTCAGGAACATTCTAGCCGGACTAAGTATTAAATTTTTTTTTAAAAAAACCCAACAAAATCTAAGAGGTGTATGCATATGTGGAAGGGGGGAATGCCAAGGAGATACCCTTCAGAAAAATAAACGTCTTACTAACTTTTCCCTCTTTCTCATGCCCAACCTGCAACATGACAGTGATAAAAACAGATGGCACTTCTTCCCCCTCCTTCCTTTCCTATTTTTCCTACAGCTCCATAGCATTTTCTACCTTGCTGTGAGACCTTCACCTTCCTTTTCTACCGAAGTTTTGGCAGACACCTTGGCATTGGGAAGAGGTGCAAGTTTCTCTCCCCTCTTTCCAGGTCACCCAAAAAGCCTTGCTTTTTCTTCCTGCTGCATCATCCTAGTGTGTTTTGGGCTTCACTTTCTCTGCACATTTCCAATCCAAGGAGGCTGAATTTCTCTTGGATGTAAGATAAAAAATACTTTAAACTTAGCTTTTTAGGGTAGAAGAGGAGACTCCCCGCAGATTAGCCCAGGGGTGGAGTACCTGCAGCCTTGAGGCCACTTGTGACCTTCTAGATCCTTGGTGTGGCCTTTTGACTGAGTCCAAGTTTTACAGAATGAATCCTTTTATTAAGGGGATTTGTTTTCTGAAATTTCCATTCACCTAAAGGGCCTCACTTGAGGACCTAGAGAGCCACAGGTTCCCTATTCCTGGCTGGTTAGCCTCTCTCACTTGTTCTCTTTTCATCCCTCTCTCCCCCTCTCCTTTCATATCATCCTTAGCAAAGCCCTTCGTTCATTTACAAAGCATAATTGTCCTATTACTGCTTCTTCACATTAAGCTCCACTTGGCTACAGCTGTAGCCCCAGGGTCATCTTTTCTGTAGGTAGGAAACGGAGCTAGAGCTGCCGGGAGCAAAGTGCTGTTATTTTGGGGGGGAGGATTTTCTGGGGATCCCATTCCACCTAGCCACTCTCCAACTTTATTTTTTCCAAGCTTTGGGGACCAGGGTAGATGATGTATGAGAGGGAGAGTTGATGTACTTTATAGATGAGAGCCCTGTTACTGGAGTTCTTAACTTTTATTGTGACATGGACTCTTTGTCATTCTGTCTGGGGATTCCTTCTTAGAGTAATGTTTTTTAAGTGCATAAAATAAAGTAATAGGATTACAGAGGAAACTAATTATACTGAAATGCTCTTATCAAAATGCTTTAAAAATTCACAGGCTTCCCCTCCACCTCCCCTCAACCTTCCTTCTAAGAACCTTTGTTTTAATGTCTCTTCTAGTACTAAGCATCATAGAAGTATAAGATTTTATTCTTTCTGAGGAAAGACTTTGGAGATCATCAGCTGTTCTTAACCTTTTTTGGTGTCACATGTCCCTTTGGCAGATTGTTGAAGCTATGGGATGCCTTCAAGAGTAATGTTTTTAAATGCAAAAAAAACCCATGTAGGATTACAAAACAAATCAATTATACTGAAATAGTTATCAATATAGAAATATATAGTTATATATAATTACATACTGTATATTATGTTACTATATAAGCTTATCTATATAGTTATGTAACATGTTACTATAACTATATATAGTATATTACATACATGTACATATGCATACCTTATATGTATGTATATTTAACCATTCATTCATTTATCTGTGTTTGTTTATTTCATGGACCCCATATTAAGAACCCCTCCTTTAAAGGATTGGATATAAGGATGCGGATAATTACTTGACGTTACCAGCCCTAGAAACATACTTTCCTTCCCTTGAAGCACCACTAGCAGTTATAGAGAGGATCATATAAAATCATAACTTTGAAGCAAGAAGAGTACTTATTGATGATCCAATCCAACTCTTTCCCTTATTTTGTAGTTGAGGAAACTGAGGCACACAGAAGTATGATGGCTTCCCCAATGTAATACAGGTACCATGTAGCAGTCATCAGGAAGCTGCTGCATTGTTATGTTGTATGGTGGGAAGCTGTTACTATGGTGCTGGTGCTGAAGAAACCAATGAAGTTTAATGCATCTGTACAATTATAAGCTACACTGAAGTTTTTTTGTAAGTCATGTTTGGATGGATGAGTCAGAGGATGTCCAGCCTATATTTTATTGGAACCAACATAGTATTATATTTTTTTCTGTTCTGTTGCATTAATGTTTTCTATTCAACAAAGTAGCCTAGCATAATGAATAAAGAGCCAGTCTTTAAGCCAGTAAAATCTGGGTTGAAGTCCCACATGTAAATTGTATGGAAATTCACTTGACTTCTCATTTTCTAGTCAGTCTTCTAATAATATAAATTGTAGACAAGGTGCCTTCATTGGTAGAGGGAGTTTCACACCGGAGAGCTCCCTGTGTCAGTCACAGCTCTAGTCTCTATTCGTTATTCAACAAGGAAGTATTGCATATGCTAAAGATCAAAATTAGCCAATGTGATTAGCAGGGAAGAAAAATTAGCAAATTAATGAATCAGGATTCAGGTGATACCTTATTACAGAGGTTTATCTTTTGTTAGCATATTAAATATGCCAACAAAATGAAATTAATACTATTATTTAAACGATTACTGACATCAGTACTATTACTGAATACTATTATTTGAAAATTAAATCAAATACTATTCTTTGAATGATACCAGTAAGTGGATATGCCTACTCAGCTTAAGTTTCCTGTGGTGAGATGAAAGATGTATAACTTTTCAAACATCATATTCCTTATTAATGGACATTAATGACTTGAATAGAGTTGGTTGTCAGCCAGATAATTTTATCTGAAAGGCAGAGTGAGTGTAGTAAAAGAAGAAATGGACTGGAAGTTTCCGGACCTGATTGACCTTGGGCAAGTCACAAGCACTTTAAGCTTGTTTCTTCATCTGAAAAAATGGGGACAATAGTATTTATATTCCCTGCTTATCAGAATTATGGTAACGATCAAATAAGAATAAGAAGAGGTATATAAAGAACTTTGTAAATACATGATGTTCTAATGATTCTATAAGAGAAATGAGAACTTCACATAATAGAAGTACCACAAAAGACCAATTAATGAATGACACTCTACTTTGTTATTCCTTATATTGACATGTAATACCATGTTGTAATATCAAATTAAATCTAATTAGGAAAAGTAGACACCAAGTTCTTACTTGTCCAGTCAAGACAAACAGCATGAGAGTTATATTTTCGAAGAAAACAAGTTTTTAGGATAAAGTACACTCTCTCACAAGAATCACCATATACACCCTCTGACTATTCTGCCTTTATTGCCATATATTCTCATGTCTTAAAATATATGTAATAGTGGATGGGTTTAATTTTAATTAGACAATAGTTGTTACACATGAATATTCAGGAATTGGATAGTTGGGCCTATTGAAAAATTTTGCATGCAAAAAAGCCAGTTCTATGGATTTAAATATTTTGGTCAGCCTCTTAGGAGAATGAAGCAATAGATCTGCTTTTCTCCATGTGGTATTTTAAAATAATTCCTTTTAATGATTTCACCTTGTTTCTGTTTGTTATGTCTTTCATTTCTAATTCACTCTTGAATGATGTGTCTTGTGCCATTATCAACATGCAGCACTTATTTAAGCTGTTATTCCTCTGGGTCAACTATTTGAAAATGTAATTTTATATTTGCTGAAAGCTTAAAAAATAAAGCAAAAGAGAGGCTCTAAATAATTGTTTAAATCCTCAGCAATATATGTAGTGCTAAATATGAGTTAATTCTTTTCACAGAGTTGCTTGCTATTGGAGACCCTGCGTATTTGTTTTAGCACACTCAGTTATTGGTTAAAAGAGACAATCATAGCCTTACAGCCAAGAATATAATAGTAAAAATGTAATAAATGAATTGTAATCAGCAGACAATTTCTCCTGCTGTAATGTGATTTAATTTGGTAAATATATTTTTATATATAAGCTAGTGTATGAAATCATTTACTGGATAAGAGATGGTAAAATAACGCATATTTTCATTAACCCTTAAGCTGGAAAATTGTAGATTTTCATGCAAATGAGTCAGGTCATCATTGCCTATCACCCAATTCTGATATAAAACAGACAACTAATTGTTTTCTGTCCTGCTGAGTCCTGTTAAACTTCTGATGTACTTTTACTAATAGTTTTGCCATTCACCTAACATAAAGCTCTTACCTTAATAACAGGAACAACTCTAATTTTACTAGGTGACCAAATGTACCATTTTACAGATGGAGAAACTTAATATAACTTATTCTCATTACTATTCTTATTTTAAAAAAGAAAAGGAAACCCAAATGAATTTTTCAGTTTTATTAAGAGATTAGCAACTGCTGTATACTACCAATCTCTGTGATAGCTGATTTGTTCCTTTACTATGCAAATTTTAGGTACACAAAGATCCTCTGCTTTTATTTAAGAAATGTGCCTGGAGGCTAGATTGGTAGGCTTTAGGGAGATATCTGGTTTGGTGTGAAATAAATAGTTGTTAAAGAATCACATGAATTGTGTCTTAGAAGATGAAAAGTAGAGCTGTGAGAGCCTGGGAAAAGCCAACTGTACCTGTCAAGCAGGCTCATTTCTTTGTTTCATTTTGCTAAAAATATGGCAGAATTTAAAATGATGACAATGAATAATGGCATCATAAAGTAATTCATGAAAATAAGTCATTTCTTGCAAAAGCTTTATGAAAAGTTAAAGTGTACTGATGCTGCTTGATATGACTCGAGAATTGAGGCTTGGAAAGAATTCGATGTAGTTTATGGCAATTTGGGGATAACTATTAATATATTAAGGTTTGTAAGTGTTAATGAAGATAATCTAATTAGATTGGTATCTGTGATGGGAATATCTTGTTGTAGGGGAGTTTTGTGCCTATTTTTAATTACTGCTTATTTTTGATTTTGTGACTTCTTGTCATGTAATTTTTTTGGAAGTTTTTGCACAAAGAACTATAAGTGTTGTGACACAATAGAAAGAGGGTTGTATTTGGAGTGGGAGAACCTCGTTTCCAATCCCAGGTCTACCACTTACTCTCCCTTTGACCTTGGACAAGTCCCATAACCTCTTAATGTTTAGTTTCTTTATCTATAAAAAAAAAGGGGTCTGTTAACTTTTAAAAAAAAGTTTCAATAAGTATATCTCAATACAATTAGTTCCCTTTATAATCTATGTATTTTACTTTATGCATTTAAAAACATTATTCTGAGGAGTCTATAGGTTTCACCAGAGTGCCAAAGGAGTCTATGACATAAAGGAGTTTAAGAACTCCTAGACTAGCTGTATAACTATGATGCTGTGATTCTTTTCCTATAGTGGAGCACATTTATATGTCAATAACTTGAAGAATTAGCTGGTTCAGTGGCTATTTGTGACTCCTCCCCCTTTCCCTTCTTTAGTACAAGCATCCAATTCTCTGGACATTCTTACATATACCAAAGTGTGTTTGAGCCCTAGAACATGGCATGAAGATTGGGCTTCTAACTTAGTGTGATTTAAGTTAGAATGATGTTAACTTGTCATATTATTGGCCTTTTAATTAATTTCCCTCTCTTCTGCTTTTTGGTTAAAAATGTTTGGTTAAAAAATACTTCAATCCTCTGACCCCCTTTTATGGCTCTTATATCCACACACTTCTACTTTCTAGTTTTCTAGTATTGGGAGAAATTGCCAGTAGATAGAGATGTAATTTTCAAAGATTTTACCACCAGGTCTATTGGCTAAAAAAATGAATAAATTCTAGCTTACACATTATATATATCTGTGTGTGTGTGTGTGTGTGTGTGTGTGTGTGTGTGTGTATACACACACATTAATGTGCCCACATGTTTATCCATTCATTTATGATTTAAAAAAAATAATTCTCATAAATTACTTTACCATCATCAATATAGCAAAAATCTGTAACATAAAATAAGTTTAATGAGTGGTATGAAGAAAAGACTGTAAGTTCAAACCTCATTCTGGTTTTCATATATGCTAAGCAAGTTTTTATTAACTTTCAATATCAGATAGTACATAAGTGATTATTACATACTTTATAACATACTTACTATATATCCAATATTATAATGTCTATGTGTGTATATGTATTATATATATATACATATATATATATGAAATATACTTCAATGAATTGATGATCTCAGTAATGTGAGCCCTTCCTTCAGTAATACATATTGTGACCTGTCCACAATTCACACCATATGATTCTTGTCCGTGCTTTCTTGTAAGTCTTCCATAGGAGTGTTTGTCCTATGTGCTGAGGTGGATAGAGTGATGACCTGGAGTCAGGAAAACCTGAATTCAAACCTGGCCTCAGATACTTATTAGCTGTGTGACTTGGGACAAGTCACTTAACCTTTGTCTACCTCAGTTTCCTCAAATATAAAATACTAATAATAGCACCAGCCTTGCAGGCTTGTTGTGAAGATCAAATGAGATAATATTTTTAAAAGATACTTATTAGTACAGTGCCTGACACATAGTAGATGCTTAATAGATGTTTATTTGCTCCCTTCTTCCTTATGTACTGGTATCTTTTTCTACATCTGTTGTCATTACATAGATACCAATGGAGTAATCATCCTGTCTTTTATAAATTTTTTAAAAATACATGATCACCTCCTATTTCTTTGGTGGTACTCAGTACATTTCTTCTCCTGCCTAATTCTTTGTTAACAACACCCACTCATGCCATGCTTCTTCCTATTGTCCTTTGGTTGATTTTCAACTTAAATTTTTCAAATAGTATTCTTGACTTGGAGACATACAGCATTGCTAGAAGAATATTGTTATTAAAAGATGGGCCTTTATTTCTGGGAGGAACTCAGGGTTAATTAAAGCACTATGCAGTTCTCCAGAGGTAAACTAGTCTATTTTCTCTCCTGGTTCAGGTAATTGTCCTTATGCAATACCTGTCCAAGATACACACACACAAGCACACCTTTATATAGCATAGCTTGGACTATAGGTATTCTTTATCCATTTATTTTTGTTTATGATTTTTTTTCTCATGGAGGTAATTAGGTCAAGCTTTTTTGAGTGATTCTAAAATCTTACCTAGAAGTTCCTGCAAGGTTCAGGATCTTAATACAGTCAGCCACCATGCCATCTGTAAGCAGGAACATTTGGGGTACTTTAAGGTAAATTATCGAGATTTTTTTCTTCCATTTTTACTCTGTGCTAAACATCCTCCGTGATGGTAGCAAACACATAGTTTCTTGTTTTGTGCTTCACTTGAGTCTGTCATCAGAGTTATCTCTGCGTTTTCCAAGGAAACTTGTATTATTTTTGAAGGTTTTGTGTCAGTGTTTTGATCTCCTAAATTAGTCAGTTGGCCTTTATTAAGCACCTACTATGTTCCAGGCAGTGTACTAAGTAAGCAGTGGATATAGAAATGCAAGAAATGGTCTTAGCTGTCAAGTAGCTCACATCTAATGGAGGAGCTCACAGTCAAATAGAACTGTCTTTTTTTTTTTATAGTCAGATTCTGGTAAGCACCATGGGATCTTATATTCCCTAAACCTTTTAGTCACTTGTGTGATATGCTCTTCTGCAGAATACCATTTGTAAAAGCCTGCTTATTTCTTTCTCATACCTTCAACAAGGATGCCCATGATGAAGCTATAGGTTTGAGAAGAAGGCACATTGGTTCATAGTTACTGATACTCTCTTATTCACAATTTTTTTTTAAATTTTGGTGGAGTTCCACTGTCATTGATGGAGGAAAGAGTTTATTATTGCAGTCTTTAGAGATCATTTCCATTTCATCCCTATTGTCCATCCAGTTTCTACCTAAAGTTCTTTCCGGATGATTTTCTCTCCCCTGCTTTTTGCTATTTTATGATGTATATTGATCATAATCTTCAACAGTTCTGCTTTATAAGGTTTTACAGATGAGTTAATATTCCAAACAGTTATTCTTTTGGCTGTCACAGCTTTATCCCTGATAATGAGATCAAATGTTTGCTGATGGCACTTTTTGTTCTCCTTGTTGCCTGATTTATTTAATCAAACAAACAATCAGTTAATTGAATCATAATTGGTTAAAATTATGTGATTAAATTATGGTGATCTTTGTGTTTATATCTGTTCTTTTATCCATTTTTCCATTTTCTGGTATTGTTTAAATAGGTCAGGTTGGAGTTGGCCCAAATTTATACCATACCCTCTCATTTTTATTGTTTCTTCTTGTTATAGATTTTGATATTTGCTCTGAGTCAGTGCTTTTGATTATACAGAGGTAGTTTAGAAGTGATTCCCATATTAATAACTAGTTATTTCCTTTCTCTTGAAATAAAATCAATAAAAATTTATTTTTGTGATATTTACAGAATCACAGAATTTCAGAGTTGGAAAGGATCAGTAGCCATCTAGTCCAACCTACACCTGAAAAAAATTATCGCTGTAACATATGATTGGTCATCATCCATCTTCTGCCTGATACCCTCCAAGGAAAGAAGTTCACCACCTCCCAAGGTAGCCCGTTTTACTTTTCGGACAGTTCTAATTATTAAGAAATTTGTCTTCACATCAGACCTAAATTTGTTTTTCTGCAGCTTCTACCCATTACTCCTGGTTCTGCCCTTTGGGGTAGATCAAGGGTGAATCCTCTAATAATTATCATGTACCACCTGGATCCTTTCTTTTTCAGGTTCAAAATCTGCCTTCAGCTGCCTTCAAAATCAGTTCTTTCAAGTGATCCTCATATGAAATGGGCATTTTTTTCAACTAACTATTTTTGCATTATATAAAATGCAGTCACTTGCAGAATTTGTTCAGTTTTTTAAATTACCAAATACACTTCAGCCCTCTATGTGTTTGGAAATTACTTTTGTTTTTATGAAATAAGGCTTTAAATACCTTTCTACAACAGTGACCACATGTGAGGAAGACCAGGACAAACACAAATTAAGGAATGGAGTTTTCCTAAAGCTGCAGTGTGAAAAGTTGATTTCCATATACATGGATGTATTTGTAATAGGAAATCCAAGTAGAGAGCTGTAAGTCATGTGACTTAACTCTCTGTCTGCCTCTGTTTCTGCATCTGTAAAATTGAGATGATGATAACACCCACTTCCCAAGGTTATTGTAAAGATCAAATGAGATAATATTTGTGAAGTGCTTAGCACAATGCCTGGCACATAGTAAGTGTTACATAGCTATATTATATATCTAGATAGATAGATAGATAGATATAGCTAGCTATGATGACACTGATATGAGGCATTTTATCATTGTCCTTCTTTGGCATGAAAGACCAGTAATAGGATTTTGGAGTTAGAGTATTACTAAACAAGTAGTTAAGTAACTTTTCTTGTATAATTCTAAATAGTGCATAGCTTCACTGATAGCCTCTTAGAATTCCTTCTTTCTTTAGCTCCTTCACAATTGACTGTTTACATATTTACCAACTTTATCTGTTTGAAGGGGTGAGGTGATTACTTAGAGTTGTTTTAATTTGCATTCCCCTTATTATTTGTGATTTGGACCATTGGGATTCATATGCTTATCAGCAGTTTGTATTTCCTGTTTCAAAAACTGTTTGTTTATATCCTTTGGTCTAGGATTCAGTGTAGTGCTGTGGAAAGAGTATTGGATGTAGAGTCTGTAGGTCTGAGGGCCTAGGTTCAAATCCTACCCCTGTGTGTGACCTTGGACAAACTGTTCATCCTCTCCAGGCCTCAGTAGACTTAGTTGTAATGTGAAGTTGTATTGGACTAGATGACCTTTGTAATGTGAGATTGTTAGACTAGATGACCCTGTGGATCTTATTCTAACATACTATATTATATTTGTCTTTTGGGTAATGACTAATTTTTATATACTTATGTCAGTTCCTTATGGAATCATTAATTCATTTGCACAGTTACCAACACAAAGGTAAAGGTTGGCACAGTTGATGACAGGCCCTGGTGACCTCATGTAGTATTTTTAGGACCCTTAGTAATTTCTGGTATATGTATGAAATGGAAGATTTCATCCCCTTTCTCTTTATTCTTTGAGGTTTCTGTCTTTTTTTTTTCTTTTCTGATGAATCAATAAGGATCCAACATACTCTACTTCCCTGTCAAATTATACCTTTGTATTTTTTCCTATGGGCTTTTCTTATCTTTCTCTTATTCAATATTTGCCTTTTTAAAAAAATGCTCATTTTTTATAATTTCTGTCATCTTTAGGTAATGAATAAGAAAAAATACTCTGAAGCATAAAGAGTACATAGTGTGTTTTTCATTTGTTCTTTCTTGTAGGAATTATTAGCAGTGCCCAGGATTTGAGCTTGTATTTTGAACATTGTGTTAGGTTTATGCCCACTAGAACACTTGAATCTTGGGCATAATGTTTGTGGGAGTGGAACATATTTTTTATCAGAGTTCTCTTTCTGTTAGTTTTGTAGGCTGAGGGTAGCAGGTGCATTTGATAGATTCAGTTGTAGATCCATTTTGAATAGAGAATAAGGAGCAGATTCCTAAAAATGAATCCTACTTACTAAATAACATTTTTGTGACTGCTTTTTAGTCATTGTCTATAGATTTAATCCTCCCCCATTCCCTTGCATTCAATTAAAAAATAAACATTAGGAGCAATTATGTTCTCTTAACATATATAAAGGGAAATATTAAGAATGAAATGCTTCCTACTCTCAAGGAACCTATGTTCTACTGGGGGATACAGTTTGCACACAGACAAGTAAATACAAGGTAATTATAATTTTATGATCATCATAAGTGACTGTTTCACCTTATACTTTATATCACTAAAAATTCTATAATATTTGTAGCATTTCTTCAGTTTTCTTCTAGCTCTAGTTCCTGATTCTTTTTGTAAGTCTCCTAATTATTATATATATTTCCGGAATAAAAGTCCAAACTAATATGTTATATTTGCACATTAAGTTCTTTATCTAATGCAGCACATTATAATGTCAATATCATTAGGGAGCAAGACAACCAGTCACCTATTGTTCACAAGTCCACTGGGTAGCCTTTAGCAATTTGGTTCCCTAAGGTCACCTCCCACCCAAAACTTTTAAGAGTGCCTAGTGTAAATTAAAACATCACCTTCACAATCAAGATAAAACACAAAGGATCATCATTCTAATATGATGATATTTTGTTGCTTAAAAGAAATTGAAACCTAAAAGAAATTAACAATTAAAAAACAAAGGTACTCATATCAGTCGGCCATTCTTAGTTGGATCAGAAGCATTATTTGTCATGGAGGCCACCTTGTCTGGTAGGATGGAAATGGGTCCTGGAAATGACCAGGTGTTTCAAAATGTAGTATGAGGTAGCGGCAACTAGCCAAGTGTTTCTCCAGGAACAGGAGTGAGGTAATTGGATTTGCAGTAGAAGACAGCATTGGTTTCTTAACACATTAATTACCCAGAATCCTTGAGATTATGTAGTGTTGGGAGAAAAAAAAGTGTTAAGAAGGGGATGCACAGGTGAAAGGGGCTGCTGGGCTAAAGTGGATTGGAGTGAGGTAGAGATGGTGTGAAGAGCAGATGATACTCATTGAATGATGAACTCTTGCAAATAGCTTCTGCCAGTTCAGATTTCTTTGATCACTTTGATTATTTTGCTGTCATTTCTGAACCTTATCCAATTGTGTATATGTGGAACAACTTTGCAGTCTACATTTGGTTCTGTCATCATTCAAAATTATGCATAAATTCTTCCTCTTCCCTTGCCCAAAGACTCCTTTGGAGCTATACCTAAGCTGTCTCCTTAGTAATTCTAGGAGGAACAAGCCATAATCCCTAGTATGTGGTAAAAGGGGGAAAAGACATAGTTGATAAGTTAATTGCATATACTTTATTTCTACTAGTATACAAGATCCTTGAGAATGTATATTTTATTTTTTTTTATTTTGAGAATTATTATATTATTGAGAAGTATTCTGTACTCCTGAAATGATCTGAGATGGCTTCCATATTAGTATGTAAAGCAATACTAGTCATTTCAGGGAGAAAGTAGAAGGAACAGATTCTTTGAGGTGCATGGAATGAGCAATAAATATAATTTAAAATTTCATTGTAGTTAAGATAAAAAGCAAACACACGTAAGGGCAATGGTTTTCCCCCCTAACATTAGAAAACACATACTGTTTATCAGTACAAAAAATGTTTTTCTCAAATTAAACTCAGGCAAGGATTATTATGTGGTTCCCTCGTATAAAGGACGTTGAATAATGTAGCATGAAGAACTGATATTCAATAGGACATATTTCATATTAACCCTTTGTAAAGGTGATAACATAAAATCAGATTGTAACATGGTGGTGGCCTCTTCACCAGTGACTGGAAAAATAGCTTAGGTGTTATGCTTTGTCACTTTGATCAAAGTCAGTAAACATTTGTTAGTTGTCTGTCATGTTATAAGCACTATTCTAGATACAGTGGAAGCCTCTAAACAGGTAAGATTGGACCCATTCCCTCGTGCAGTTTATAATCTAGTATTGGGAATACAGCCAATGCTTAAGTATGTGTTATTTTCTGAGGAGGTGATGATGAATATAGGGATACTGAAAAC
The DNA here is from genome assembly GCF_003287225.1 of Phascolarctos cinereus. NCBI lineage: Eukaryota > Metazoa > Chordata > Mammalia > Diprotodontia > Phascolarctidae > Phascolarctos > Phascolarctos cinereus. The sequence continues at coordinate 166,403,982 of NW_027556098.1, read as the reverse complement.
CTGAATAAATGGATATTGTGTATTAAAATTAGTGTTTTACTAAGAGTTCAGACCTTTGGGGAAGCTTATTTATTTGGTTGTTTTTTTAGATCTATTAATAAATATAGGCTAGTTTAGGTAAGTGAAATAGGAGCATTATGATTAACAATTACTATTTATTGCATAGGGCAGCTAAGTGTTACAGTGGATAAAGTGCTGGGTGTGGAGTCAAGAAGACCTGAGTTCAAATTTGTCCTCAGACATTTACTAGCAGTGTGACTCTGGGCAAGTCACTTCACCCTGTTTGCCTCAGTTTCCTCATCTGTAAAATGCACTGGAGAATTGGCAAACTACTCCAGTGCCTTAGCCAAGAAAAGCCCAGATGGGGTCATGAAGAGTCAGACATGACTGACATGATTGAACAACAACAACAAAGTAAACTTTGCTCAGTTCTCTAAACTCCAGAATCAAATAGAAGTCTTCTGTTTGGTGTTCAAAGCCCTTCATGATCTTTTCCATCCTCCCAGCCTTACCAGTCTTCTCATGCCTTATAAACACCTTCCTCCCTCAGATCCCTATCTTTCAGTCCAGTGCTGATGGCCTTTTTGCTGTTCGTCAAACAAGAGATTCTGTCTCCTGATCCTGGGCATTTTTACTGGCTGTCCCTCATGTCTGAAATGTTCCCCCACTTCATTTCTGCCCCTTGGACTGCCCGGGATCCTTTGGGTCCCAGCTAACATCTCACCCTCCACAGGAAGCCTTTCCTATTCCCTCATTCAGTTGATTATTTCCAGTTTATCCCGTACACACCTTCTTTGTATACTTATTTGTATGTCGTCTCCCCCATTAGACTGTGAACTCTTTGAGAATAGGGCCTGTTTCTTACCTTTCTTTGTATCCCCAGCATTTATCACTGAGCCTGGCACAAGGTAGGTGCTTAATAAATGTTTGTTGACTAACAGCTCGAGAGTTTGTGAAGTTACTGTATTGTAGTTCAGTTGAATTTAAACTAAAGTAATCATTTATTAGACTCCTACAACGTGGAAGGTACTATGTTAGAGACCGGGGGCACAAAATGAAAAATGAAACCGTTCCTACCCCAGGAGTTGACATTTTACATGGTGAAAGACAGCTTGTACACCAGTAAGGAACTACAGAAGCGATTTTAAAAGGGAGGGCATGCTAATAACTAAGGTAGGTGGGAGAATCGAAAGGTTGCATGTAGGAAATAGTGCTTGAGCTGAGCTTTGAAGGAAGCCAGGGTTTCTAAGAGGCAGAGGTAAAGAGGGGGAGCATTCCAAACTTGTGGACTACTTGTGTAGAGGCAGAGAAGTGGTTCTACGTGCAGAGAAGTGGTTCTACGTACAGAGAACAATGAGTATTTTTGATTAGAAATGAGGGCATATGGAGGGGAGTCATTTGAAATAAGAAGGGAAAGGCAAGTGGTACCTAGATTGGAGAAGGGTTTAAATGCTAAGTTGAGCATCTTGTTTTTCTTCTTGGAGGTAATAAGGAGCTGTCTTGCTAGTCTAAGCAACATGTAAGGACTAGAAGAAGATTAGAAGGAGCACAATTAAAAAACTGAAAAATTCTACCTTGCTCAATTATAGTATCATAGAATTTAGAGCTAGAAGGGATCATTTGGAGTAGGGTGTGAGATGGTCTGCTCTCTATTTAAGATATGTATCTGGAAGCTGAGAGACAGCCCAGTGGAGCAGATAAAGGGGAGTCTAGAAGATGTGGGTTCACTTCCTGACTTAGACACAGGAGCTTTGTGACCTTGGGAAAGTTACTTATCTTCAGTGCTTCAGGGATAGTCCAAGATGCTGTAACTTTAAATTACAGAATAGTTGCTGATCTGCTTTGGAAGTGGTAGTTTTCTCACCAGGAATTTCCTACACCAGTGAAATCATAGATCTGAACCAAAAAAAAAATGGTCATCTTGTCCTCCATTTTTAGGAAAGTACCCAAGCCAGCTGTGATTACTCCATTATTCCTCTCTGGACTCTGATCTTGACTTTCTTGACCTTTTTCTTTACTGTGATTCAGCTGCCTTCTCACCCCAGAAGATCACTTCACCCTGTGGTCTCTTCCTCTGATTGGTCAGTTCCTTCTGGAACTTCTATTTTAAGGAATGTTCCTGGACCAGCCTCATTCTTTTCCTTATTTCTCTCTGGATCCTACTCCTAACTCTAGTCTTCTTTCCTTTTTCACCATATGTCATGTTGGAAAACTGAGTCCATGCCCTATGCATTTCTTTGGGCCCATAGTATATAGATAATGGTATTGCTTATTATCAGCTAGATTTGACACTGTTCGAGGGCTCAGACAATATCTTATTTACTTTTATATTCCTTTCAGGACTTAGAACTGTACATGTTGGGTGCTCGATAAATGCTTATGATTGAATTTGGTAATTCTGTACTCTAGTATACTTCAGTTCAGTGATTGTTCACCATTATAGAGCTGTTTGCTCTTGTTTGAGTTAGGTGAGAAATTATCCAAAGAAGAGAAAATAGACCTTTGTCAATTTTGAAACTGTGTTTCTCTCATGTTCATGGCCATATCTTTCACTCCCATTCCTGTTTTCTTTAAAAAAAAAATTACTTGGGGCAGCTAGGTGGCACAGTGGATAGAGCACTGGCCTTGAAATCAGGAGGACCTGAGTTCAAATCTGGCCTCAGACAAAACATTTGACATTCACTAGCTGTGTGACCCTGGGCAAGTCACTTAACCCCAATTGCCTTAAAAACAAAAACAAACCAAAAAAATTACTATGATATATTTTCAATTCTCTATCAGATAAATATTCCCTTCTTCTCATCTGCCTCCATATACATGTCTTTTGGAGAATTGTGATCAGTTCTTATGTTGTTCCTTAGTTATCAGCCAAATTATGCACATTTAACTGCTTTATAATCTTCTTTGTAATTGAGTTATTTCAGCTTGCTTTGCTCTGAATCCCTTGCATTTTATCAGCAACCAGAAGTAAGCAGCAAAAGTGGATATTACCCTGCTTGTATACCTTTTATTCTTTTTTTCTACTCCTGATTTTGCCTCATACTCCTTATTGAACTAAAGCCAGCCAGACATCATTCTCCCAACCACTTTGGCAATAAATGAATACCCTGCCTAGAACTATCAATGCCATGAGCTGTTATAGCATCAGCAGCATTTCCTAGATGAAAAGAAAGGAAAATGTAAGAGGAGAACAGTGTGGAACAAAATAGTACATTCTTTAATTGTATGGTGGACTTTCCTTGCCACACAAAGTAAACCCTCTTCCCTGAAACCTCTCCCACAGCTTCTGTCATCCTGAAGTGTCATGCCCTGGCACTAATTCGAATGGTAAGAGAAGTATGTTTCTTGTTTAAACTTTAGACACTATTCTCACTTTGTTCCTACGCCCCCCCCCCACTTCCCCTTCCCACTCTGATCATGCTTTGCTATCAGATTCTGTAACCATGTACAAAGCTGGGCAGGAGATCATTTTGTCAGAAATTAGATGGGCTCAGGTGGTAAATGCTCCGTGCCTCCCTGTGTAACATCTGATGCAAGTTCTTTAGTTTTTTTGCTATTTCTGTAACAGCCGTTGGTCTCCTTTTAACAGCTCATTCAGTGGAGATGCAGGAGGAAGGGATGAGTAGGCCTTTGGTGGTATTCATCATGGCTTTATTAGTTTCACAACTTTTCTCTGATTGGCAGTGAGAAACATACTGCTTCTGGATGGTGCTGAGCTTCGTGTAAAATATGCCAGCGGGAGACCTAGGCTTGCTTTCTTTTCATTTGGTTTGTAGAAAATGGACCTCTGCCCACACCTGTCTTGTGTATTAGGGAGAGAAAGCTACACCTACCAGGAGCTAATGGCATGTTGGTGTTTCTTTGCCACCAGAGACAAGTTACTTTATTTGGTTGAAACCTGCAGCAGCACAAACCTGATTCTCTTATTTTTGTTACATTCACTTATTTTTGCTATAAAATTGAATAGGAGAGAGGACTTGGTTTTCCTGTTTATGTCTGTGGCAACTTTCTAGATAATTTGTGGTTTATTCCTTTCAACAGTTTTACCTTTTTATCAGTTTTCTGTTTTCCTTGTGAAGGAACTAAAATGTACACCTTCTAATATCCTCTCTTATCATCATATATTTGGTTTTTGGGAATCAGAGTCAGAACTATTACTGACATAACTATCACTGGATTTCATCCTAGTGACTCTTCCTAGGTAGTATTCCCCTATTCTTTTATTTTAGGGCTATATTTTTGTGCCCATTTTTGCCTGTGTTCTCTGGTTTAACATGAAATGATGTGATTGTAATGTTCCTGGGGATAGGTAGCTAAATGATGTGAGTTGATTTTATGAGTGATCTTTTTTTTTTTGAACATTGGTTTCACCAATGATTTTAAAATAGAGAAATTTTTACTTGCATTAATTTGTTCAGTAAATGGATGTATTCCTTCAGAATAACTTGTATTTCTTGGGCCTTTCAAGACCTGTCACAGAAAACAAAATGCTAACCTGGCTTTAAAGTGGGGAGGAGGGAAATACACTCTACCCCCCGTATTACATTATTCTTTGTTCTTTATGTGCATCAAAGTGACAATCCCACACTGTCTCAATTGAGGGAGTCTAGCACAAAAATCAAAAACAGCCTGGTGCTGCTATAGGCTGGCAGCCAAAATGTTTTGTGCAGCCCAGTTCTGGCAACAGTTTTCCTAGGCAGAGGGGTCTACCCTCACAGCATCACTAACAGCTAGCAGCCTCAGTCTCGCCTACTTCTACCAGTTCTGTTCCTTCTTGTCTCCCTCTCTTTCTTCACTCAGACCACAACCGTCAAATAAAGTATTTTCTTAAATAGAAACATCATTCTCTACACAACTTCCACATTTAGTAAATGGCAGATTGCCTTTACATTGTTTCTTGCAGAAGATTGTGCTAAATTCTGCCTTTTCCAGCTTATTCAGAGTTAAGAGCTCTCTTACAAAGCTCCTTCCCTGCCAATGCTTTGCCTGGAATTTCTTTGAACATTCTCTCTGAGTATTGTTTATTTTGATGATAATAGTTCCATGACAGACATTTTGATTGGTAGGCATCTTGTCTACCTCACATCTCATCATTTGAACTGAAGATTTTGAGTGTTATTTGTATGAACTGTATAACTTTTATGTGAAGAATTCTGTCAAAGGGGCCGAAAAATCATTTTTAAAATTTTTGAAATTATAGTCCAGAGTTAACACATCCTTCTTACAGATTGAATTATATTCAGGTCAGGAGATAAGTATCTAGTGAATAAGCAGGTAATCTCCAGTTAAGTCAAGGAATATGCCTTCTAAGATGTACTTTTTTTCCTTATAATTCAAATGCCAGCTAAAATATCATAAAATACTTAAGTCACCTTGTCTCTTTAATAACCAGCTACAACTAATACTATCCTTTAGAGTCTGAAGGGATATGAAAATGTGAGAGTGGAGATGGTCTAGAGAACACAGGCTATATTTTCAGTATGAGCAAGCATTCTATGAAATTTCTTAGAATGTTAATCAAAATATAAACATGTTTTGTTTTATTAAATAAAAATTATTTCCTCATGAGTGGTACTTTCTGAGTGATATATTTTAAAATCAGCCTTTTCATAATTAAAAGAATACCTAAATATGGAGACTCAAATCTTTTTTAGAAATGAAAGATTGATATTGTTTTGACTCAGTTTTATTTTTAAAATTGTCAATGGTTTTTGGCAATAATGAAAATTACTTTAGTAGTAAATACTCATGTATTTTTGTAACAGTGTAACAAATGTGACTGAAAAGAAAGTAAACAGTCGTTCGTGTTAGAATTATTAATGTGAAACATTTTTACATGCCATATATTCTGAGAAATATATCTACCATGGATACATTAAGATAAATGTCTCTAGCCTAATGGCTCTTTTTTTTTTCCTTCCAGATTTATTTTTAATTTGGAAAAGTCTTTAAAACTATCAAATAGATTAAAAATATAGATAAATCAGTTGTCCATATTAAATAAACTCACCTGTTATTTTCTCTCATTTTAAAGACAGGTTCAGCAACATATTGGCTCATTATTTTAAGAAAACAGAAATACTCAAGTTGCTTTGTATTCTCAAAATACATTAAATGAATACTAGGGTTCTCTTTCCCCCTGGTCCCTACGTCACCCCCATTAGTGCCTTTAAAAAACTCATGCATTTAGGTGGATTTCTGTCATTTAAGCCCTTGTAAATGTACTAGAAGAAGGATGCAACTTCCAGAGCTGGTAATAATAATTTGAGGCTGTTGAAATGAAGCTGAGTGAGATCTTCTTGAGTTATATTAATGGATTAATACTTTGGGGCTTTGAAATATGACAATAAGGAATGTTAAAGAAACCGTTTATCTCCTGGGTCCAGGACAGCCTAACTTTCTTCACACACTGTCAAGGTGTCAAGGTCCTTTAATAGTTTGCTCTGAAAATACCAAAGCAAAAACATAACAGCAAACAGATGTACTTAAGGTGCTCTGTGTGTGTGTGTGTGCGCGCGCACACTCAGTGCCCATTAAATATTAAGGACTTTTTCTGCCCCTTCACTGGTGCCTTTTTTTAACATCTTTGAAATATATTGCTTTAGCTTAAGTCCTGGCAAAGTTTCTATATTATTCTGTATTAAGAATATACCTTCTAGGGTCAAAAGACAAGCAACACAGCTTGTCAAGTATATTGTTGTTATTCTTATCACCACATATGAACCGAAAGCAAAGGTGATATGCTTTTAGTAACTGGAATGTTGCATCTGCTTGTACAAAATACTATAGAGGTAGAAGAGACATTTTCAAGATACGATAGCTAATTTAGGAATTTCATTTTTTAAAAGAAAATTTAGCTGTGGCATTTTGTGTTTTTATTATGCTATTTAAATTTTTTCAAGAAAAGTGCCAGGTATTAAATATGTTCTTTCAGGCCAGGTATGGGAACGATAAATCCACTGAGGAGATCGCTAAAATGCATATAGTAAGGTAATAATTAGATGTAATATTTTTTACCTTTATTTTAATTTAAATATGGCTCCAGATTCCAGAGCATAGCTCATGAGTAGGTGGTTAGGGTATCTTAGGCTTATATCAGATTGTTGGCAGTAGGATGCTGTAATCATTAATGGTTACTAAATTTACCCTGTCAGAAATGCAAGGCATCTTCTCTTAAGCATGGGATAAAGAGTTTAGTGTCAAAATTCAGAAGAGAGTGTTAGGTGAAAGAGCTCATGTTAATTCAACTTTAGGAATTTTGAAAATTTTGGAAAACTTTTCTGATTTCTTTTCATACCTCATCATTTTATTCTGCAGACTACATACAGATTCCCATGTATTTCAGATATTTTCTATGGCTTTTCACATTGCTCACTTTTTAGCCATAGCACCATATGAATTCTCTCTTTCAGGTTTACACTGCATATCTTAAGCTGCTGATGATATAAGTAGATTTTAAGGTAAAATGATATCTAGCATTTTGAGTTATTTTCATTTGATGCTGGAGGATTTTTCTTGCCTGCTCTGAATCTTCTTGTATTTCCTATTAAAAACAATCCATTAATATATAGCTAGTACAAATAAATTAATGGTTTGGCTATCACAGCAGTTGAAATGCATCAAAAACTGGGTACTACAATACAATTTTATTAATGAATGATCTACATTGGTTCCAGCTGTGTCCATGTGATTAGGCCTTCACTAGGCAACAATGGGTATTTCCCTATTGCTTTTATTTGATTTCCAAGAATGTGTCATCTGTTACATAAACCCCTGCCAATATGCCCCATGTAAAACTGTTTTTTAAAAAAAAAATTCTGAAGCATAAGTTGAATACCCACACATATTCCTGCCGAAATATTGTTTCCAATGAATAGGGGCCCAAGTTCCTGTGTCTGGTGCTGCATACCAAAAATCCCAGAATATAAATTAAAGTATAGACTTATTAAATTTATCAGTAAATTTTAGGAAGTGCAGTTGCCTGGTAATGCTAAAGATAGATTATTTTCACTTTTGCATTTCTATCTTAATATTTTATTACAGCACTATAATGTGTTATAGAGGTGGACAAGCCTGCAGATTGAAATGGGGATAGTCCAGATTGTTCCTTTCCCTAGACCATATGGTATAGTTCTAAAAGCCTTTTGTATGCTGTCTGTTCAGTTTATTGTAAACTCAATCTTTAGTGCACCTAAAAAGATAACCAAATAAAAGTGAGCTAGAGAAAAAGGGCCTCATATTATTTAAGTACCTTAGAAATGCTGGGTTTAAAGAAGGTAGCGTCAGAAGAGACTTCAGCAAATGTTATAAAGAAGGGAGCTTTCACCACTTGAAAGCATTTAGGTGGGCATCATTTTACTAATGATGGCTTCTGAGTGTCATTTTGTAAGTTGATAAGATTTTTGTTTTCTGGCTATAAATATCTTACTTGTTCCCTTGTTTCCTTCAGCAGGTAGATTCAATGTGTTGTACATGTTCTTTGTTAATTTTGACCTCAGAAACAGCCTTGACCTCTGAGTTATCATAGATTTGACTTGGCTGGAACATAAGATATCATTTAGTTCAGCCCTCTCATTTTATAGATGAGGAAACTGTGTCCCAAAGAGGTTGATTTTCCCAGGTTCATATAGGTAGGAAGAATGGGAATTTGATCCCACGGTACCTGGTTCTAAATTCAGTACTTTTTCTATTATACTGCAGTATCTAAGCTTCGTGAGAAATTGAGGAAAGCACTGTAGCTAATCTTAACCTTATTTGCTGTTCCTAGTGTTTTAGATGGATGATATATTTTTTTCCATTTTACTAAATTTTACAGGAGATAAAAGGTAACTTTAGTATCTTTACACATTAAGATGAGGCTTATTGCCCTCTCTTATTTAATACTTTGAAGACTTTATGATTTCATCATAAATGTGATCTGCAGTCTCTCTGTACCTCATTCTGTCAAGTCTTTCCTATATTTTCCCATTAATCTTCATAAAGAATCTAGCCAGTGAATGGTAGATTCTTTTTTATTCTTTTGCCATTTCTGGCATACCAGCGTGCCACTCAAGTTGTCCATCCATCATCTTCCATTCTTCATTCATGGCCAGCTTACTTCCTTTTGTGATCATACGTAACCTTAGTAATTTTCCTTTTGTCTGTTACATATTATCTGTCATTGGTAACATGCTGCTGCCTCCTTACATTCTGCAGCATGAATCTTTCCATGCCCTTGGGTTTATTTGTAATTTTGTTTCAGCCGAGGTTATGGTGTTCTGGCGTTTGTAGCCATATAGCATCACTGTGAGAACATTTGTGTTAGAAAAGAAAAAGTTCTTGAAGTGGCAAACAGTTTGGTATTATTAAAAGTGCTGTGTCGTTTCCCAAATGTCATCAAAGTGGATTTGGAAGGAGGAGGGAAGGGCTGGAGAAGAAAACGGTCAGAGTAAATGAGAATTGGACTAATTTATTTTAACCTTGGTTTATTTGTATTTTGGTTGTTGTTGTTTTTAAAGAGGCACTACTAGTAGATGGAGAAGAGCATTAGACACTACCCATTGCTTCTTGGCACTGAAGATTTGCAGTTGAAACCCTACCAAAAGAAAAAAAAAGGCAAGCTTGTGAAACAAGATTCTATACTCTGTCATTACCCTGAAACATTGAAAGGGTGACTGAGAGGAACTCACATGTTAATGGAATATGTAATTTTCCTTGGAATGGTCGCAAATATATCTGAACAAAAAAGACAGAAAGAGTATATGTTGTATATGTGGTTGAGAGGAATTGAAATTACTGAATCTCTGTAACCAGTGTGCAATAGCAATTGTCCCCAAACAGTTTTCCTCATGAAAATCTAATGCTTTAAAATTTGTCTGAGAGCCATATCTATTAGCAATCTCAGGGAAATGTACTAGGAATGAATACAATAGCATAGGGTTCTCATCTATTAAGCACTCGATAAATGTTTGTTGAATGAATGAAATATGATTAATTCTATTTTCCATCCTTTATGATTGAGAGTGATGATGTTCCTGTCCATGCACAGATAAAAATACTGGCACAGGATCAGCAGTCTTTTAAATGTTCTCTATGCATGTGAAGATTTTCCTTTGGCTTATACTTCTAACTCCTCTTAGTCTGACTCCTCATTGTGACTCTGCCTTTGTGTTACATAAGCCAAACATCATCCTTCCTGAAAGGAGCCAAGGTATCTCTGTTTACTAGATAGATCTGCCTGTTGGCTTTGTTTCCCAGAATTACATAAATGTGCTGTATTGTAGAAGTTGTCAAACTTTTATAATTTGTCCTGCCTTTCTGCAGTTGTCTATTTCATTTTGCCATGTACTCAGTATTTAGGTATCTTATTTATGTGCATTTGTTCTACCTGGTATAGTTGCTTTGTACTAAGCTTGGCTGTGTTGAGGAGTGGCTGAGTTCTATGAGTATCTTACTGGTGATCTTATTCAACAATTTAGTAATTGATAGCACTCATAGGTGACACTGAAGAAAATGCTCAAGAAGCTAGTTTCAGTGTCTGTTGCGGGTCTATGTATTGGAGGCATTGAAAATAAAATGCTGGACATTTTAGCTTTTGGTACTTCAGTGGAAAAGCCTTACACTTTAAAAAAAATTTATTTTTAATTTATGGAATAAAATAAGCATTTCCATAACAGAGTACAACAAAAAAGATGATTGTACATGAAGTTGCAAATCTGTTATGCGCAACTTGCTATTCCATCCAAATATGCAGCAAAATTATTTTTCTCCCCTCCCTACCACCCTAGAGATGATTACCATTAGACTCAAATAGGTATAGGTGTGTGTTATGTGTGTGTGTGTGTGTGTGTGTGTATGTAAAATTATACATCTATTTATCAGTTCTTTCTCTGGATGCAGATAGAATCTTTCTTCATATGTCCTTTATAGTTAATTTGGGTATTTATAATATTCAAAATAACTTATTTGCTCAAAGTTGTTCTTAAAACAATATTACTGTTACTATATACAGTGTTCCTTTGGTTCTACTCATTTCTCTCTTCCATTATTTTGTGCAAGTCCTTCAATGTTTTTCTAAAATCATTGAGTTCTTTATTCCTTATCACACAGTAGTATTCTATCACAATCATATACTACACAACTTGTTCAGCTATTCCCTAATTGATGGGCATCCCTGCAATTTCCAATTCCCCCACAAAGAGAGTTGCTATAAACATTTTAGAACATACAGATTCTTTCCTTTTTCCCTAGTTATCTTCAGAAATAGAGCAAGTGGTGGCATTGCTGGGTCAAAGTCTTACCACTTTTTACCACTCTCCTTTGAAGAACATCCCATCTCCCTGCTCTTAAAATGAATTTGTAGACAGTAGCTTTATGGCAGAATTGAGAGTTAGCTTTTATAATAATAATTGGCTCATCTAATATAATACTTTGGAAGTCTGAAAGCCTTAAATTTTAATTACAAAACCTAGTGGTCTTGCAGTTGTGGTCTGTTACCTTTCCCATTTTAGATTTCAAATCCATGCAATGCGTCCTAAGGTAATTTCTTGATAGTTCATTATCCTAATCAATTTTAATCTGTTTAAAACAGCATCATGCAAGGAATTGGTAAATCTTGGAATGAAGGTATAAAGGGGAATAATAAGGTATCTTGTCTGAATGTGCTGTGAGTAGCTGTGTATATGTTAGATTCATGTATGATTTTTGAAGAATGAAACATATTTTGTCAAGTAATAAAGTGATTTCAAATTGTTACATCATGCTGTGGAACCTGTAGGGTTTTATCTTGTAATAAAGTAATATAAAGAGAAACTAGATTGGGTAATACGTATGATCACCCATGTGTATGTCCAGCTAATAGCTGAAGAGAACAAAAGTAAGATGATATGTTATTCTTTTTTATTATAGATTATTTTTTGGCCATTCATAATTGTTAATCCAAAAAGTTTATGTACACACAATTGAATTTGAATTTTACAAGTCTTACCTTTTACCTCCAAAGAACCAAGTTTAGTCAACCCTTTAATACAATAAACCTCTGAGATAGCTACGTTGCTCATTTGACCTTTGGAATTTATTAGAAACAAATTCATGAGTTTCTGGGGGGTGTTTTTGTCAATAATAATACCACATTTATATAATGCTTAAGAATTTACAGTGTATTTTTCTCTTAAAAATCCAGTGAGAGAGATAATTTTACATGTGAGGAAACTGAAGCTCAGAAAAACTAAATGATTTGTCCACAGTCACCTGACCAGACTAGTCACTGGTGGAACCACATCACTCAAGCCCAAGCCTTCTGAAGACACTTGTGTTCAGTTTGTATGAAATTAATGAGATGACCAAGTAAGAGTATAATAGAAGAAAGAAAAAGTCCAACAACAGAACTTAGGCTCACATCAGTATTAATGTGTAGAGAAAAAATGAGAAGACAAAGAAAGGAGTTAGAGATGTTGGGGAAAAAAATGAATGGAGAGTCATATTTCTGAAACTGAGAAGAGCATCCAGAAGGAAGAAGAAGTTGTCAACAGTGCCAGATTCTGTAGGGGGATAAGACAAGGAGGATAAGTACAGAGGATGAGTACAGAAAAAAGGGCACTCTATTTGAGTATGTGGAAGTCACAGGTGATTATTGAGGGAGCAGGTTCAGTACTATAACAAGGACATGAAGCAAATCATATTGAAAAGGAAGCATTTGTTTAGGCAGCTTTTAAAAAAAAACCTGGCAATGAAAGAAAGGAAGGAGATGATAGTAGCTAAAAGGTCCAAGTCTTTTTGTTTTTTTACAATCTAAGTAAACCATACACACTCATAAGCATTACACCCAGACCAAAGATAGCATAAAATTCTAGTCAAACTTGGTTATTATTAGAGAATCAGTAATAAACCACCTGTACTTTCACTGGCTGTCCTCTATGGCAGCATACTCTTCCTCCTCACTTCCACCTCCTTGGCTTCCTTTAAGTCTCACCCGACTCCCACTGCATGTAGGGCCATTGCCAGTTGTCCTGATCTGTATCTTGCCACTGGACTCAGATGACTCTGGAGGAGACAGTGAGGCTGATGACTTTGACTCACTTAAGCCCAATTCACTTGCAAGTCAAGATGTCACCCTCCTGATGTCATTAGTCCTCTTTGAGAATGAAGGACTAACAACAACAACAACAAAGGCAACTTTCTGTAAGTGTCCTTTCAAGGTCTTCTTTAATACTAATGTCTTCCCTCTGTGGTTACCTACAATTTTCCCAATATATATCTTATGTGTACAGAGTTGTTTGCAAGTTGTTAAACCCGTTAGAATGTAAGTCCCTTGAGGACAGGCTCTGTTTCAGCCTTTCTTTGTATCCCTAGTGTTTATCTTAGTGCCTGGCATATAATAAGTGATTAATAAATGCTTGTTCATTGTTATTGTTCATTTCAGTCATGTCCAGCTATTTGTGACCCCATTTGGGGTTTTCTTGACAAAGATACTGAAGTATATTGCTGTTTCCTTCTACAGCTCATTTGACAAATGAGGAAACTGAGGCAAACAGGGTTAAGTGACTTGCCTAGAATCATATAGCTAGTTCAGTATCTAAGGCAAAATTTGAACTCAGACTTCCTGACTTCAGGCCCACCATTTTTATCCACTGCTCCACCTAGCTGCCCCCTTCTTGATTGACTGTGTTACAAAATGGAACATTTCTTATGTTTTAAACAACAGTTTCCCAATTTTCTCTGCTGAGAGAGGACTGGACTCAGAATTAGACAGGAGAGAATGTTAGTAGAAAGGACAAAGAAGAACACATACCAGTTGGAAGAGCTCCTTCCTTCCATTATCATGATTCCCTACCATGTATAATACTCATTTCTGGTTCTGATGGAAGCAGAATTTACAAAGTAGATAGAACATTTTTTCTTCAATCTAATTGCCAACACACATGGCAGAGTGAAGGTAGTCATCCATTATTACTGGAGAATTTAAGGCAGTTGATGTTGCCTCATTACCTTATGGTATGGTGGAAAGAATATGGGACTTGGAGTTGGGTTTGGATTCCAACTCACAACACTTATTGGCTGTGTGGTTGTGAGCCAGTCACTTGGCTTTTGCTGACAGTTTCTCATTGCAAAATTATCTTAGTAATGCTTTTACTATCTACCCCTAATCTTTTTTTAGTTGTAAGAAAGGTGCTTTGCATAGTATGGTGTGTTATAATAAAGGACTTGTAATGCTTTGTCTGAACCTGAAGAAGTTTCATCTTTTTCTGTCCCTCCTAGGTCAATACTAAGTTGAACAATCAGATGTTTGTTTAAAAATTAGTACCCTCTTTTGATTGTTTTTGACCCAAGGTCAACATTTTTCATAATTTTTTGAGTTGTTAAAACTTACCAATTTTTGACCTGATTATTATTGAATCAACAAGTCAATCAACAAGCTAATGTTTATTTTGCATCTTATGTATGTGCCGAATTCTGTGCCATCCACTAGGGATATAAAAACAAAACAGTCCCTGCCCTTGAGGAGCTTAGAGTTCTATCAGGGGGACAACATATATACATAACAGCAAATACAAAATATATAGGAGATAAATACAAAATAATTTTTGGGAGACACTAGTACCTGAGAAGATTGAGAAAGAAGTCATGTTAGGAGGTGGCATGGAAATTGACCTTTGAGGGGAGGTAGGGAAAGGCTGCTGTAGTGTGCTGGGTTTGAAGACTCATCTTCCTGAGTTCAAATCTGGCCTCAGACACTTAGCTATGTGACCCTGGGCAAGTCACTTTACCCTGTTTGCCTCAGTTTCCTCATCTGTCAAATGAGCTGGAGAAGGAAATAGCAATATGCTTTAGTATCTTTGCCAAGAAAACCCCAAATGGGGTTACAAAGAATTGGATATGATTCAAAAATAACTGAAAAACAGCAACAAGGGATCATAAGATGGTAGTGAAGATGAGCATATTTTAGGCATGGGTTCTGTGCAAAGATGAAGAAACAAGAGATGGAATTTGATATAGGAGGAACAGTTAGTGGTCTAGTTCTTAGAGTTTAAGAGTTTGTGGATGGGAGTAATGTATAAAAGGTTTATAAAGTAGACTAGAATCAGTTTGTGAAGGTCTTCAGATGCTAAAGGGTAGAGTTTGTATTTTATCCTATTGGTGATAGAGAACCATTGAGTTTCTTGAGCAGGAGAGTGACATTAGACCGGTGCATTAGGAATATGACTTGGGCAACTGAGTGGAGGATAAATTGGAATGTATGAATCTTGGGGCAGGGAGACCAGTTAGGAAGCTGTTACCATATGTGAAAGGTGATAGGGGATTTGAATTGGGGTAGTTATGCTTTGAATGGAAAGAAGGATATGAATATGAAAGATGTCAGTCTTGTTGAGTGGTTGGATATGGGGGATATGGGAGAATGAAGAGTTGGGGATGACTCAGATTTCAAACCTGGGTAACTAGAAAAATAGTGGTATTCTCAGCAGAAATAGGAAAGGGAGTTAGAGGGATGGATTTGGGAGTAAAGATATTTTATTCTGGACATGCTGTTGAATGGGAAATGTCTGATAGGTGTTTAGTGATGACTTGAACTCAGGAAGGAGACTAGGACTGAAATATTTAAATCTTGAAGTTATCTGCATAGAGATTACTATTGAACCCAAGGGAGCTAATGAAATAATGAAGGCATAGTATGTTGGGAGAAAAGAAGAGAGGGTCCAAGATAGAGCCTTAGTGTAGATCCTTAGTTAGAAGTCAGGAAATGAATATTAATCCAGCAAAGGAGACCAAAAAGGTACACCTGGACCAGTAAGACAACCAAACAACAGATCATGAAAACCTAGAGAGGAGAGATGACTTAGGAGAAGTTAGTCACAAATGTCAATTACTGTGGAGAGGTCAGGAAGGATGAGAACTGAGACCATTACTCTCCTTCCCCACTACCCATCCACCCACCCATCACCCCCTACCCCTATTAAATAGGTCATTGGTTGCTTGGGAGACAGTAGTATCAGTGGAGTGCTGCTGTCAGAAACAAGATTGCATGGGGCTGAGAACTGAGTAAAAAGGTTGAAAGAGGTAGGATAGTAGGTTAAGGGGATGAACAAAATAAGTGAAAGTTTTTATAGATTCATGGCAACTTTGATAGGTTTATAGACAACTTAAGATGCACATCTATTATGAATAGTACTTATTCATTGGCTAAAATAAACTCTTTAAATAATTTTATATTCTTGCATTGAGAAAGAATCACCTCTATAAAAGATTTTCTCCCAGTTAGTCCTCCCACCACTATTTAGGGTGGCAGTGCATTACAATGAAAAGTACATTGGCTCTGGAGTCACAGGAGCTAGATCCAAAACCTGTCTCTATAGCTTACTACTTACGTCACCTTGGGCAAACAACAACTTCCCTTAGCTTCAGTTTTCTTATCTGTGAAAGGAGAGAGTTGGACTAGATGGCCTGTGAGGTCCCTTCTGGCTCTTGATTTGTGATTTCATGATCATGTGTCATCCCCCCTTTCCCTCCCGTACAGAACAACTGTATATCAGTGTCATTCTTCTGAAAATACTTTATAGAAAACTTTACTTCGTGTGTGTATTGTTTAGTACTTTAAAGAGCCCTGATTTCATTGGTGTAAGTGCTCCCCTACCATCATAGATTGCAATCCCTCCATACCTCTAAGCCATTGACTCCTGAATTTTTAACTCAAGTCTTCCCCTCTTTTCTGTGCATGAGACCTGTATTTCCAAATTTCTGAAGGACATTTTCTTTCTCCATTTATTCCCATGCTCTTTAGTATTTTTAATAGAAATGGGTGCTGTATTTTTTTCAAAAGCTTTTTCTGCCTGTATTGAGGCAGATGAGGCATATGATTTCTATTGTTTTTGTTACTGATATGGTTAGTTATGCTGCTAGTTTTCCTAATATTGAAACTGCCCTGCATTCCTGGTATAAATCCCACCTGGTCATAGTGTATTATTATCCTGGTGATAAATTACTGTAATCTCTTTGCTAATATTTTATTTAAAATTTTTGCATTAATATAGTCATTAAAGAAATTGGTTTATAATTTTCTTTCTTGGTTTGGCTCTTCCTGGTTTAGGTATCAGCACCATATTTGTGTCATAAAAAATGTTATTTTTCCACCTATTTTTCCAAATAGTTTATATGGTATAGAATTAGTTCTTTAAATGTTTGGTAGAATTCACTTTGGTAGAAATCTGGCCCTGGAGATTCTAAAGGACTTGCTTATTGGACATCCTTTTAGCACTGCAAACTCAACATGTACTAAACTGAATTTGTTCATTTTCTCCTAAAGATCACTCTCTTTGGACTTCGTTATTTCTTTCAGTAGCACCACCACTCCTCAGTCTCCTACTTCTGAACCCTTGGTGTTAATTTTTACTTTTTCCTCAATTTCACATTTCTACAACCTGTTCAACCCATTATGTCAAATCTACCCCACCCCTTTTTCTACTATAGTACAAGTTCCTTATTCCTGGATTATTGTAATAGCCTCTCATTTCTAACTTCTAGTCCATAACTTCCAATCATCCTGCATATAACTGAGTATCACTTTTTTTTCTTATTCACAAATCTCTTCATGTTTATCTTCCAAAATTCTTCCATGACTTACCTGTTGCCTACTGAATAAAAGTCAGATTCCATTCAAGGTTCTGTGCATTTTACCCCTACCTACCTTTTTTCTTCACTTGAACTGGATGCTCCTTTCTCCGTTGGAACATGCTCTCACAAGAATTAATCCATCCCCATTCTTTAAAATGTAACTCAACTGTGACTTCCTCCTTGAAGATTTCCTTTATCCCTTCTCTCAGGAGTAATGATGACCTTTTCAGCTTCAGACTTCCCATAGTACTTTGTTTTGAAACTCTCTAATCCACTTCATAGGATCATCATAGGATCATAGATATAAAGCTTGAAGGGACCTTATAGGTCATCCACTACAAAACACTACGTCCACTACATATGTTACACTACATCCACTACATCCCTCATTTTGCAGATGAAGAATGAAGAGCGTGAGAGGTTAAGTGACTTGCCAAAAACCATAGAGATAGTGAGTAGCACAAGTAAGAAATATTTATTAGATTGTTTTAAACTACTTTTGTATGTGACACATTCCCCTCTGCTTAATCAGTGTCAATTGAACTGAATTGAGATGTATTCCTTTAGTAATACAATCAGCATGAGCTTTTCAGGCTCTGTGACTACTTGGATGCTTCTAGTTTGGCAGCATTGTAGGTTTACCTTGGTTAAATAAGACTATTTTTCTTAAAAGGTATCTGAAAATCTGTGAAGGAAGTTTTAAGTTTTGAGTCAAACATCTTTAATTAAAAATTTATTGGCTAGTTTTCAGTAAGTTGCTTTGTGAAGGATGTTAGTAGGAAATCAGTTGTTTGTTATAAGACTAATACTTTGAGTTAATAATAAACAAAGAATTTCCATTCAACTTAATATGCCCAGGCTCTTGGTTAAACAAAACTATTTCCTAATTCTTGTTATACATAGAGTGGCCTAAGTTTATGAAAAATGCATATTTGGTTTCATTGACAAGACAGAGATTTTGTGATATTTTTATTTTGTATGTATTTCTTAAGAGGATATCTTATTTTTTGGTAGCCTCTTATGACTAAGAGCATGTGATATGCCATCTTAGTTGGCATTTTAGTATTTTAAGAATTTCTTTCTAGAATGACAGCTTCCTTTTTTTCTACAGTCATCCAAATAGACATGTACATAGAACACAGACGTGTACATAGAATCATTGACACCAAGAGGTCATTTCTACATCTCTTTGCTTCAAGGCAGAACTGCTTTTAACTGTCCTGGAAGAAAGTTATCTAACCCTTCCTTAAAAATTTTCAGAAGAATAACATCTCTTTTGCAGCGTGGTCCAGTATCTCAGTATCCTCATTAACATAGAGTTCTTGCTAATGTCGAGCCTAATTCTCATCAGGTACAATTTAAATCCATATCTCATGTGAGATCTTTAGTGCACAGTGACAGCTGTCCACCATCTCTTATGTCATATCCTTTATGTGTTGTGTGATTTCTCATGATCACTTCTTTTTTATGATGGTAGAGATGTTAGTATCTTAATTATTAAAGCAGCTTGTGCAAAAGTGGAATTCATCTTTAAGCAGGAAGTGTACCCAGATAACTGGAACTCATATTTTCTATCTGAGCAGTTCACAGTCATAGAAAATAAAAGAATACATTTTAATATTCAAAAACAGTCCTGAGAGAAAGAGTTCTTGCTCATTTACTACCTAGACAAAATATTTCCCTAGGTCTGTAGGGCAAGACCTTTATGGCTACTGAGCTGTCTTACCTCTTAGAAGGTACCATGTTCTTAAATATCTCTAAAGTATGATTCAGTATTTCTCAGTGATTTCTTCTTTTAAACAGCCTTATTTTTGTTGTTTTACATTTTGCCACTCTTTGAAGCCAATTTAATACATTGATTGATGATTATCTCATGGGTACATTATTCACCTGATAGATGCACATTGTAGTTCATCTCTCTCTCCTTGCCCTGTGCTATTTTTTTTCGCATTTCTTTCTATAAATTGTCCTATGGGATCCACCCAAGATTCTGGAAAAGTTTCTTTGGGCATTTTATTATTTTGTGCCATGAGTATGACACTTGGGCCACCTGTATCTGTATCTGTTTGGATGAACATTTTGCAATTGGGCTATCTCCTCTTCTAGCCATGCATGTCCTCAAATAATGAAGTTTATGACCCTTCTTTTGTGCAGTAATAATCAGTAATATATTGTAGCTTACCTACTCTCCCCCCTGGACCCCCAACGTATTTCTTTCTGTTGGCCTTTGGACCAGCCATAATTGTTCTCAGTCTATGGTATTCCATCGTTTGTAGCCATACAACATCACTGGGAGAATCAGGAGGCAACCAGGTGGATAAAGTGATGGTCTTGGAGTCAAAATGACTTGAATTCAAAGCCAGCCTCAGATACTTAATAGCTGTGTGACTTTGGGCAAGTCACTTAATATCTGTCTGCCTCAGTTTCTTCATCTGTAAAATGTGGTTAATAATAATACCTGCCTCCCAGGGTTGTTGTGAGGCTAAGATGAGATAATATTTGCAAACTTTGAAGTTTAATATAAATGCTAGCTATTCTTCTTATATTGATATTAAAAAGATGTACTTTGGTGGCAAGGGAGAATGTTGAAATCATTGCTCTGATAATACAATATCTTTCTAATGGGGAAGAAAAAGATGAGCTATATTGAGACTGATGATAAGTATTGATAAGCAACTAATTAGCTATTTTAGGTTTTAAGAATATATGTACAGAAAAGATGGAAACATGAGTAGCTAGCCAAGGATAAAAACTAAGGAGCAGTAAGATTTAGTGAAAAGAGTCTAGTATTTGGTTCCAGCTTTCTCACTAATTGTATGACAACAAATAACTAACTCTTCTGAGCTTGTTTCCTCATCTGTGAATTTATTTGATCAATAATACACAACTTACTTCCCAGGGTTTTTTGTGAAGAAAGAGCTTGTCAACCCTTAAGCACTATGTAAATGTGAGTTAGTGATATTATTGCCACTATCACCACCACCTGCACCACCAGCACCACTGAAATGAAAGTGCCGCTTCTCAAGGTACCAAAAACATAGATTGGATTGCTGAGTTACTGTGAGTGGTCTTTGAAAAATTATGAAGAATGATGGAGGGTTTCATAGAACTATTATGCTGGTTTTCTAAAAGGTGAGGAAGAGGGATTCCTCAAATTATAGGAAAATAAGTCTGACTTTGATCCTGGGTAAAATTCTAGAACACATTTTTAAAGAGTTAATTTGGGAGTACCTAGAAGGGGATAGCCTCAACCAGAATAAGACTAACTTTATTTTTTTTTTTTGACAAATTTACAAGACTCTTAGATAAAAGAATACCATAGACCTAGCAAGACATTTTACAAAGTCTGTCATCATAAATTCTTGAAGACAGGGTGGAAAGATAAGAGCTAGGTCATAATATACTTAGGTAGATTTTGGAACAAGTTGAATTGACCTTACCCAAACAATGCTAATTAATTATTCATTGTTAATTTGAGAAAAGTCTCTTTTATCCAAAGGAAGAAAGAAAGAAAGAAATCAAATATGTAAATAGACAATTTCACATGTAAATGGTAGATTGGGGGGGGGGGAAGTGGGCTGCAAGGTCTACATGCATTAACAGTATAACATAGTAACCAAAACAGCTCATGAGTTCTTGGGCTTCATTGATAAAAAGTCAGTCTGTAAAATGAGGTTTGTATCTGAACTAATTAGTTTGTTAGCTATTACCTTTGCTCCTCTTACATTACATCTGGCATTTTCACTTGTGTTTGTCATATTTTGGGAAGGACCTTGGGGAGCTATACAGTGACCAAGAGGATGAGAGAACTTGCAACCAATTCATTGCTATTTGTGTGCCCAACTTTGTATTATGTTCTGGGGATATAATGACAAAAACATTACCCTGCCTACTGCAAAGAAACTTAGATTCTGCCATATCATGTGAACGTTAGCTGAAGAAACTGAAGCCTGGAGCCAGAAAAAGTTAGTGGGCCACAGTGGCCGTCTTTTAGAATTCGAAGGGAGAAGGTCCTTAGGATTTAGCAGGTGGCTAAGACAGCAATTCAGGTAGCTATAAGTACATATATAATGTTTATTAGAGAGTTTCTAAACAGATGTGTGAAATCTTAAGGGGAAGCTTTTTTGTTTTTTTGACCACCCAATAGCTTAGGGAAGGTTTCAAAGGGGAAATGGAATTTAAGCTGGGTTTTAGAGGAAAGTGATCGAGAGAGGGATGGAGGGCATGTTAAGAATTGGGAACCACATGGCGTAAAAGTATAGCTTTGGAGGAGGGTATTTGGGAGGGAGAGAGAAAAAGTACTCTTTCTTTAGGGCATAGAGTATGTGGAAAATAGTAACATGAAATTGTGGAAAAGGGAATCTTCCCTAGCAGGTAGAAGGCCTTGAATTCCGTTGAGGAGTTTAAACTACCCAGAAGGCAATAGAAATTTACCAGAGTTTTTTTTTTTTAATCAGAGTAACACAACCAGATTTGTGCATGCGGAAGCTTATTCTGGCTTGGGAAGAATGGATCAGAAGAGGGAGAGACTGGGAATGGGAGAACTATTAGGAAGCTTTGGTAATAACTTTGCTAGGTATTAATCAAGTTCTGTCCTGTGATGGTAGCAGTGGGAATAGAGATGATGGGAGCTTGTGTAGCAATCTAATTGACTGTACTTGATAATTGATTAGATATAAGAGGTGAGAAAGAGGAAAGAGATAGCTCTAAGAGCATTTGTCCGTAAGGGGACCTGGGAGACTGAGTAGATGGTGCTCTGCTGGCACAAATTATTCTATCAATCAACAAGCATTTATTAATTTTTTTTTTGTCCTGCTGTTTTCCAGGTACTGGGCTAGGTGCTAGGAATAGAGAAATAAAAATGAAATTGTCCTTGCCCTCAGAGAGGTTACTATCTGTTAGGAGAAACTATGTGTTACAAGTAAATATGAGAGGGGAAGGAAGGTACTAACAGTTCTGGTGATCAGTAAAGGCCTTGTGTAAGATGTGATGCTTGAACTTAGCTTTGAAAAAAGCTAGGAGATTGTAAGATGCAAAAGTAAGAAAGGTATGGAAATGATAGGTTTGTCTTTGGAAAGGCATGGGGTTGGAAGACTTAATGTTGTGTCTGAGGGTTAGTTAGCAAGCTGCCCAGGTTGTCTGAAACAATGAATAAATGAAAAAACATAAATTAAGTATCTATCATATGCCATATATTGTTCTAGGGTTACAAAGAGAAAAGCCAAGCAGTTGCTGCTCTCAAAGAACTCACATTCTTTTTTTTCCTTTTTTTTTGGGGGGGCTAGGCAATGGGGTTAAGTGACTTGCCCAGGGTCACACAGCTAGTAAGTAAGTGTTATATGTCTGAGGTCAGATTTGAACTCAGGTCCTCCTAAATCCAGGGTTGGTGCTCTATCCACTGCACCACCTAGCTGCCCCCCAGGAGCTCACATTCTAATGAGAGAAAATACACGCAGGAGATTCTAGCCACAGGCTAGATGGAAAGGCACCATAGTCATGTTTAGAGTGCATCAGCAAAGCAGGTGCTAATAAAAGAGGTATGGAAAGGTCAATTGAAAGCAGGGATAAGAATGTCAGAATGAATTGTGGGGTTCAGGAGAAAGATAATGACCTGGTTTTTGAAAGGTGCTGATGTCCTGAAGGAAGCTGGAGAAATCAATCTAGAGCTCAGGAGAGAAGTCGAGGCTAGGGTCATGCATTTAGTGTCATTTGCATTGAGGTGGCAGTTGGAGGCATGGAATTAAGTGAGATTCGCAAGGGAAAGAGTGTAGACTGAGGAAAGAGGAGAATCAAAGACATACTCTTTGAGTCCCCATAGCCTCTCACAGCTTCTCTCCTTGCAGGCATTCCATTGTCTCTCGAGAAATGTTCTCTAGTCACCAAATAAAAGCTGGCAGTGATTCAAATGGATGGTGAATACCCCCAAACCAATCTGTGCTAGACCCATTACCACCTGTGCTATCAGTTTCTCACTCACTACAGCTGGTCCCTTCAGTGCCTGGAATTTCCAAAGGGAACCTCTCCCAAAATGTGAATATCATTCCTTATCCTCCCTTTGTTTTCTTAGCCCAGCTGGGATCTGATGATATGCCATACTTTCCATCTTCACTAGAGAGGATGGGGCTAAGTTGAGAACTGGATTGTGTATGCTGCTAGTGATTAATATCATAAAAGAATTAGGAGCAAATAGGGGGTTTCATAAGTCATGTATTAGTGAACCTTTTAGACCAGAATTATTAATAAAGCAATGATGGTCTTATACACAACTGTCTGGGTTATTAGCTTTCAGCACCACTTAGTAGAATGAAAATGTCGTTGACCAGTAAAGGTATGTTTGTTGGTTTGTAAAAACTGATAATCTCTTAGTTATTTAATGTCATTATAAATAGGTCTAATGTCTCCAAATTGGTTCTACAGAAGTGTAGTATTGGGTACAGTGACTTTGCAGGGGGCCAGTTAAGTTCCATAGAAAAATGTTATAAATGGGCAGTCAGCCAAATGATGTTACAGTGGGGTTTAGTGACATTATGTCAGGGTTTGGTTATACTTTACTAAGGATTTAATATGGTGAAGTGATATTGATTAGGGCAACATTATATAGGGTATGCTTTTATTTGTATTTTGTCACGTGGTTTAAAGCCTTGTTTTTTAACCAAGTGAAAGGATATGAATTGAAAATTATCTTTGAAAATAAATTATTTTTTAGAAAATGCTATTTCAGGTGAGGGCACTGATAAATGTGTGCTAATATTGTCATTTTACTGAGTACTTGTTACTTCTTATAATGGAAATTAGCAGTCTATAATTTCCTTGAATCTACCTTATCTGGCTGAGTCAGTGTACAGAATAAAGTTTGTTCTTAATGAAAAAAAACAAAACAAAACAAAATTGATAATCTCTGCTGATTACAAATGTTGAGGTATCAGAACCCTAATATTGCTCCAAGAAAAAAAATTCTTTCTCTTCTAAATTTACTTCTTAAATGTAATTATAAATCAATATTTGCCTTTCAATTTGAATACTACTATATACCTATTTAGGAAGCCCCTTCATCAGGGTCAGCTTAATTTTTTAAGGTAGTAAAAATAGGAAACTGTCACTTATTTGTGAAAGCAGAATATTTGCCATGTTTCAACTGATTTTTGAAGCTATCTTAACAAGAAAACTTCTTTATTTCTCATTAGCAGATTCCTGCTTCTAGAACTTTAAGCCTCAAGAAATTGCATGGTAAAGATTTTTTGTAGCCTTAAAGAAGAAAGAATTCGAATACCCAAACCTGGCCACTCTGTTGGGGTCAGTATAACTTGTAGTAGATAAACCTGCATATTTACTTTTTTTTTTCTTTTCTTTTTGTCTTTGTGGCTAAGCAATGGGGTTAAGTGGCTTGCCCAGGGTCACACAGCTAGTAATTGTTAAGTGTTTGAGGCCAGATTCATATTTACTTCTGCTAATGTGTAACTATATTATCTTATATCATTGAAAATAATTGAAAAGTTAGAACAGTGTTTTAAATATACCATTAACAAATATGTGTAAAAATATCCCATTAGGAACTAGTAGGCTGAATACCATGTGACACAGATATTTATATAAGTATATAGCAGTTGACCTTGTTGTTTCTAGCTATCTTAATTCTGTATTTTGGTACTAAGAAATTGGTTATCAGATCAGTGTTATATGGCCTTCACTGTAATAGAAATTCCCTCTTGTACCCATAAAAACTCATTTTTCTGACTATAAACTATCTGTAAGTTTACTGTAAGGTCAGAGTACTAATATTAGAGGTCATAAGCTCTGGGACAGTGAATCAACAGGATGTAATAATGTTGGTTGTTTTGGGTTTTTTTAGCTACATGGGGGATTTTCTTAAAAGTAGGAATTACTGTTTAACATGTTCCAGGTATTGAGTATTAACATTTATTTTAAAATATAGAAAGTTATAAAGTATATTAATTGATTTATTTTATGTTCCTTTGAATAAATGAAATAATAGGTTTGCTTAAAGTCTTACTGCCTATATTTATTGATTTTTAAGTAGAATTTTATTTCCCTAAAATTAATTTTTAGAGAAGTTTCACTTAGATTATTTTTCATGAATAGGCTATTTATTCCAGTGATATAGACTGTCATTCTTTCTGGATCTCTCAGTTCAGTTTCCCCAGATTTGGTTTTTAATATTGAGATTATTATATAATGTGTATATAACACACATCAAGAATTAGTGATTTCATTGGCATGAAAACTCCCTCTTCTTATGTATCTAGGCAATCTGTAATTAAGTTGATAAACCTCAAGGCATGGAGAGGCACAGAAATGACTTGTTTACAGAGGCTAAGTGACTTCCACATAGCATGGCACAGTGGCCAGAAAGCTGGTGTTGGGAGCAGGAAGACCTGAGTTCAAATTCTGTCTATAATATGTAATAGCTGTGTGATCCTGGGCAAGTCACTTTTATTTCTTAGTGCCCTGGGCATCACTAAGGCAGTAAGTCACAAATGTGTGTCAGTGAACATCAGTAGGAGTTTCCACAACAGGAATTCTTTACACCAATGAAATCATAGGTTGAAACCAGAGGAAATGATTTAATAGAGGACTGAGGCATGAGGCAGATTGATTGAGTTTTGAAAAGGCATTAAACTTTGTATTGAGCTTCCCCTTGGACTGTAACTTTGATTTCATTTGTTTAGGAAACTGCTGGTGAAGAACTTCATTTACCAATGCAGCCTGATGATATATCTGTAATTTATAATTTTAAAGAATTGCCTGGGGGTACTAAGAGGTTAAGTGACTTGGCCAGGGTCACACAGCCAATCTGTGTCAGAGGCAAGAGTTGGATCCAGGTCTTCTTGACTCTGAGGTTGGTTCTCAGTCCAAAATGCCAAGTTGTTAAGCTTTTAATAAACACTCTTAATATTATGCTACCATTTAATATTCATTAAGTATTCATGTGTTATATGACACCATGTTATTTGCTACAATGCTTTTGTAGCAAACAACAGGGAATATTTTTTCGAGTTAGCAAATGGGACTACAGAGTTCACACACCTTTTTTTGAGTTCCAAATTGTATCACTCCTTCTTCCCTTTTTCCTCTCCCCCCACCTGAGATAGTAAGCAATCAGATATAGGTTATACATGTGCAATTATATATGACTTTCCATATTAGTAATTTTGTATCAGAAGACTTGAATAAAAGAAAAAAGTGGAAGAAAGTGAAAAATAACATGCTTCAGTCTGTATTTAAACAATATCAGTTCTTTCTCTGGAGGCGGATAGGATTCTTCATCATTAGCCCTTTGGGATTGTCGTAGATCATTGTATAGCTGAGAATAGCTAAGTCTTTTATAGTTACTCATCAAACAATATTGCTATTATTGTGCACAGCGTTCTCCTGGTTCTGCATCAGTTCATGTTAGTTTTTCTAGGTTTTTCTGAAATCATCCTGCTTGTCATTTCTTATAGCACCATAATATTCTATTAACATCATATACCACAGCTTCTTCAGCCATTTCCCAATTGATGGACATCTCTTTGATTTCCAATTCTTAGCCGCCACAAAAAGAGCTGCTATAAATATTTTTGTACAAATAGGTCCTTTTCCCTTCCTTTGGATGTCTTTGGGGTATAGACCTAGCAGGGTATGCACAGTTTTATAGCCTTTGGGCATAGTTCCAAATTTATCCCTAGAATGGTGGGTTCACTTTGTGTCCCAATTTTTCGACATCCCCTTCAATATCCAACATTTTCTTTTTTTTGTCATATTAGCCAATCTGATAGGCGTGAGGTAGTATCTCAGAGTTATTTTAATTGGCATTTCTTTAATGAGTAGTGATTTAAAGCATTTTTTATATGACCATAGATAGCTTTGGTTTCTTTGTCTGAACACTGTCTGTTCATGTCCTTTGACCGTTTATAATTTGGGGAATGACTTGTATTTTTTTTATAAATTTGACTCAGTTCTCTATATATTTGAGAAATGACGCCTTTATCAAAGATATTTGTTGCAAAAAAAACAACAACAACTTTTCCCAGTTTTCTGCTTTTCTTATAATTTTGGTTGCATTGGTTTTGTTTGTGCAAAATCTTTTAAACTTCATATACTCCAAGTTATCTAATTTAAAAAAAACATTTTGTAATGCTCTATATATCTCCTTTGGTCCTAAATTCTTCCCTTATCCATAAATCCTACCCATAAATTATTCTGTGTGCTCTTAATTTACTTATGGTATCATCCTTTATGTGTAAATCATGTACCCATTTTGACCTTATCTTGTGAGGTGTTGGTCTATACCTAGTTTATGCCATACTATTTTCCAGATTTCCGATCAGTTTTTATCATATAATGAATTTTTGTTCCAAAAGTTTGTATCTTAGGGCAGCTAGGTGGCACAGTGGATAGAGCACTGGACCTAGAGTCAAATGGACCTGAGTTCAGATTCGGCCTCAGACACTTGACAATTACTAGCTGTGTGACCCTGGGCAAGTCACTTCACGCCATTGCCTAGCAAAAAAAAAAAAAGCTTGTATCTTTGGGTTTATCATATACTAGATTACTATGGTCATTTACTGTAATGTAATTTGTGGCTAATCTATTCTACTCATCCACTACTCTATTTCTTAGCCAATACCAGATTGTTTTGATGATTATCACTTTGTAATAAACTTCAAGATATGGCACAGTTAGACCATCTTCCTTCTCATTTTTTCCATTGATTCTCTTGATATCTTTTGGCTTTTGTTCTTCCAGATGTATTTTTTTATTATTTTTTCTAGCCTTATAAAATTTTTTTTGATAGTTTGATTGGTATGGCACTAAATAAATAGCTTAATTTAGGTAGAATTGCCTTTTTTTATATTGACTTAGTCTATACATGAGCAATTAATATTTTTTCTTTTGTTTAGATCTGACTTTATTTGTGTGAAAAGTGTTTTATAGTTGTGTTCATATAGTTCCTGGGTTTGTCTTGGCAGGTAGACTCCCAAGTATTTTATATTGTCTGCAGTATTTTAAATGGAATTTCTCTTTCTATGTCTTGCTGCTGTATTTTGTTGGTAATATATAGAAATGCTAATGATTTATGTGGGTTTATTTTGTAGCCTACAACTTTGCTAAAGTTATTAATAATTCCAAGTAGTTTTTTAGTTGATTCTCTAGGGTTTTCTAAGTATAACATCATATCATCTGCAGAGAGTAATATTTTTGTTTCCTCATTGCCTGTTCTAATTCCTTTAATTTCTTTTTCTTCTCATATTGCTATAGCTAAAATTTCTAGTACAATTTTAATAATAGAGGTGATAATGGGCATCTTTGCTTCACGCCTGATTGTACTGGGAAGGCTTCTAGTTTATCCCCATTACAGATATCATTTTAAGGTAAGCTCCATTTATTCCTATGCTCTCTAGTGTTTTTAATAGGAATGGGTGCTGTGTTTTGTCAAAGGCTTTTTCTTAATCTGTTGAGTTAATCATACAATTTTTTTGTTGGTTTTGTTATTAATTGTTATTGATCAGTTAAGCTGATAGTTTTCCTAATATTGAACCAGCCCTGCATTCCTGGTATGAATCTTCCCTGGTCATAGTGTATGATCCTTGTGATATATTGCTGTAATCTTTTAGCTAGTATTTTATTTAGAATTTTTGCATCAATATTCATTAGGGAAATTGGTCTATAATTTTCTTTCTTTGTTTTGGCTCTTCCTGGTTTAGGTATCAGCACCATATTTGTGTCATAAAATGAATTTGGTAGGACTCCTTCGCCTGATTTTCTAAATAGTTTATATAGTATTCAGATTAATTGGTCTTTAAATGTTTAGTAGAATTTGCTTCCATCTGGGGCATTGGATGGGGGTTTTTTCCCCATTGATTGCTTGTTCAATTTATTTTTCTAAAATTAGCTTAAGTATTTTATTTCTTCTTCTGTTAATCTGGGTAGTTTATGGGGGTTTTTTTGTAGATATTCATCTATTTCATTTAGATTGTTAAATTTATGGTCATATAATTGGGTGAAATAGCGCCTAACAATTGTCTTAATTTCTTCCTCATTAGTGGTGAATTCACCCTTTTTGTTTTTGATATTAGTAATTTATTTTTCTTCTTTCCTTTTTTTTAAACCAAATTAACCAATAGTTTGTCTAATTTATTGTTTTTTTTTTCATAAAACCGGCTTTTAGTTTTATTAGTTCAATGGTTTTCTTACTTGGAATTTTATTAATCTCTCCTTTGATTTTCAGGATTTTTGGTTTGGTGTTTAATTGGGGATTTTTAATTTGTTCTTTTTCTTGTTCTTTTTAATTACATGCCTAATTCATTGATCTGCTTTTTCTCTATTTTATTGATGTAAGCAAATTAGAGATATAAATTTTCTCCTAAGTACTGCTTTGGCTGCATCCCATAAGTTTTGATATGTTGTCTCCTTGTCAATTTCTTTAATGAAATTATCAGTTGTTTCTATGATTTGTTCTTTGACCTACTTACTTTTTAGGATTAGATTATTTAATTTCCAGTTAATTTTTAATCTCCCTTTTCATTGTCCATTATTGAATGTAATTTTTATTTCATTATGATCTGAAAAGGATGCATTTACAATTTCTGCTTTTGTGCATTTGGTTGTGAGGTTTTTAATGTCCTAATACATGGTCAGTTTTTGTGTAGGTGCTGAGAAAAAGGTATATTCCTTTCTATTTGCATTCAGTCTTCTCCAGAGATCTATCATATCTTATCTTTTCCAGAATTTTATTTACCTCCTTAACTTCTTTCTTGTTTATTTTTTGGTAAGATTTATCTAGTTCTGAGAGAGGAAAGTTGAGGTCCCCCACTAGTATAGTTTAATTATATATTTCCTTCTGTAACTCATTCAACATCTCCTTCAAAAATTTAGATACCATACCATTTGGTGCATATATGTTTAATATTGATATGACTTCATTGTCTGTGGTACCTTTCAGCAAGATATAGTTTCCTTCTTCATCTATTTTAATTAGATCTATTTTTGCTTTTGCTTTGTCCGAGATCATGATTGCTATCCCTGCTTTCTTTGCTTCAGCTGAAACATAATAGATTCTGCTCCAGCCCCTCACCTTTACCCCATGTGTATCTATCTACTTCTGTTTTATAGGTGAATTCACATTTATAGTTATGATAACTAATTGTATTTCCCACCATGCTATTTTCGCCTTGTTTATCTTTCCCCCTGCCCTGTCTCACCCCTCACCCTTTCCCTCCTCAAAAATATTTTACTTCTGATCACCACTTTCCCCAATCTACCCTTCCTTTTATCAGTCCCTCCTCCCCCTTCTATTATCTCTGTCCCTTTTTACTTCCTTATAAAGTAAGATAGATTTCTATACCCAACTGAGTGTGTATGTTATTCCCTCTTTGAGCCAGTTTTGATGAGAGAAGGGTTTAAGCTTTGCCCACCACCTCTACCATCTTCCTTACCATTATAATAGCTCTTTCCTACCTCTTTTATGTGGGATAATTTACCCCATTCAATCTCTGCTCCCCCCTTCTTTTTTCCGGTATTTTTGGGCATCATGCCATCAAAGTCACCATATATCCACACCCTCTGTCTATATATACTCCTATTTGTTCTTATAGTAATAAAGTTGTTAAGAGTTACAAATGCTATCTTGCCATATAGAAATATAAACAGTTTAACCTTATTTGAATTTCTTTTTATGTGTTTCCCTTGAGTCTTCTATTTAGAGGTCACCTTTTTTATTCAGCTCTGATCTTTTAGTTAGAAATGCTTGAAAGTCCTGTATTTCATTAAAAGTCCTTTTTGCCCACTGAAAGATTCTATTCACATTTTCCTGGGTAGGTGAGTCTCGATTGTAGTCCTAATTCCTTTGCCTTCTGGTATATCATATTCCAAGCCCCTTCAGTTCTTTAATGTGGAAGCTGCCGAATCCTGTGTAATCCTGACTGTAGCTCCACAATATTTGAATTGGTTTTTTTTGGCTGCTTGCAGTACTTTCTCCTTGAACTGTGTGCTCTGGAATTTGGCTATGATGTTCCTGGGAGTTTTCATTTTGGGATCTCTTTCAGTGGATTCTTTTAATTTCTATTTTGCCCTCTGGTTCTAATATATCATGGGAGTTTTCTTTGATAATTTCTTAGGAGATATTGTCCAGTCTTTTTTTTTTTTAATCATGGCTTTTAGGTAGTCCAATAATTTTTTTTAAAGGCAATTGGGGTTAAGTGACTTACCCAGCGTCACACAGCTAGTGTCAAATGTTTGGTCTGAGGTCCTCCTGACTTCAGGGCTGGTGCTCTATCTACTGTGCCACCTAGCTGCCCCCTCAATAATTCTTATATTATTTCTCCTGTATCTATTTTCAATGTCAGTTATTTTTCCACTGAGAAACTTCACATATTCTTGTATTTCTTTTTTTTCTTTAACTTTTTTGATTTTGTTTTATTGTATCATGATGTCTGATAGAGGCATTAGCTCCCACTTGCTCAATTCTGATTTTTTAAGGAATTATTTTCTTCAGTGAACTTTTGTACTTCCTTTCCTATTTGGCCAATTTTATTTTTTAGGGATTTATTTTCCTCAGTTAATTTTTGTATTTTTCCCCCCATAATATTGACTCTTTTTTAATGATTCTCTTGCATTACTCCCATTTCTTTTCTCAGTTTTACTTCTACTTCTCTAATTTGCATTTTAAAATCCTTTTTTTTTAAGCTCTTCCAGGAATTCTTTTTCAGCCTGAGACCAAATCACATTTTTTTTTAGGGGGGGCCAGGCAAGGGGGGTTAAGTGACTTGCCCAAGGTCACACAGCTAGTAAGTGTTATGTGTCTGAGGCCAGATTTGAACTCAGGTTCTCCTGAATCCAGGGCCAGTGCTCTATCCACTGCGCCACCTAGCTGCCCCGAAATCACATTTTTCTTTGAGGCTTATGCCTTGATTCTCCCTGTCACCATAGTAACTTTCTATCATCAAGTTATTTTTTAGGGGCTCATTTTTTTCTACCTTTTTTGGTGACTTGGTGTTTTTATCTAAGAGTTGGGTTCTGGTCTTGAACAATCCGAAGCTTTTTGTGCTGGGGCTCAGGGTCTTACTGCTGGCTTTCATTTGGCTTCAGGGCTTAGCTGTTTGCTTTCACTGTGGGGTAGGCTACCCTTCTACCTTGTAGGGCTTTTTTTTGGGGGGGCTTCCCTTTAGCCTCCCCTGGGGTGGGGTTTAGCTGCTGCCCTGCCCCAGAGGTGGGGTTTTTCTGCTGGTTTGCTGTTGTAACTGTCTTTCTGATAGCTAGCTCTGGAGGAGGGAATCTTGTTACTAGTCTGCCCTAGGGGTGGGGCTCTGCTGCTGGGTTGCTGTAGAAACAGGGTCTCTACTGGCAGACCCCAGGAAAGGGGTTTTGCTGTTGGTCAGCCCTGGGTTGGGTCTTCACTACTGGTCAGCAGTGGGGTCAGGACTTTGCTGGGGATGGAAACTTGTTGCTGGTTTTCACGAGGGTGGGGGCCTTTCTGGTGCATTGCCCGAGGCTTGGAGCCTTGCTGCAGGCCCCCTGCTCTGAGGCTGGCTGCCGCAGCTGCTGTTTTTCCTGTTGGACCTTGCTCCCCTCCACTCTAATGAGATAGACCTTTCCTGTAGGGCTGGTAAGTTGCTTCCCTTCCCCTCAATAAATTCTGAGGCAGTCTTCTAGTTGTTTGGAGGGGAATTTGGGAGGGCTTATGAGAGTTCCTTTCTTGCTCCACTAGAAGTCCAAACATACTTTTAATACTAGCTTTCTTGTAGGGTCAAAAACTATGTCCTCAAGGGTTCTAAGAGATCCTTCTAGCCCCCAATAATTGCCTCTTGTATACTGGAATGTTTACAACTATAGATTTATTCCTTTGGCTACTTGGCTAATTCTTGATTAAAATAAAAATACCCATAGGAGAAGTAACCCATTTGGTCTTAGCTAACATCTACTGCACCTGGCTGTGGATAAGTTTATTAAGTCTTTCTTTGTGAGTAAGGTTTGGAGGGAAAGGAGGAGAGGAGAAAAGGCATGAGGGCACGTGATAATAAAGGGTAGCTGCTGTGCAAAAAGCCTCTAATTATTGTCCAGAAAAAAAAGAACACCCAAACTTTGTTTACTTCATAATTTTGCCTAAGGCTGTCCTGTAGCACCAATTATCCAGTAATACAGGGTCCTGCATAGCCAACATTTCTGAATAGATAATTCATTATTAGCATATTTTTCTATGCAAATCTTAAACTAAAATAGTTTCTTAAGTACTCAAGAATAGTTTATCTTAAGTAGGCTAAACATTCCTTCTAATCCTGCTTATACTATTTATTTTCTAAGCAAACCTTTTGTTAATAGTGCACTGGTAAACTTCAGCCCAGCTAGTGTCCAAGTCATCACAAACACAGAATGAGTGGGTAATTCATGAATGGAGTTTTAATGTATGAACATTAAAAAATTGGTGCGCTGATTTTCTTCTTCCTTCTGACTTTTTTCTTTGCTCTGTTTGGCTATGTTTTTGTTTTCATTTGAGCTAGTATAGCCATTCATTATTAAATGATTTTTACTGGGTCTTTTTGTAGAATAAGTAAAGTGTCTAGTATACAAGTTGAAATAACTGCCCAAAATTTTTAGTGGGTTGTAGATATAGAGTATAAATTATATTCCACATAAAAGATGGAATCCGCTTTGTCTTTAGGGTAAAACACCAACTCTTCTGGCATTTAAATCCCTTCATAATCTAATCCCACCCTCATTTTTCAGATGAGTTTTACATTATCTCCCATCACACACTCTTTGCTCCAGCTAAATCAACCTGCTTCTTGCTACCCTTAATGCATGACATCCTGTATCTTGACTCTTTGCTTTTGTATGGGTTAAGAAGTCAGTAAGCCCAGTGCTCAGCATACACCAGATACTTAATAAATGCTTGTTTATTGATTGATTGAATGAATACTGCGTGTTGCACTCAAAACAAAGAAAATATCTGTCAATTCGATATTGAGCAAAGGTGTTTTTTTGTCTGTCTGTCTTTCTCTCTTTCTCTCTTTCTCTCTTTCTCTCTCTCTCTCTCTCTCTCCTCTTCTTTCTTTCTTTCTTTCTTTCTTTCTTTCTTTCTTTCTTTCTTTCTTTCTTTCTTTCTTTCTTTCTTTTTTCTCTCTTTCTCTCTCTCTTTCTTTCTTTCTTGTGCCTCATCCAAAAAGAAGAATGGTTCTAGTTTGGCTGTTCAAGTTACTAAGTGCCAAGAAATAATACCATGGTCATAAAAGAAATCTTGATTGACACAGGAATTTTTGTAAGGTCTACCCTTCAATTCCTGTTTTGAAGCTTTTTATATTCTATGACTTTCTCTAACTTTCCATAAAGTTTCTTTTAGAAATCTTACTTTTATTTCTACTTTTTGTTTTTTATATTACCTTCATTTTGAAACATATTTCTTCCCCTGTCCTACCCAGGGAAAGTCATCCTCTAAAACAGATTAAAAAAAGAGAAAGGAGAAAGTTTTTGTAAAACTAGCCAGCAAAACCACCACACCTGAAAGTATATTTGGTATTTCTTTACCTAGAGTTCTCTGCAAAGAATGCAAGGTGGTGCATTTTCCCATCTCCTTTTCAGATCCAAGCTTGGTTATTACAAACTGCTTTAGTTTTGTTTCATTTTGTTCTTTATATTAACTTTTTGTAGTCATAGGGTATGTTGGTCTCTGGACTCTACTTACTTCATCTATACGAGTTCATATAAGACCTTTAGTGTATTCTTAAATTTCTCATATCCAGTATTTCTTATACTGCAGAAATAAGATTTCATTATTTAACATACCAGTTCCCATTTATTAGCCACACCGAATCAACAGGCATCTGCCTTATTTTCACTCCTTGCTGCCGCCACACAAGGTTGCTACAACTGTCTTGGTGTATTGGTCTTTACTTCCTTGTTGGTATGTGGCTAGCGGTGGGATCCCTACCACAAACTTCTAATAATGTCACAATTATGCAATTGCTTTTGTCTTTTTATCCTTCTCCCTTCTCCACTTCTGTAGATGAATTCTTCCTTGTTGCCATTCACTCCTCTGAGTTTTCAACGAATTGCTCTATAGAGAAGGAATCTAGGATTTCCTCCTATTACGCTTTTTCACTTTTTATGAATGTTTGTCTCTTTGAGACTTCTCATATTCGTTAGACCAGTCAGGTGTTCTACTTTTTGGTACATTTGAATGAGGACAGAAGATAATCTCTTTTCTTGAAGGCATTCTTTTAAAAAGTTCAACATAAAAATTTAGGTAAAGCTTGACACTTGATTTATATAAACTTTATTAAGTTTTCATCCTTAGAGTTTAAGGAAATGACTGCATTTCTAAGCCAATTTGAGAAAATATGTAGGTAATTAGTTAACATTTTAATCACTTAGGGTACATTAATGTGTGATAGAAGTTAGG
This sequence comes from Phascolarctos cinereus, assembly GCF_003287225.1. Classification (NCBI taxonomy): domain Eukaryota; kingdom Metazoa; phylum Chordata; class Mammalia; order Diprotodontia; family Phascolarctidae; genus Phascolarctos; species Phascolarctos cinereus. The sequence goes on along the minus strand of NW_027556098.1, from coordinate 166,368,005 downwards.
CAAAGCTATGGTCTTTGGACCTCAATGGTAAATATCTATCTAGAAGGAAATAACAAAGAAGAGGAATCCAGAAGAAAAGGGCTGCATTGTTTTTAAAATCAGATCCACACATTTTTCCTTAAGAGCAAGTATTGTTTGAAACTTAAGGAAGAGACCTGTCACGTTAGAATACCTTTAAATCACCAGTAAGAAAATCTAGGCAATTATGAATTTTCAGGAATCTTTCAGGGTGGTTCTTACAAAGTAATTATTAGCATTGCTGACTGAGCTTTGGAGTCACAGGTGTTATATAATGGATTTCTATTTTCAGAGGCTTAGTCAGAATCTGAATAATTGGTTCAGTCCTCTCCCTTGTGAAAGGACAGGAGTTACACAAACAGAAGAATCGAAAAGATATTTTCACTCACAACCCCATTCAAATGCTGTTTAATAGCTAATATTACAGATTAAAAATGCTTTTTTTACTTCCTCACACAGACTGCAGTAACGTTGAGTCCAGCTTCTCTGACTCATATGAATGTTATGCCCACATTATTAATGCTTTAATTTAATAAACTTTAGATCCTCAAGCCAAACCAGAATTTGGCAGTTCATTCTATATAGTTGGAGAAAGATTGGTTGGCTTAGATAAATTCCTGTGATTATTCTTTAGAATTGAATATGCTTTAGATGTATTGGTGTGAAAGAGTTGACTTTGAGCATTTTCACAAAACTATACTTGTTATTATTATCCATTGGGATGGTCTTTGGTCATCAATTTAGCCCTTCAGTAGAGAAATCAAGATTTTCCAGTGACAGTAAGAATGATCCACCATCCTTACTGATTTAGTTGTAATTGAAGTCAAGTCCTTAAGGAAACCATGAACTATATCCCACCTGGGAAGGATTCTAAGTTATATTCTCTCTTTAAAATGAGTCAGACTGTTTATTAACTAAGACTATTAATTATTCCAGCAAAGGGGCTCAAGATCCCAGATATACTGCATATATCCACTGATTAGAAGAAAAATAGGAAATTAATTAACTCCTGGGCCCCCTTGCTCTGTTCAAACAGATTATTTGCAAAGTTTCCAAATTACATGGCATAGAGATAATGAAGATGCCCAAGTTTGAGCTTTGGCTTTGGCAGTTCACGAGGAATGACTGTGTGCTCTAAGATCTCTCTAGCATTACACAAAATATTATATCGATGGAATGTCTCCATGGAAAACCAGTTGATAAAGAGATAACTTAATGGTGACAGACAAGGCCACTAAATAGATGCAAGTCATAGTTCTTGCTCCAATCAAGAAACCTCGAGATATTTCTAGCTGTCTTTTTACTTGGGACAGGTGCATGCCACGTCAGACTAGACAAGCCTGTGTTTCCTTTGCATAAATTGTGGTGAACATCAGACCCTCCAGAAAGCGTAGACAGTTGTCTATGAATCTCTTTTCTTCACTTACGAGTTTGACTCCTAAATAGCTGAAGGATTTAAAAATGCCAGGCTATTATTACCGGATTGACTCTTTTTCTTGTAATAGAGAGGTAGCTAATAATATGCCCCTTGTCATGCTTAAAAATAGTGATACATCTCTCCTTACCCCAACTATTAGTCCCATATCCAGTTGATTTTAGTCTAAGTTGAGCGTCTGAGCTTTTTAAACTTAGCATTCAATTTTGAGTGCCCTGAGCTCCCTAACCTCTGAGAAGTAATCTTCCCCAGACAGTAACATTATAACAATCTTGAAAGACACATGCCAACCAGAATAGTTGTCATTTAAAAAAAAAAACCAGAAACAGAAACAACCTGTAGTAGTTATGCTTATAGTTCCTTTTTAAAAATTTTGAATAATTCTTTTATGTGGAGAAATTTCCAATTAAAACATTTTAAAAATGAACAAAGTAAAAATTTAAATTTGTATTTTAAAGACCATATTCCAGTGTTACAAGCACTCAAGCAGTTGAAAAACTCTTTTAACTGTGTGGTTGATTTTTCTAAAATATATCATGTAGATATTATGAAATATACATCGTATTTGTCTGTGGTTAGTATCTCGAAATCTAACTTCAGTCCTTTTTGGTACTATAGGGAAATGCCTCTATCTTCTCTAGCTATGTACCTTATTTACACTTTTTCTTCCTGATCCCTTAAGTGTTATACTCTTGGTTATACTCCCCCCGGTATAAAGCTCACTTAAATAGTTAATTTTTTTTTTCTGTTTGTAACCTAAGTGGAAACAGCAAATCTAGTTATGTAGACCTCTTAAACTCATCAAGGGAATACCACTTGGAATACCAAAGGAATATTTGCTTGGGAGCTTAACTTCAAATAGGAGACGAGAATAGAAAGCTGAGCTCTCATTACAGAATAGCAGTTCTTTTATTTCTTCTTGTTTCCCTATCTCACTGCCCAGAGAGGCTATTCCAAACCTTCCTTTCTCTTTTCAAGCCTCTCAGAGCTTGCCTTCCCTCTTCTCTCAACTGAGGACCTCACTTCTTGTCTTATTAAGAAAATTAAGGTCGTTCAGTGTCACTTCTCTCATCTTCATTTCAAAACCCATTGATATCACCTCCCTCCTTTCTCCTCTTTCCATCTAATCTCTGACAGTGAGGGAGCTCTCATTTTTGCCAAGGGTGGCCCTTTATCTTATCCTCTCCTGACTTCTCTAACAGATACCATTCTCTATTATCTCTGTTTCTCCATCTCTCTATTTGTCTCTCTATCTCTCTGTCTATCTGTTTAACTTTTAGCTTCTCCCTATTTCTTGTTTCCTTCACTACTGCTTTTGAACATGCTCAGGTCTTCTCTGTCCTTAAAAAAAAAGCCTCACTAGACTTTGTTGTCCCCTCAAGCTATCATCCTCCCTTTCTCAGCCGAATTCCTATAAAAAGTAATCTATACTCTGCCTCTACTTCCTTTTTGGTCACTCACTTCTCATTCCTTTGTAATCTGGACTTCTGACCCCAACTGAAACTACTTTTTACAAAGTTACCAACAATCTTTTAATAGAAAGATCTGATGGGCTTTTCACAGTCCTCATCCATTTCTACTTACATACTGCCTTTGACTCTGTTGACCGTATTTTATTCCTGGACACTTCTTCTCTGGGTTTTTGCAACACTGTTCTCTCTACCAGCTCTCCTTCTGGCTGTTTAAGCATTCATTCTCAGTTTCCTTTACTTCTTCATCCTTTGTGTCATGTTTCATAGTTATGGATGTTTGTGAAGACTCTGTTCTGAGCCCTCTTCTCTCCCTCTATAAATGTACACTCTGTCTTTCTGTGTGTCTTTCTTTGTGTCTTTCTCTGTCTCTTTATCTTTCTCTTTATCTCTGTTACTGTCTCTCTCTCTCTCTCTCTCTCTCTCTCTCTCTCTCTCTCTCTCTGGCCTTATCAGCTGCCATGGGTTTAATTTTAACTTCTTTACAGATGACTCCCATGTCTATATATCCAATCCCAGCCTCTCTTCTGAGATTCTTTCCCATATCACCATTTGCCAGTTTGACATTTTAACCTCAGTGTTCCAGAGCTCAACACTTTCAAAACAAAACTCATTATCGTTTTCTCCAAACTCATTCTTTTTGTGTTGAAGATACTACTGTTACTAACATTCTCCGAGGTTCACAATCTTAGTATTATCTTTTACTCTGCCTCACCTCACATATCCAGTCACTTGTCGCACTTTGCTGTTTCTTCCTCCACAGCCAGTAAAAAAAATGTTCCTATTTTTGGGAAAAAGACAAGTTCAGTTTTGGATATGTTCTATTCAGAGTGTTGGCAGGACTTCCAGGTGGAATGTCAAGCAAATCTCAGTCAGGCTTCTTATCTCCTCTCTCTACTGTGACACTCAGAGGTTACCAGTGATCTGTGACCTGCCAGATCTGATCCCCTTTTCTAAATCCTCCATCCTCTCTCATCTCTCTGCTGCGTTTGATACCATTGACACCCTGACTCCTAATACTGTCTCTTCAGCTTCCATGACACTGCTTTCTTTTGGGTTTCTTCTTAGCAGAATGACTTTTCTTTCTTAGGCTTCTTTGGAGTATCATCCATCTCCTATTTGCTCCCCACCCTTGACCTCCCAAAGCATGAGTGTCCCCTAAGGATCAGTCCCAAGTCCACTCCTGTTCTCTCTCTACATTCTCATCCTTGGTGATTTCATCTGTTTTCAATTCAGTGCAGATGACTTCCAAGTTTATGCATCCAGTTCCAGACTCTCATGAATTCCAGTCCTACAGTACCAGTTGCCTTTTGGATACCTTTATATACAATCGAGTGTCTGGGACTGATGTTATATATTAAGTTCCAGTTCCTTTATTTAAGAAAAGGAACAGGAACAGAGGGGAAACATAAAATCCAACTTAATGCCCATCCATAATAATAACTAGCATTTATATAATGATTAAAGGCTTATAAAGCAATTTGTATATGTTACCTCTTTTATTCCTCACAGTCTTGTGAGGTCAATAATAGTATTGATAGTATCCTATCAATAGTATACTAATAATAGTATTGTCTCCATTTCACAGGTAAGGAAGCAGGCTGAGAGTGATTAAGTGATTATCTCAGGGACACATAACTCGGAAGTATCTAAGCAGAATTTGAACTCTGGTCTTTCTGACTCCAAGTCTAACACTGTCTGAAGTCACTTAGCTATATGCATTGATTGGTGACAGTGGTGACAGTTTTCTTCTGAACTCAGTCCCGTAGTTTATTTTCTAGATAGTGCAACCTGGCTATGCCATTTACTCCCACCATAACCGTAGACAAATTACGTAACCTCTCTGGGCTTACAGTTTCTTCATTTGTGTGCTGAGGGGTTTGGATTAGATTGACCTTTGGAACTTTTCCATCTTTTAAAGACTTTGCAGGTGATTTTCAAGTCATTAGTCCCTCTGGCTGGTAAACCTCTACCAGTCCAACTATATTTTCTAGTGCAACTTGCAGTCTTTACTTTTTCTGTTGATTCTCATATCAGTAGATTAAGATAATATTTCTCAGTGCGGAAAATAAATGCAACATTTCCCACAAACTCTTGGTTTTTGTGTACACCAGTCAAAAGGAGAAAGAGGAAAGAGAAATAGAACATAGAAAATGTGTTTGGGTCCACCTCTACCCAATATGAATGGGCACTTACTTTTAGTTAGAACAGATTCATATTTTTTTTTCCTGATTTTTCTCATTTCAATTTGATACTACTTGGTTTTTCATTGCTTTAATAGAACATGATATAATAATAATAAATATGCTTAAAACATTGTAGAATGTTAATCATTTTGAAGCGCTTTTCAGCACTAAATAAAATGGTTTCATTACTTCTTTTGTAGTTTTAGATTACTAATAAAATTAGCAAAATGATGACTGTGCTAAAAAAGGAATTAAGTGTAATAAAGATATTTGTTTCCCAGAATCAGAAATGAAACCCATAAAATGAACTGAATGGTAGCTTAATTAGTAACCCACACTTATATACCTTTAAGGTTTAAAAAAGCCTTTCAGTTCTCTTGTTTAATCCCCACAGCAGCTTTTTGAGGTCAGTGATAAGAATACTGTTGTCTCCAATTTATGTATTAGTACATTTTAGCATGGAATGGTTAGGTGAATTGATATTAAGTAGTTCTGGTTCTTCTGGTTCTTCTGGTTCTAATCCAGTTGTTTTCCTACCACACTACTTTGTCCGTAATCTTTTTTTTTTAAACATTGATAGTTATTTTCACTTCTCACTGGCTGCCCCCCAGGCCTGGGATACTTTCCACTCCATACTTCTGCCTCTTGACATCCCTGGGTGCTTCTCCTAAAATTCAGCTCAAATACCAGCTTCTGGTGGAGACCTTCTTTTCCCCCAGACCTTTAGAGCCCTTCCCCCCAAGGTTAGCTTCTGTCTATGCTATATGGATCTTGTGTGACCTATTTATTTACTGATTGTTTCCTCTTACCATATGTAAACCCCGTGAAGGCAGGGAGTATTTTTTATGTTTTTTGCCTTTGTATTCCAAGTGTTCAGCAGTGTCTGGTACATAGTGATGTTTAATATATGGATTATTGTTGATTGATTGACTGGTCGTGTAGATTACATGATTATGTGGGGTGTATCTTTTTATAATTTTATGAGGAATTAGTAATCATTTTTGAAAGTAAAAAGTGAATGATGTTATGGTGATAGCTGACAGTGCAGCCTTAGTGTCCTATTAAGACAGTGCTATGGCATACATAAATAACTGCACCCTTTAAAGCAAAAGTTGTCTCAAATAAACAAGTCCTGATAGATTGATCAGAGATTGCTGGGAGAAGTTAAAACAGACACATGAATATTTAATTCAGTAAGTGATAAAATGTGATTTTAAAAAAGCAAAGCAAAATAGGAATTAGGAAAAGCTTATTTGCAAAATATTTTAATTAGCCTGCCAAAGGGTATTGAATTTGTCTAACCAAACTCAGTGTGCAATTTGAATCTTCAGTTCTTAGTCACCGCAACAGGAAACTCGAGTCAGAATCGAAGAAAGTAGACTTCACATTAACATACAACCAGCTTTCAGGTAGAGAAACCAGGTTGTAGGTCATCAGAGTAAGGCTGCTGAATCTCTTAAATAAGAAATTAAGGTTATTTTTTTCCAAGATACCGACTGTGTGGTGATATATGCTCTCACAAGCAATTAAATATTTAAGCAATCTTGGGTCAACTAATGACATGCCACTTTATTTTGGCCCATAGATTTAGAGCTAGAAGAAACCTCAGAATCTCTCTAGTCCAACCTTTGTCATCTTATACATGAGGAAACTGAGGTTCACAAGGGGAAGTTACTTGCTCAAAGTCACATAGTAAACATCAGAATCAGAGTTTGAAACCAGGTTATCCAGAACTGGTACATATTCAATTTAAAACAATAACCAAGATTAGATAACTGCTTCATTTACATTATTAAGAAAGCTTTATATCAGTGTGTACATTGTTACTACTACAGTCCTGTAATTGCTGAGCTGTAAAGTTAAATCATTAAATGTTAGATTGAGACTGAATGAGTTTAGATGGATTTTTCTATATGTCTGCAGTTTACCTAAAAACATTCTACTCTTCCCTTCCCCCCTCCTTGAACTCTACATTCTATGTTTGGCATGAAAAAATTAAAGGCTAAAGTGAGTGTATTGCTTTGAAAAAATGTATTTGTTTAAGCAGAATATATGCTCTAGGTGTATTTTTCTCCAAATATTCATTAACAAACATTTATGATATTCCTGTTGTTTGCTGGGCTCTGTTTTAGGTGCTGAAGATACATAGACAAAAATACCCATGGCTTCAGCTCACAGTCTGTAATGGAGACAGTATGTACATACATAGGAATATAAACAACAAAACAAGATAGTTTTAGGAGGGAGGATGGCACTAGTGATGAAATTGAGGGGGGAGAAGGGAATTCAGGAAAAGCTTTATGTAGAAGGTGGTACCTAGACTGATTTTTAAAGGAAAGAAGGAATTCTAAGAGGTAGAGGTATGTGACAATTTAAGGAAGAGGCAGTGGTGACCCTAAGTTTGGTCTCTAGCTCAAACTAGCAATGTTTTCAACCCTTATTTTTAACGTTTAAATAAAACTTAGGAATTTCTAGTGGTATTCAGTGGTTCAGGTATATCTCAACTGGGCTTTCCCTGATGAATCATTAAAGTAAGTGAGTGGGCAGGAAGGTAATGCTAACCTTTTTCGATATGGCTCCATTTCACCGTGCTGTGTTGTTGGTAGCTTTTTAAATAGAACTTGTGTGGGGTGGTGGTGATGGTAGTGGATTGAGGTGCAAGGGTGGAGAAGAGGTGGGGAGAAAGAAATAGGAAGAAAATATACCATAAACCTCCTATGACCTATTGAAAAATCTTGCTAAAATTTTACTTTTCTTAAGCTGAAGACATTCAGTAGATGAATTTATTGGCTTAATACACTGTCTGTCTTACCAAAAGTTATACATATGCAGACAAGCCCATATATTTTTCTGTAGGTAATTGATGTTTTTTAAGATGTTGAATGATCTGTGGATAAGACTGTGGAATCAATTTCTCATATGTGTGGGATTGTAACCCTTAATACTGTCATTACTGAAACTGTATACCTTCTTACAACTGGCAGCAACAGTGTATCTATGGAATATATTAATACAGTTATTCCTTTGGTTTTAAATTATTTGGTTGGAAAGATATTTGAACATTAGAGGTAATTCACGTTGCTTTACTAAACATCATAGGCGAGGGCTACTTATGGTTTTTTGTGAGTGATGTTAATAGTTTTAAAAGCCGCATGGATATATTTATACTTAGTCATATCTTCTATAAGTAATTGGTAAATTATAATCTTCCCATACCTGATTATGTCAAAATGAGAAACAGTTTTTAAAAATAAAAATGATTATTATTTAGCATATAGACAAATAAAATATTATACATATATTATACCTTTTTTTAAAATGTTGCTCATTCATATATCAGAGAATAAAGAAATTGGACCTAACCTAAAGTAAACCCAGGTAAAATGAGTAAGGAAAAATAAAAAGTAAAAAATGCCCACAGTTATGGGACTTCATGGTACTGCTATTTTCTGTGATTAATGTGACATAATTTTCAAGTGAACAGAGGCTAAAAGTAAACATTTACATGCTGGAAACTGTAAAATTTTTACTCTGTTTTTATTTTGAATATATATACATGTGTATATATAGGAAAGTATGATACTATGTTGATGAATTTTTCCTGTTGTCATATTAAGCAGCCCTCCCTAACTTAATCCAATTCACTTGCGTTTTATGATATCACCTCCCTGAAGTCATGGTCCTCTTCAAGAACGAAGGATAAAATAACAAAAACAACAATACTACTTGCTTTATGCTAGGACAGATATGAATATTCTTTGGGGAAAACCAGATAACTGGATCTATTAAATGGGTAATCTTAATTTTATACCCCTATAATTTTAACCCCATAATGTAATTTGTCATAAAATCTTGATAGTGGCTTTTTTTTCCCTAACAGATTAAGTACATGAACTTTGTGACAGTGTGGTTTTTGGTGTTTTGTTTGTTTGTTTGTTTGTTTTTGTTTGGCTACTCAGCAACCCTTTCATTTATTTTGGAGTTTTATGGCTATGTTCTAGATAGACAGGGTCATCAGAATGTAAACCATTGGCTAAGTGGTACTTATTCAAGCTGGTTGTATCAGAAAGGTAAAGAATTGTGCTGTACCAGCAACATTTGATATTTGTGTGCATAGTTGCTGGATGGCTTAAAAGGTACTAACAGTATACTAGGTCCATTGTGGATGTAGACAGTAAATAGTGTGTTCCACTGACATTTTGAAAAAAACAGTTTTAAATTATACTGACCTACCATTTTGTGGAACAGAGCTAATTCTAAATGTTAATTTTTTTTTTAACATTTTAGTTATATGATTTATGAGATTTTGATAATGTTTATTTGAGCTCATAGATCTTGTTGTTGTTACTAGAACCTCTTAAGTGTTACCTAGTTTTATATGGACCACTCTGAAGTATCCGCTTGCTATAGTCATAATCTGATGCCTCATGAGATAAGGGCAAAGTAGGTTCTCCAAAACCATGCTAAATGGCATGTTTTACTGACCTGGAAAAGCTGAGGGTATGGGCCCAGTGACTTCAGAAGAAATCTCTGGTTAGGTTAGTTTGGAGAGGCTCATCACCAGGAAGTTGGCCATCAGATAATGTAATTTCAAGGCTATAGTGATTTGTAAAACTATCTACTATGTCAGGAAAGGAAAGTGTTTGTTGGTACAGGGAGCATTCACACTGATGACATCATGGATCTTTTGGAGAAATATTTTAAATATGCTTTTAAAAAGTTTAGTTTACTGTTAGACACCTTGGTAGGGTACTTAAATTTTTGTTTGAAATATTTTTGTTAGTTTTTTCCTGTAGCTGCCTCTTGAGTTTCATTCCTTTCTTAGGAGCAAGGACTTTTTTTTGCCTTTCTTATACCCAGTACTTACTTAGTATATAGTATCTTGCACATAAGTAGTTAATAAATGCTTATTGACTAAATGACTTTTCCAGTTTTAGGCTAGCTAGGAGAGTTCCATATTGGTACTTGTTGCCAATAGCTGTAAACTTGCCAGGTGGGTGGCAGTGGTTTAGTAGGTAAGACCTGAGTTCATATCCAGCCTCAGGTAATTACTAGTTGTGTGACCCTGGGTAAGTCACTTAATCTGTCTGCCTCAGTTTCCTCAACTGTAAAAATAGAGATCCGATGAATATGAGAATAATGAACATTTATTAAGTGCCTACTGTGTGTCAGGCACTGTCCTTAAGTGCTAGGAATACAATGAATAAAAAGAAAGACAATCTCTGCCATCTAGAGATGACATCTAAATGGAGAGAAAGCACACAAAAGGAAGCAAAAAAGCTGAGGAAGAGGGGAATTGCCAAGAGACATCTTATTCCATAGAGTTGAAACCAGGCTGAGAGATGCAAAGTGGAATAGATCAAGTACAGTTTCTGCCCTCTATAAAGGAATGCATTGGGAGGAGTTGGTACTCCTCCCTTCAGCCCTTCAATCAGATGGGGAAAGAAAGGAGGGAGGTAGAGTCAATCAAAGCTTGCATTAGCAAGTGAGATTAAGTGATGAGTTTAGCCTGGGAGGCAGCATGTTCCTTGGAGCTGAAGCCAGGCCAAGCAGCAGATTCAAAGGGGAGTAATTCACTGCTGCCTCCCAGGGTTGTTGTGAGAATCAAATGAGATATTTGTAGAGCTTTTAGCATAGTGCTTGGCACATTATAAGCACTTAATATGTGATTGTTCCCTATAAACTATTTACATCACAGCCTATCTCAATGTATATTGGTTTAACATCTGTGCCTTGTCAATAACCGCTGGCTACAGACCCTCTTCTTGGTTGGCGGCTAGGTGGCATAGTTGATAGCATGCTGGGCCTGGAGATAGGAGGAGTCATCTTTCTGAGTTCAAATGTGACCTCAGATACTTACTAGCTGTGTGACCCTGGACAAGTAACTTCACCCTGTTTGCCTCAGTTTCTTATCTGTAAAATGAGCTGGAGAAGGAAATGGCAAACCAGTATCTCTTCCAGGAAAAGCCCAAATGGGGTCATGGAGAGTCTGATATGACTGAACAACAATATAGACTTCTATGTAGGAGACATCCTTTGGTGTTACTGGTTTTCTTGAAAATGCAATTGCTAAGGGGCTCCCTGTGTTGGTTGTTGCTAGTCTTGAGTATTTTCTGTTATTAATAACTTAAAGGGACCCTTCCTCTTTCACATAGTGCAGTTTATTGGGGAATAACACTAGGAATGATATCAGCTGTAGGTATCTAGACTGCCATAGTCCTATCTGCCTCTTGAAAGTTATTTTTCCATGAAAAATGGTACTAGATTCCTGTCTGCTGTTGCAATGCTTTTAGTGAAGTTTCTTCAAATACCATTTTAATAAAATATTGTTATTCTATAACAGATAATTTCTAGGTTCTGGCTGATTGCCCATTTATTGCAAGCACTGTTTGATATCTTGGAGGTTTTTGTAATGCCACTTGCCATGTATCTTCCTGTGGCTTCAGTATAACTAGAATCTCCTTTCTTTCAGGTGGTGCTTTAAGAAAGCTGTGAGGGGAAAAAAAACCCATGCCTTTTTCACAGAACCTGGAGTAGAAGTAAGTCATGAACTACTCTGTCCCCCCCAGAGCATTCTTACATCCACAAAGTAGCCTGGGCAAGTTTTCATGATGTAAGGCTACCAGGTTGAGTTTTCTGAGATGGTCGGGCATGATTCCAGGGGGATCCGCTGGAAAAGTACTAAAATTCAGGCTTACCTGTGGGCCACTAGACTCAAATTATAGTATAGTAGACTTAACTTGCCTGCCTCACCCCACCTCCTGAGTTTTTTAGGTATGTATATACAACTGTAATCTTGTTTCTTCCTCCCTCCTGACTTCCCACATATTTAACACTCAGTTCTGCTTACTGTGTATCTTAAATCTGTAACAGCATCTAAATATGCCTATTAAGTGTATCATTTTAAAATAAATATTATTGCAATCCATGAGGAAAATTGATACCTATAAAGCATGCAGAATGAAATAGAAAGAGCAAAGTATAACAGGGATGTACCCATGTATATGTAATATTTATTTAATCCTATATATACACATAGAACTGAAAATATATTCTCACACATACACATAAAACATCATGAGACCATTTTCTGTGATGCTTTTCAAAGGCTATTTTACCTTTGAAGGCTATTCTAGGCATATATAGAATAATGTGGTTAGGTCAAAGGAAATGAAGCTAGATTATAGATATCAGTAATATGCACATGTAAGTAGTTTACAAAGTGAATCTAAACTTTTCTTTAACCTGTTTTGAAAGGTGATATGATTTCTAAAAATATCTTCATTTCACATCTTTAAACATCACTTTATAAGATTTTTCTGTCACTCAGATATTAGTTACATCAATTTAACTTTTGAAAGGAGACTACATAAACAGTACTAATAATCCCCTGTCACTTTTTTTTTTCCCCTGAAGGCATTTGAAATGCCGGTTTGAAAAATCCTTGTTGGACCTAGAAAGGGAAGGATTGAGCCATAGGTCCAGGCTCACAGGCATTTCAAGCACTCAGGGTACATGTGGCCAATGGCTGTATTCCACTGGCATTTGCAGTGGAGAGAGTGAGAAGGTAGGTAACTTAAGAGCTTGAAATGCCAGAAGCTTAGGGCCTGACACACCCTTCCCCCATTCACACCTTAACCCAAATGATAGGTTGGCAGGATATCTCTGTCAGCAACCTTACCCACAGCTCCATTTCTACCCACTTCCTAAAAAAGTACGCCCCTCTTTTTTTAATGTTCTTTCCTTGTATACTTAAGATAATAAAATGACAAGATTGTAATAAAAAAGAATTTTAAATATCCCTAAGTGGTATTGAAAATATCAAGGAGCTTTCTTAGGAAAAGGTACTTTGTTTTCTTTTTCACATATACAATTAAAATGAAAAATACTCTGATTTGCACTTTAATATTACTGAAAACTATCCCAAACTTTTGACAGTGAAATGAATGATAGTCTCAGATAGCCATTGTTCATTGGTCAAACAAGGTAACGTTCAACATTTATTACTAAAGAATTTTATTAAATTGTTGCATATATTAAATTTAAATTATTTCAAAACATGACATAAATGCTGTTTAGTTCATTTAAAAACATGTAGTGATATGAAACATTTTTACAAGGTATTTTTATTCAGAATGCTATTTTGCATTATTTTAGTTTATTCCTATGATTTTATCATTGTAGGGAGCTGCTGATATAGAAACTCCCTCCACTGATCTTCCTCAGCAGCATGTCTGTAGCTTAGAGTTTTTGAGAGATGCTTTGAGGCCCAAGAGATTGAAAATCTTGCCATTGATCACAAAGCTGGCATTTTTCATAGTTGTAACTTGAACTCAGTTCTTCCTAACTCCGAGTCTCTCATTCTATCTACTATACCACATTGCCACTATTTTCCCCTTACAATAAAGAACATAATTAAAATTATATATAACATTTGTACATAGAGCAAAATTTTAATTTGTTTTTGTTTTTGCAATTCAGTTAAGGAAGATAGAAGAAACTTTATCAAGAAAGAAAAAAAATAGCCATTCTCCTATGGTGATATTTCTTCAGGTTTTTAATAACACTTGAATATTCTTTATTCTGCCCAATGGATTTAAAGGAAAACTGTAGAAAACTTGCTAGTTACCAGGCAGATAGCACTTCCCTAATTGTCTCTACCTATCTACTTCAGGGGGTACTATTTTCAAAGACTTATAGGAGTAGGACTTTTGTGCCAAGAAAACCCCAAGTGGGGTCATGAAGAGTTGGACAGACTGAAAATGAAAACAACAGCAACAAAGGAATAGGACAGTTGGATACAATGTCTTAATGAAGAGTGTCTAAAAGGTTACTCTTAGTGGAGTGATGGAGTTGAATTGTGTCTTGATAACTTTATTTGATACTAGTTTTCATTCAGTTTTCTTTTCATGGGGACAATGGAAAGAAATAGATACAAAAATTGTCTTGAGTGGCTAGATATATAGATGGTCTAGAACAGTGATGTCAAATAGGAATAATGAGGGCCACAGATCCTTGAGGGGCCTCATATTGAGTTAGAAAACTACATATTAATATTATCTATACTTTATTGAATTTTCATTTATTTTGTTAAATATTTCCCAATCATGTTTTGCTCTAATTTGGTTACACTCTATAGAGTGCTATGGATTGTATGTGGCCCAGTGTGTTTGACACCTTCTCTAGAACCATTTAGGTCAAAAAAGGGCTTGATATAGGTCAGTGAATGGGTATAGGAAAATTGTAACTGGGGAAAGAATCATCAAAGTTAAAGACCTCATGGTCTTTAAACCTCATGGTTTAGGAGAAAAAAAGTGAATAGTAGTAAAGGAAGTGATTTTAGGGGGCCAAAATAATGTAAACAGAGAATTAGAAAGGAAAAAATACTTGTATGTTATAGGAACATGAATGAAATATATTATTTACAATGGATAGCTCTAAACCTAATCTATATTTTAATTGAGGAGATAGCATGAAATTGACTACATATTTACTCTTTATCAGGGGGCTGAAAAAAACTGCTTAAATTTGTAAGGTTTGTTTTATAAAATAATCCATTCCAGTTTATGTAAAAATATCTTCAGTAATATATGGTTTTACCCTATAGCTTAGAAGTAAATCAGATTTTTTTTCCCTTTTAATTTTTAGACTTCCTGAAGACTTGGGAAATTCAATGAGTACTCTTATCATTGAAGCTTTTTATGGAGGGTCCCATAAACAGCTGGTGGATCTCTTACAAGAAGAGATAGAAGACTGTGTGCTTTATACTCTCCCTGCAAAGAAATGGCACTGGAGAGCACGAACATCTGCCTTGTATTTCTCCCAAAATGTTCCAGTTAGTGATAATTACAGGTAAAAAGAGTTAGGGATGCTTCTGATTTTGGGCTTGCATAGTGGTTATATTGAGCACTTGATTCTGTGTTGGTTTTCCACTGCTTTTTGGCTAAATAACCTTTAACCACATTTCTTGTCCTAGTGAGTTTTATGTTGCTTGTGTATGGAGATTGCTGTAGGAGTCAGCTCACTGAAACAATGTTGCCATCTCAGAGAGAGCTTCTAAATGATGTCACTTCCCCACATTCCCTTACACCATTTTGTCTGGCCCTTCGTTTGGAGAGGGCCTTTTCAGAATCATCGTGGATTCTTACTTTCCTTTGCTGACAAGAATGCTGCTTAGGCAGAGGCATGCATTTAACTCAGGCAGACACAGCAATGTGTTGAGGTGACAGATAGCATTCCTAATGGAAGAAGATTCACATGATCAGATATGGAAGAAAATAGAGGTGAAACGCCAGTGATGATGATTGAGAGGGGCTGGAAGCCTTTTCTTTTCATGACTCTTTGTATTAGTAGCCCTTCTGCCCCTTTCCCCTTTTTTCTCCTCTCCCTTATGGGAAAGTAGCTGTTTGGGGGATAGAGAGGAAGACATACTGGAGTGGGAGAGAGGGGTGGGGGAGAAATCCCTTGTGCTGTCTTCTATTCCCAGAATGAAAACCATCAATTTAAGTTATATTTACAAAACAAAAACAAAGTACCTACTATGTTTCAGGCACTGTGATGAGTGTTTTGTAATTATTATTTCATTTGATCCTCAGAACAACCCTGGGAGGTAGGTGGTATTATTATTCCCATTTTATGGATGAGGAAACTGAGGCAGATAGTGATTAAGTGACTTGCCCAGGGTCACACATCTCGTAATTGTCACAGGCCACATTTGGACTCAGCTGTTCTGACTGCAGGCCCAAAGCTCTGTCCACTGTACCAACCTTATATTCTTGATTGTTGGGCTGTGTAGAGAAATTCCCATTTGCTAGGCTGTGACCTTTGCGTACACCAAACCACTCAACATTCATTAAAAAAAAAATTATTACTAATAGGCAAAAAAGTCTACTGTAACTGGCACTGGGGCTATACATGTGAAAACAAAAACAAAAAAGAGTACTTGACCTCAAGGAACTTACATTCTTCAGAGGAGAAGTAGTATGTACACTAATAAGTAAATTCAAAATACAAGGTGTCCCAAAATGTAGTGCATTTTTAGTAAGTTTCTGTAACTTAAAACTTCAAAAGTGTCACTTTTGGGGTGTCTTGAAATATGTAAAATAATAATGGGGCCCTTATGAACTTGGCAGATCAGAAAATGCCCATGTGTAAGAGGTAACCATGGTTGATTCAGTCTTTAAGGAAAGAAATAATTGTAAGGGGCAAATTTGAGTACATAGTGATCATCAGTAGGGAAAGACATTAATTTTTAATGGTAATAAATTCATATTGCTGGCGACTTTGAATGGAAAAGATTTGAAGAGTTGAATATAAAATGGATTGCTTGCTTCCAAATGCTGCAATTCAGGGTTACTTATTTTGATTTAGTTGTCAAGAGGATACTTTTGATTCACAAAGCAGTGACACTTTAAGCAAGTATATCAAGTAGAAACAATTTTTTAATTGGCAATAATGACTAAGTAGTTTACTTATGGCAGAGATCGGGAATAAAAAGAATTCAACATTTCTAAGGCCCTATCATAATATATTACTTAAGCTCAAGTTATACAGTATAGTTAATTTTGTGATATGTCTTCATTTAACTTTACAACTGTGTATAACAGAAATCCAGCAGAGATTCAGACATTAACATTCATCTTTTCTTTATCTGTTTACTTTCATTTTTAAATATTTATTTTAAATAAAGTTATTGTAACAAAATAAACACACACACGGAAACCTATACATGTATGTATAATGTATGTGTACAATGTGTATGTGTGTATTTATGGAGTATGTATGTAGGTATGTATATAATCTATTCTTTCTTGGACTTAAAGCATTGGAGTATGTGTTTTACATTACTTTCCCTCTGAATCAGTATTACTTTGGAGGAGTGTTTAAGACAAACTGTTGGTCAATTTCTCTTGTATTAAAAACCTCATCCTCCAGTGCTCCCTGTTCAAGGTCAACAGCTCAAGCTGTCCAGCATTAGCTGTATTAAACTAATAAGACATCACTCTAAGACATATACCTCATTAGTTTAACTTATAGTTACAATGACCCGAGATAACTTAGTTTCAATTTGTCAACTAGTCACCATCGTGGGGAGTGGGGATAAGGAATAATAGCCACTTAAAAATGTGGACTAAGTTAGCACGCCTGCTGATTCAGAGAGTGGCTCATGTGCAAGGTTAGCACCTTTGCTTACAGCTACTAAATAGGAGTTGAGTGGAGCATCTTTTAAAAATGAAAAGTACTTTTATCGTTGTCACTTTTAGCATTTAAATACTTAGAGGACTTCATTGTCAGAGGCCACAAAAGTAAAGCAATAAAGAACCACATATATCATTATTGGGCTGATGAAATTATTGTAAATGAATAATGATGTGACTGATAAGAGAACACTGAGTGGATGTGCATCAGTTATTTTCTAGTCTTTCCCCCCACTTGCATGTGCTATTTTTACAGTCACATTATATAGTAAATGTGTTCAAAAAGAGTGTCAGTGCATCAGTTCAACTAATCAGGTTGGTTCCACTTGCTCTTGGCAGTAAGAAGAATCCATCACTATTTGCATTAGTTGTGGGTTTTTTTCTGTTTTGTTGGAAGTTCCAAAAGATTTATCATAGTTTTGTTTTTCCAGAGGAGCAAGCAGTCTTCTGACTCTTCTGTTATACTGATATTTTTCTGGAAATGTCAGTAGATGGAAATAAATATTTCTGAGCTTTTTCTCTTTTGAAGGTGAGAGATACACACAATTTTCTCTGCCGAAATGCTGTGTCCCAAGACTAAGTATTAATTTTTGCTTCTCAGCGGCTACTTCTTTTTTTAAGCAATATTTTCTTTTTTTCCCAATTACATGTAAAAGCAATTTTTAACATTCATTTTTTTAAGTTGAGTTCCAGACCCTCTCTTTTCCTGCCTCCTTCCTCCTCCCTAACATGCTAAGCAATTTTGATATAGGTTATACATGTGTAGTCATGCAAACGTTTCCACATTAGTCATGTTAAGAGAAAACACAGGCCAAAAAAAAATTATGAAAAAAAGGTGAAAATAGTATGCTTTCAATCTGCCTCAGTTTGAACACCAGAAGTTCTTTCTCTGGGTGTGGATAGGTTTTTGTCCTAAGTCCTTTGGAATTGTCCTAGATCATTGTATTACTGAAAATAGCTAAGTCATTTACAGTTTATCATTGTATAGCTTTGTTGTTACTGTGTGAGATTTCTCCTGGTTCTACTCATTTCTATTTGCATCAGGTCATGTAAGTCTCAAGGTTTTTCTAAGAGCATCCTGCTTGTCATTTCTTATAGCACAGTAGTATTCCATTATAGTCATATACCACAACTGGTTCAGCTATTCCCCAATTGATGGGCATCCCCTCAGTTTCCAATTTGAGTAGCTACTTCTTAGTGTAGGAAAGGCTGTTTTGAAGATTTTATTGTGATGAATGGATTCAGTCATCTGGAAGAGCCACTCTTAGCATGAGAAGCAATGTGAGGTAGGGGATGAGTGTTGGCTCTTGAGTCAGAGGACCTGGATTCAAATCCTGGCTCTGCCACTTACCACCTATGTGACTTCACTTAACTTCTCTGGGCCTCATTTTCCTCACTGTACAATGAGGAGGTTGGACCACTTGACCTTTGACATCCTTGCAGTTCAAAATCTATGTTGCTATGAGCGGATTTTGCCATGACACTTTTCATCTATTATATCTTAGTTTCTTTATGAAATATTGACCATATCATTGTCATCTTCATTGTTATCATGTTTTTTTCTCTTCATTTCCTCAGTGTCTCTGACTGTAGGCCTAAAGTTACCACTTAAATGCTTGTTCAGTTGAATCTTGTCATAGTCTGCCAGTCATGATAATAACTGGAATCAAATGATTATATCCTGAGGGTGAGAGTGTTGCTTTTTTTTCTTTAAGCTAAATAAAAGTTCAGCAGGGCAGTTGAAGCGTAAAG
The DNA here is from genome assembly GCF_003287225.1 of Phascolarctos cinereus. NCBI lineage: Eukaryota > Metazoa > Chordata > Mammalia > Diprotodontia > Phascolarctidae > Phascolarctos > Phascolarctos cinereus. The sequence goes on along the minus strand of NW_027556098.1, from coordinate 166,348,948 downwards.
TGATATATCAGGTAAGTTTTGAATATCAAAGATCTTTTCTGTTTTAACTTACCAATTTCTATAGGAGTAACCTGACCTAATATTTTACAAAAAGATTCCCTGCCATAGAAAATGAAATTCTTTTAAAGTATACTAGTGTCAACAGATATTTAGCATGACTTTTCTTTGGAACTGTATAGATACTCAACTAATAAGTAATTTTTGGTGGTCCCCATTTGATATGTAGTTCTTGTGAATGCAATTATAATCAAATCAAATGCATATAACTGAATGAATAACAGAGAATGTGTTCCTGTGTGTTCTCAATAGTAAGGCAAATGGTAAAATTTCACTATTTTAATTTTTAATGTCATAAAGTAGTGTTCTGGAGAATTATTTTATAAAAATTCTAACCAGGAAAAGTTGAAATAGAATCACTTTTATTATTGTATCTCATAGTTTAGAAAAGAGAGGAGTAAATAGATGACGTGGTGCTCAGAGCAGTGTGTAGGATGAGAAAAGAGGCATTGGGCTTAAACTGAAGCAAGATAATGTTTTATGAAACAATAAGGAAACCTATTTTTGGCTGAAGAAAAATTAGATATTGCAACCAACTACTAGATAAAGTTGTGGGCTCTGTATTCTCGAAAGCCTTTAAAAATAACATAAATTCTGGATTATGTATATAGACATGCTTGCAGGAAACATGAGTTATACTGAGATAAGCTCTCCTGGTTCTTTTGAGCTGTGTGACTCTGTGATGTTCTAGTTTCTCCTTAATGAAAATCACTATGGTTTCTTCACCCCAAAATATTGTAGCTCATTTGGATTTTGCTCTTTGGAAATTGTCTCTTAATTAAGCTTCTTCTCTGTTCCTCATGCATGACACTCCATATCACATCTCTGACTGCCTTCCATGCATGGAATGCACTCATTCCTCACCTCATCATCATTGAATCAATCTGCTTTTTTCCTTCAAGACCCAGCTCAAATACTACCTTCTATGTCAGGTCTTTTCTAATCTTAACTTCTAGTTCCCCCTTTCTCCTTGCATTTACTCTGTTTATATTTATTCTGTATGTATGTCTGTATGCCCTTTTTTTGTATCCCTGTTGAAATATTAAGTCCTTGGAAACAGGTATTACTTCATTTATTCTCTTTGTATCTCCAGCTTTTAACATGGTTCTTGACTCATAACAAGCACCTAATAAATGCTTGTGGATGGATTGATTGAAACTTCCAGTGCAAAGGCACCTTCTTCTCATAGGAAAGACCATTGGATTGAATGTAAGTGAAGAAGGGCTTTTCTAGGGGCTGCTAGGTGGCTCAGTGGATAGAGCACCGGCACTGAAGTCAGGATGACCTGAGTTCAAATCCAGGCTCAGGCCAGACATTTGACAACTTACTAGTTGTGACCCTGGGCAAGTCACTTAACCCCAATTGCCTAAAAAACAAACAAAAATAAAATAAATAAAAATAAAGAAGGGCTTTTCTCCATTCTAGAAGTTCAGAGCTCTTCATGTTCTTTCTTTCTCAGTCTTCCAAGAAAAGTCAATACCAGGAAATGGTTGTGTGTGTGTGTACACATGTGCACCTGTGTTGCGCATCCTGAGTGGCACATGATTCCTGTGCACTCATACCTTTTAAAAAACAGATCCATTTCTCGTTCCATGAAGATAGCCAGTATGTAAGTGTTCCTAAAGCCTTTTTAGGTGTGTTAGCAACATCCTATAGTCCCACATGCCATGCTGGTAAGTCGCCATAACTGCATCTTACCAACTGTAGAGGCAGGAGAAACAACCTGTAACCAGGTTATATTTATTGTGAACCATATTATATGAAACCATCTGAAATAATGAATAATTTGAAACAATAGAGCTGTATTCCATCAAACATGGGCCTTCTCACCAGCAGAATCAGCTCAAGTTTTGTTAAGGGTCACATGGATGAATGGAGTTAGGCTCTTGCCTGCAGGTGTGAGAGCCCCAGGAACTGAGATCATTTCTGGTATAAGGGTGTAAATTTATTTGAACATCTCTGTGAACATCATGAGTTATGGATCTTCCATTAGCATTTCATTGCTTAGGAAAAGGACAGCTTGTTTGCTTCTTTTACTAAATGGTTTCCTCATTCCTTGCTACAGCACCAAGGGATTCTTTTTTGTCTTTTGACTCTTTTTCACCTCCTCCCCTTTTGTAGCCAGAACACACAGCCTCCCGGCTTGTGCATGCCCCTCAAGGCTCTGTACACAGCATTTTCATTTCCACGAAGTCCCCAGTGATTGAATGTGTTGTTCAATTTAGCAGTCTGGACTGTTTGTTGAAAATTACACTGACCACAACACAGCAGACATACAGTAATCCTAGAAACCAAATAATGAACCACCCAGTTTTTTCCAGCACACATATACATACACATGCATGTATGTGTGTGTGCGCGCGCACACACACACACACACACACACACACACACACGCACATAATAAAAGAATGGCTACACTTTTAATAACCAAAAGAAATCCTTCACTGCAGAACTGAAAGTTAGAATTGTTACAGTGTTCCCTGAAGGAAGATTTCAGGGTTTTTGTTTTTGTCTTCACTTTTCTTTGCACTCTTTTGTCATTTCCTGAAAGAGGGAAAATATTCTAGGGGCAAAATAAAAGAATATGTTGCCAGAGAATGGAATTGTTAGTTTATTCGCAACACAAAGTGCTAATTTAGAAGTGTTTCTGTGCTTAATAGCATGTGCTATGAAACTGTTGTGATCCAAGGGGTTAAGCGCTAGAATGCAACTTCAGGATCATGTTTTTAATAGATTTTTTTTTGGAAAAAGTGTGTGTATGTACTTACCCACATACATCATGTGAGATCCTATACAGCCCCCCAGGTAACTGTTCATATGGATAAAAGATATTATTTGTAACAGTTTCTGGCCCTTAAAGTACCTCTAGGGTAAATGTTCAAGCATATTTACCCTTTGAAATTTGACAACTATATTTTAAAAGACAAACTGGATGTTTATTACACTTTTAGAAAGAACAAAATATCATTATTTTTAATGAATGAAGTGGTGAAAAAGGTGACAAGCCAGAAATGAATATAAAATGTACTGTTCTATAAAAGACCCCTAGAAGTATAATAAGGGCCTGCATCATTTTACTTTTCTAAGTAGCATGCTTATTCTTGACATCTTATTACTGAAGCTGATAGTCAGATCTAAGACTGTTTCTAACTCAGTATTTTATGATATAGAATTATATGTATCTGTCATAGACCAAAGATACCAGCTTATGTCCAAAGCATGAATTGTTTCTGTTTGTTACCATATTAAGGAAAAAATATTTGATTATTCAACTTTAATAAATGAAATTGGATTTCTATTAATATAATTTAGTTTCAGAAACGTTTGCATTTCAGTCAACAATCCTTCACAAGTATTTATTGAGTCTCTTGGGTATCAGAAATATCATGCTTGAATTTTGCTTTCTAGGAACTCATAATCTATCTAGCTAAGTATAGTGTAATCAGACTGCGACACAAAACATTACATAATAATGTGTAACATTCTTAGATTTGAGAGATGAGATAGAGAATCAGTGTATACTCAAACACAGAGAAAGTTCACGAGGTAGGTAGAATTTGAGTACGGCTTTGAAGAATAAACATGATTTCTGTAGGTGGGGAGATAAGTTGGCATTCCAGTTGGGCAGAATGCCTTGGAATTTGATATTTGCCTGATGTTTCTGGTATATTCAATAGGATTCCTAAATCTGGAATATGAGGTTCTTTTCAGAAAATAGTAGGAAAGAAGGCTGATGAAATCACATTATGGAGTCTTCATTAAATTCCCTGAGGATGGGGCAGGTTTTTCCCCTTGTCTTTGTATCCCTAGCACCTAGCTCATCACCTTGCTCTCTAGATCCTCATGAAATATTGGATCAGATGGAAGGCCAGGCAGAGATTTTAGCTCTGATTGGGAGCCATAGTGTGTTTCTTTAGCCCAAAAAGGAGAACAGTAATCAAAATAATATTGTAGGAAGATTAATAAATTGGTTGCAACTTACAGTAAAATTTGGAGACCAAATGGAAGTTAGGCATAAAGTGATAATGACTAGAGTGGTAGATGTCAGAATGAAGAAGAGGTAGATCCACGAGTCATGTTGAAGAAATAATCAGTTCCTGTTTTACGCTCATGGGTGATTGGATGTGTTTGATTCTTCCAACTAGATGTGACCTTGTAGATTAATCCCCTTGGTTTATAGCCAGCTAATAATATTTATAGCAGCTCTATATGTGGTGGCTAAAAACTGGAATATAATGAGTTAACCAGCAATTTAAGAATGGCTGAAGAAATTGTGGTATATGATTGTGATGGGATATTATCCATTACAGAGAGTTGATGGATTTAGGATGCAGAATGGGTGCAGCTAGGTGGCACAGTGGATAGCACATTAGGCTGGGAATCAGGAAAACTCTTTATGTGTTCAAATCTGGCATCACACCTTTACCAGCTGTGTGACCCTGAGCAAATCACTTAACACTGTTTGTTTCAGTTCCTTATCTGTCAAATGAGCTAGAGAAGGAAATGGCAAGCTACTTCACTATGTTTGCTAAGAAAACCGCCAAAATGGGGTCACAAAGAGTCAGACATGACTGAAATGACTGAGCAACAATGACACACATATAATTTTGTATACAGCTATTGAGAGAATTTATTTCGCTTGACTATTCATGCTGGTAAAAAAAAAATGTTTGTTTTTCTTTTTTTCCGTTGGGGTAGGAGATAGGAGAGAGAAAATAGATTTCTATTAATTTTTTTTTTAAATTGAGGGTTGTAGGAGGGGAGTCACTGAGCTCAGTGTATGTTTTAGTTTTACTTAACTGTTTTACCTTGTTAGAAGAGACCTCATGAAGTGGGCATAATCTGTAAATGTTTTTAATGTAAAAACAATACATATAAATAAAACTTGAAAAAAGGTTATAGCCAGCCAGAGTGAGGCCCAGCAGAATCAAATATATCTCACTAGTTAGTGGCAGTGCTGGGGCTAGAGCAGGTCTCCCTAATCATCATTCTGAAATAGGAGCTGAGTAGGAGAGGAGTGACTCAAGTATGAGTATTTTAGTTCAGTTGGCATGTGGTACATGAAAGGGAATAGTATGAGATGATGTTAGAAGATGGATTGGAACCTCATTGTAGAAAACCTTGAATGCTAACTAGGCCAAGGAATTTAAAAGATCATAGGATTTAGAGTTGGAATAGGCCTTAGAGAGATTATTTAATCTATTTTCCCCATTTTACAGATGAAGAAATTTAGAGCAGTTAAGTGACTTGCACAAGGTCACGTAGTTTATAAGTCGTACAGTCAAGATAAAAACTTAGATCAGCTGAGTCTAAGATAATGGATAACAAAAGAATCTGGACCAAAAAAAAAACCGAGCAAAAAAACACAGGCTTTATGTTTTAAAGCCCTCTAAATGAAGCCAGTCGGGAAATGAGAAAAGCAAAGAGTCCTTGGGGGGTGACTATGAGCCCAGGACTCTTTCTATTAGGCCCCACAATGGGAAGACCCTTAAAGTTTTTGAACATAAGTAAGAGTAAAGTGATTAGAATGGCACAATAAAAACATTACTGTAGAATCCCTGAAGTTCATTAATTGTTATTTAAAATGCAGCTGAAAGAAATCATGTGACTTCCTCGTATTTCCCCTTTTTAAAAAAATATTTTTTTATTAATTTTTTTATCATTATCTTGCAGATGGCTCAGTGAATACAATATATTCTCATAAATTTTGCCATCTCTTGTGGTGTTAAATGAGCTACCTATGGTGTCTTTTGTCCCAGGTATAATTTTGATAGCTCCTTCTAGGTATTGCCCTGATTTATGGCATGTAGATCATGAAAGTAGAACATACCCAAGCATCAATAATGGGTAGAAAGTGGAAGATAGATACTTCCTCATTTAATAAAGTAACACATTATTTATTCACTTCAATGCAGCAGACGTTTATTAAGCATCTACTGCGTGCCAGGTACTCTGCAAAACCCTGGATATACAAAAACCCTCTAGTCAAATTAAGTCAGCAAACTTTTTTTTAAAGCCTTTACTATGTGCCAAGTACTGTACTAAACATTAGGGATACAAATAGAAGCAAAAAGAAAGAGTCCCCGCCTTTGAGGACTTCCTCATCCTGGAAAATCCTACTGCTCCTGCAGCTTCCTCCCCTGATTGGTGAATTCCTCTTGGAACCTCCATTTTGAGGAGTGCCCAGGACAAGCATCCTTCTGTCCTTTCCTAGGTCTGCTTCTGACTCTCCAGACTTGGGTAGCATGCCCCTTAACCGCTTTTTCAGTTTATTTTATGTGTTGTTCCTTCATTAGAATGTAAGTTCTCCCAGTGAAAATAGATAAAGAAGATTTGTATGAACTTATGCTGAGGTAAAAAAGCAGAAGTTGGGAAACAATTTACAGAATTATTTCCATTATGTAAATAAAAAGGACATGAAAAAGAAACCAATATCTGAGTAATTGTAATTACCAATCTTGACCTTGGAAAGAGGAGGAAATATGCCTCAGCGCCTTTCCAAGGTGGGTACCTGGCACAAAATAGGAGCTTAATAAATGTTTACTTATTATTTGGCTGATTGGAAAATGTTGCCTATGTTTTCAGATATAATTGTTGGTCTGTTGCTTTTTCTTACTTATTTTTCTTTGGTACAAGATAAGGCTTACTGAGTAGGGGCCTTGGTGTATCTGACAATGACTATGTCATTAAAACACAAGCTACCAATTAAACTTGAATTTTATTTCATTTCATTTCATTTCATTTCATTTCATTTCATTTCATTTCATTTCATTTATTTATTTTATTTTAGGCAATTGGGGTTAAGTGGCTTGCCCAGGGTCACACAGCTAGTAAGTGTCAAGTGTTTGGTCTGAGGCTGGATTTGAACTCAGGTCCTCCTGACTCCAAGGCCAGAGCTCTATCCACTGTGCCACCTAGCTGCCCCCTAAACTTGAATTTTGAAAAGAAAATAGAGAAGAATATGAATTACTTCTGTCATCATTTTGATTTAATTTATATCATCCTAAACACAATGAAAAAAATTTCAGAAAATCCAAATTAATTTAAAATTAATTTAAAAATTTTAAAAATTAATACATCTGTGCTTTTTTGTTGTTGTTGTTGGTAGTGGTAGTCATTCAGTTAGGAGGAGGAGGTTGCTGTCAATAAGTCAAATAAAAATGGAGCATCATAATTCTAAAAAAGTTGGGAATTTCTTTCATATATTAAAACACAAAATAAAAACTCTTAATGTTCAGTATTCGAACAGTAAGTATCAGTAAAACATAATTAGCCATTTTGAACAATATATTGTTACCTTTTCCTTGTCTTTAGGACACTTAGAACAAATTCATGGCTTTGTTTTCATCATTGTTAAAAAGTGAAGAGAGGATCACAGGTTGAAAATAAGATCTTTGATCCTGAGCACTCTGAAACTTGAGTGTTGTGTAATATATTCATAATAGAAATGTATACAAATTACATACTTTCTTTGCCTACGTTTGGTAATTTAGGACATAGAGTAAAAAATGAAAAAAAAAAGTAAGTGGCGACAGTGGCAATTTTAGAGCTGAACTACCTGAAAAACATTCAAGCCTTTGGAAACATGATCTTAATATTTGCCTTCCTTCAATCAGTTTCATTTTCGATAAAATGTTGGCAGATGGCAGCGATCCACTTAAATAGTGATGTGTTTTCTTTACTTCTTCGGAACTTCATGGAAAAAAGCTCCCAGAAAACTTTTGTTCTTTAATATGTTCAGCATGCAGGTAGTTTTAAGTGCATTAGCCAGTATTAAACCATTTTTCAACTGCAGTTCCTAATTAGAAGTCTGAATCTGAGAGGAATTGTGGTGAGTCTCCAGTCTCTTAGAATTATTTAAAAAAAAAAAGGAAAGAAAGAAAGTTTTGATGGTCGACTTTCATTCCTCTTAGTTCCATGCTTTTAGCCTTCTTTATCTACAGAAATTAAAGAAGTTGTATTATCGTTGTGCTTTTTAACCAGCTAGGAAAAATTCTGTTAGATATCATCTATTTATTTCAAGTTAGGTAAAAGTGTTCTTTTCCTTCTTGGGAAAAAACCATGTGACACATTAGAACCCACAATATCCTCTATGTTATATTTTATGACTTGATTAAGAATAGCAGAAGTTAAAACTTTAGTTACAAACTTCAAGACTTAGAACTCAAATGGGCATAGCTACTGGCTAGAGTGACATGTTGTAGATATATTGAAAGTCAGTGGGCAATCTCTTGATAAGAATGTTGCATCTTGATTCTGGTAGGTATTTTCTTTTTTCGATTTAGAATACTGGGGAGAAACCCTTTCTTCCAAAATGGCACTATATGAATCACCTAATGCTTTAGTTTATGCATGGCAACTAATAAAAGTCACAAAATTATAGTGGGTGATTCAGTATTTCCAGTGAACAATCTTGAATATTTAGTCTCTACCTAACAGTAGTTATCAAATTTCCCTTGTACTTCTTGGTTACACATATATTTTTTAAAATAAAAATATAAAATATATTTTAAAAAGAATAAAATGCTTTCCTCCACTTTTTCTCATTCATGTCTTCTCTTGTGCTACTTTTTCCTTAATGACTAATTTGTTGTCTAGTCATACTTACAAACCACAGATTAACTGTATGAGTTCAGATGTTGACTAATCCTAAATTACAAATATTTTAGCCTTAGAAATATAAATTTCTTTAATGTTTGTACTTACCTGGGATTATATGACTCGATATTTATCTCAAAGTATATTTTGCATGCATGCGTACATTTCTCAGAATACTCAATTATGCATATAGATCGACCCAGGTTTGGCCAAATAGTTAGAAATTTCATCAGACTTATTTTTTCAGCTTTCACTGATGTGCTACAAGCTTTTAAAAATAGTTGGCTTTCAAATTACTCATATATTTAATATTAAAATATATTATTTATCATAATAATAGAGACATTGCTGGTATGATCAAAGAGAAGGCACAACATTTCAACTGTTATTCATCAAACATTAGAATGATTACCCTGGATAAGACATTCCAGTAATCTTTTTATTTGAAAACATATACAAGAAATTACCTTTTAAAATTAAAATTGAAATTTAAGTATGGTGAATCTAATCTTTACCTATTAATATTTTTTTCTTTACAGAATAAGAGCAGACTATTAGTTTGTGTCATTGTATGCTCAGTGGTACTTATTCATGACTGGCTGTTGTGAGTAAGAACAGCATTCTAGTAATAGTTATAACTCCTTAGCCTAACGAATTATTTCAGTTTAAATTAAGCAACTTTATTTAGTACCTATTATTTCCAAGGCACTGTACTAGATTCTGGGTACACAAACAGAAACACAAAATAGTCTCAGCCCTCACAGAAGTTACATTCTACATTAGAGACATCTCTATTTATACATCTTCAAAAATCAAGTTATGTGAATCAAAAGTATGTGCAGAGATTTTCCAGGAGTCAAAAAAATTTTTTTTAAGGCAGTTGGAGTTAAGTAACTTGCCCAGGGTCACACTAAGTGTCAAGTGTTGGGTCTGAGGCTGAATTTGAACTCATGTCCTCCTGACTTCAGGGCTAGTGTTCTATCCAGTGCGCCACTAGGTGCCCCTCTAGAAGTCAATTTTACTAAAACTATAATAGCTGAAAAATGTTAAATGGGAAATATAAAAAGAACAAAATATACTTACATTTCCCACCATTAGATTATAAAGTTCTGGCTGGATTTTCAATTCTTTTCATAGATTTACATTTTTTTTTCTGTGCCCAAGTTAGCTGAAGAGCAAAATCATGTAGGGATCTTATTTAAAATAGTTGTTCTGATAGTTTTCTTTAAACAGCAACAAAATAAACAATAAACCTGTTCACTTTTACTGGCAGAGGCTCCATAGAGAAAATCAGTAAGAAGTTGAAAAATGGGAGAAGCATTTTAGAACCACTTTATTACAAGGGTTGTGACTTGGCTAATTACCTGCACAGTGGAAATCTGCACCATCACAGCCTTCTTTAATAACTATAAAACACCTGTCATTCTTCCTGGCAAAACCACAGGCACATTAATAAGCCTTCTAATTACATTTAATTTTCATTTGTTTCAGTCTTTTTTTCTTTTTCCTCCAGAGAAGCTTACGAAGTATAAAAGTATAGTGATTTGAGTTGTTGGTACTGGTGACACTATTATAATTAGAAATAGCCATAATGCTGTTATCGATGATACTGCCTAACATTTTGAGGAAGTGTGCCTGTTAAGAAGACAACCTGAAGAAAAGTGGATGAAAGATGGAGATGAAATATGAATAACCTAAGAGAAATAATTTGTTCACAAAGCAGGCTAAAGTTAAAAAACCTATTTGGTATAGACCTATGATTTTATTATTGATGTGGTGAACTCACAGTATGGAAGCTCCCTCAAATAATAAAGATTGGTTTCTTGTCTGTAACTTGGAGAAGTACTTGGGATTTTTTTTTATTTTTAAAATTAAAAAAAAATTTTGCTTTCTTTTTGGTGAGGCAATCGGAGTTTAGTGACTTGCCCAGGGTCACACAGCTAGTAAGTGTCAAGTGTCTGAGGTTGGATTTGAACTCAGGTCCACTTGATTCCAAGGCTGGAGCTCTATCCACTGCACCACCTAGCTGCCCCTTTACCTGGGATTTTAGGGGTTCACTGAATTGTCTATGGTCATATGGTTAGAATGTTTCTTAGACAAAACTTGAACCCTCGTTTTCTTGACTCCAAGTCGAACTCTCCATTTAACACATCATGCTACTTCTCTCAAAAACCATTGTATAAATGATGTTGTAATAGTATTTTGAAATTCTGTGATTAATTGATAATTTCCTATATAATTTCAATTCATTAATTTGGTATTATTCCTCAATGCAGATTTGTTTTTAATATCTTAAAATGTAATTTATTTTTATAAAACATTCTTTAATTTTGAGCTCCAAATTTTATCCCTCTGTCCCACTCCTCCCCTATCCAATGAGAAGGTAAGCAATATGATAGCATTTATCCATGTGAAATCATATAAAATATATTTCCGTATTAGCTATATATTTTTTTTAAAAGCAAGAAAAATAGAGCAAGTACGAAACTTATATTTCACTTTGCATGCAGAGTTCATAAGTTCTTTCTGGAGATGGATTGCTTTTTTTTTTTCATAAGTCCTTTGGAATTGTTTTGGATTGTTGTTTTGATCAGCGTAGTTAAGTCTTTCATAGTTGATCATCATTACAATGTTGTTACTGTGCACAGTGATCTCCCAGTTCTCACTTCACTTTGCATCAGTTTATATCTAGGTCATGCCATGTTTTTCTGAATCCACTCCCCCTTGTCATTTTGCATAGCAAGCTATTTCTCTATCTCAATTATGTGCCACAACTTGTTTAGCGATTCCCCAACTGATGAGCATCCCCTTGATTTCCAATTCTTTGCCACCACAAAAAGATCTGCCATAAACATGATTACCTTTTCCTTTTTCTTTGATCTCTTTGAGTTATAGAGTAGTGGAATTTGTGTGTCAAAGAGTATGCACAGTTTTCTAGCCCTTTGGGCCTAATTCAAAATTGTTCTCCAGAATGGTTGGACTAGTTCACTACTCCAGCAGTTCATTAGTGTATCTATATTTTCCCTCATCTCCTCCAACCTTTGTCATTTCTGATAGGTATGAGGCTGTACCTCATCTCAATTTTCCTTTCCTTATTCAGTAGTGATTTAGAGCATTTTTCATATGACTATAAATACCTTCGATTTCTTCTTCTGAAAACTGCCTATTTATATCCTTTGACCATTTATCAATTGGGAATAGCTCTTGCTTTTATAAATTTGACTTAGTTGTATACTCATATATTTGAGAAATGAGGTTTTTATCAGAGAAACTTGTGTAACATTTTTTGATATTACTTCATTGTTGTTTGGTATCTTCTAGCCAAATGTAGTTTCCCTGATTATCCTTTTTAATTGACTATTTTTGCTTTTGCTTTGTCTGAGATCATGATTGCTACCTCTGTCTTTTTTTAGTTTAGCTGAAGCATATTAGATTTTGCTCCAGCCCTTTATTTTAACTCTACGTGTGTCTTTCTTTTTCAAGTATGTCTTTTCTAAACAACATATTGTTGATTCTGGTTTCTAATTCATTCTGCTATTTGCTTCTGTTTTATGGATGAGCTCATACATTCATAGTTAAGATTTCTGGGTTTTTCCCTCTATCGAATTTTCTTCTGTTTCTGTCTTTCTCTTTTTTTATCCTATCCTTCCTCAAAAGTCTATTTTGCTTCTAACCATTGTCTCCCTCAATCTATCCTCCTTTTTATAATTGCCCCTCATATCTTATCCCCGTTGCCTCCTATTTCCCTATTGGATAAATTACATTTCTATAAATGAGTCTGTCTATGTATTTCTCCCTCTTTGAACCAATTCTAATGAGAGTGAATTCAAGCATGCTCATCAACTTCTCTCCCCATTTCTCTGTGTAACTCTTTTTATGTGAGAAAGTTTTCCCCATTCTGTCTTTCACTTTGCCCAGTGTATCCCTTTCTCACCCCTTAATTCTTTTTAGTAATCATTCCAACATAAATGACTCACATCCATGATCTTTGTTTATGTATGTGCCATTTAACTGATTGATTTAACTGATTTTAAATTTTAAAAATTTAACTGATTTAAATTTAATTGATGATAAAGTTCTTAGGAGTGACATGGCATCTTCTTCCCATATAGGAATGTAAACAGTTTAACTTTATTGAGACCCTTATGATTACTCTTTCATGCTTACCTTTTTATGCTCCTTTTGAGTCTTGTATTTGAATGTCACATTTTCTATTCAGCTCTGGTCTTTTCATCAAGAAGGCTTGAAAGTTCTCTCTTTCATTAAATATCGATTTTTTTTTTTTTAGCCCTGAAGGATTACACTTGGATTTTGCTGGATAGATTATCCTTGGTTGAAATCCTACCCCTTTAGCCCTCTGGAAAATCATATTTCAAGCCCTCCACTTCTTTACTATTGAAACCTCTAAATCTTGTGTGCTACTGACTATGACTCCACAGTATTTTAGTTGTTTCTTTCTGGATATTTGAAGCATTTTTTCTTTGACCTGAGAGCTCTGGATTTGGCCATGATATTCCTCCAAGTTTTCATTTTGAGATCTCTGTTAAGAGGTGATAGTGAATTCTTTAAATTTCTATTTGACTCTCTGGGTCTAAGATTTACCATAAGGCCTATTCTGTTTTTTAGGTTTTATTTTCTTTAGTTTGTGTGTGTGTGTGTGTGTGTGTGTGTGTGTGTGTGTGTGACTTTCACCAAGCTTTAATTCTCTTTTCATGTTTTTGTTACATTACTCTCATTTATTTTCCCAAATTTTCCTCTACCATTCTTATCTCTTTATTTAGCCCTTCCAGGAATTCTTATTGAGCTTGGGTCCATTTAGCATGTTTCTTTACGGGTTTGTGTGTGGTTGTTTTCACATTGTTGTCTTCTGAGTTTATGTCTTGGTCTTCCCTGATACTCTAGTGATTTTTTATGGTCAAATTCTTTTTTTTGTTGTTCACTCATTTTTCTAACCTTTTTTTTGACTTTGAATTTCGTGTCAAAGTTGAGCTCTACTCACCTGGGGATGGAGAAATACTGTCTCAGGCTTCAGGCTTTTTCATGCTGCTGTTTTCAGAACTTGTTCTGTGGTTCTACAAGTTTTTGGTGCTTCCAAGGTGGTGCGATCACTGCTCTACTGGTCTCCACTCTTGTATTTACCCAGGAAGGCCCCCAATCTCCTGCAGCCACAAGTGCTAGTGTTCCTCTTCGCCTTGAAACTGTGACCAAAGTAAAACTCTGTATGGGTAGTAGAAGTGCCAGTCAGTGCCAGTTCTACCCATCAGCAGCAAAGAATCCTCTGTAATCTCTTTGTGACCAGTTGTCCCACCACCTCACCAACTCTGGACTGAGAATTCTTGAAACTGCTGTAGCTGCTATTGCTGCCATTGTCTGTGTGGGCTCTGAACTGGCCTCCACCATGGTGCCAAAGATGTCTCCTGCCAACCTCCTAAGTTTTCTTAGGCCAGGCAAATGTCTCACCCTGACCTTTTGTTGTCTCTGGTGCTCCAAAACGTGATTTCAGGTGTTGTTTGGAGTGGAATGTTGAAAAAGTTCAACTAGGTTGCCTCTAATCCTCCATCTTTGCTCTGCTTTTAATCCACATAGAATTTTCTAACATAAAATGAGAAGATAGTTTTAGAACATAGGCCAAAAATTGGAAAGAAGTTTAGAATTCATCTAGTCCATCCCCTTATTTTACAGATGAGGAAACTGAAGCCAGGGAATATTTTTAATGACTTGGTCAGGTCATATAGGTAATACACAGGGAGTCAGGAATTCAAACACAAATCTTCTCTGTCCCAGTACTTAGCACAGTGCCTGGTACATAGTAGGTATTTCACAAATTCTGGCTGACTGACTGACTCCTGAAAAATTACCAGTGATCTCTTAATCACCAAATCTAATGTTTTTTTTTCAGTCCATATCTGTCTTGACTTCTCTTAGCTTTTGACACCATTGATAACCTTCTTTTCCATGATATTCTGTTTTCTCCAGATTTTTACAGCACTGTTCTATTGTGGTTCTCCTCCTAATATCTCACCATTTTTTCTCTGTCTCTTTTGCTGCATCTTCATCAAGTACACATATATTAGTTATGTTGTGTCCCAGGACTGATCCTGCGCTCTTCTTCCTCTATATTGTTTTTTCAATTATGATGATTCTTAGATTTTCTTATCCAGCACTAACTTCTCCCCAACCTCGATTCTCACATTTTCTGCTGTAGAATGGACAGTTTAAACTGGGCGTTCAATAGCATTTTAAACTCAGCATGTCCAAAACTGAATTCATTATCTTTCCCCCAAAAAATCTTCCCCTCTTCCTAATTTTCCTGTTACTAATCAAGGGCAACATCATCCTTCCAGTCACCCAAGCTTGAAATCTCGGTGGCATCATTCTAGAGTTCATCTCTTTAACACCTCTTCCTCAAGTCCCCACACCTCCAATCCATTCTGTTGCCAAGTCCTGTAGAGTCTAACTTCAAAAGCTCTCTTATATATACCCTGTTCCTTCATCTAATGCTGCCACCACTCTGGTGTAGATACTCATCACCTCATGGCTAGACTGAAGCAAGAGCCTTCTAGTTAATCTCCTGACTCAAGTTTCTTTCTACTCCAGTCCATCTTTTACTCACCACTTTCTCTTCTCAAAACTCAGGACTGACCATGTCATACTACCTCTTCTGTTCAAGAAACTCTACTGACTTCCTCTTACCTCCAGGATATCCTCTATTTATATCAGATATAAAATCCTGCCTGTGCATCTGAGTCTTCAGGCTTCACCACCATGACATAGCTGCCGATTTTGGAATTTCCCTCAGCTCCTTGTGCTTTCTAACCCTGGCATATCCTTCTACCTTGCCAGTCCCATTTTCTCATTGATGAGTTCTATATTGTTGTTCACTTTTTACAGTTGTGAACAGCTTTTCATGACTCTATTTGGAGTTTTATTGACAAGGTAAGAGTGGTTTGCCATTTCTTTCTCCAGCTCATCTGACAGATGAAGAACTGAGGCAAACAGAGTTAAGTGACTTGCCCAGGGTCACACAGCTAGTGAACTCGGGTAGATAAGAATTCCTGAGTTTAGGCCCAGCAGTCCATCTACTGCACCACCCAGCTATCCAAGCAACTAGAGTTCCTTCTAGGGCCTCCAGTTTGTACATGGTCTCAGGCTGGCCATACTTCATTACACCGTCAGAAGTGCTCCTATATGGATTTTAAGATGCCACTCCTCCCTCTCCCTGTCTTTTAAACTTAGGTTTGTTTGTTCTTTTAACCCATTGGAATATAAGTTCCTTGAGAGGGTGGGTATTGTCTGTCTTTTTTTGCTTGCATCATTATTCTCAGTGCTTAGTTCAGTACACACAGTAGGTGTTTAATAAATGCTTCTTGAAATGACTCTGATTCCAAATCAGTGTTCTTTCCTTTGCTCCATGCTAATTCATTAAATGGCTAGTTCTTTGAATTCTGCCAGTTTTATTTATACTAAGGTATTATAGAACTAATATTTTAATTCTTACAAGTTGATTTTGCATTTTTGACCTCCTTTTGTGTTTTTCCCTTGCTCTAGAGCATACCTTATTACTTTGTATATCATTCTATTAAAGTTAACACTTCCAAAATTCATCTTATAGCTTACCTTTAAAGAAAAGTTATAGATTTATGATGCTAGTACAAAATGTGCGTATTTCATTTCTGTTTATAATAATCAATATTGCTCATTGTTTAGATAATAGGAATAAAAATTAGCTCAGTGAAAACCTTAAGGAAATTTGATCCATGCAAAATTTTTGAGATTCTGGTATTTTTTATGTTGCTTTCCTCTTAAAACAACACATTTGTACATTTGTTCCTCAGTTTCTCAAAATCCTTCCTCACCTACCCACTAAACACTTAGAGCTCTTTCTAGTATCATTTGAGTTAAAGGCCTATAGTACTCTTAGGTTAGGTTTTTTCCATGAAAAGTTGACATTATATGCATAGAATGAGGCGCTAATTCTATTTGCTTTAGTATAATTTCTCTGTTTCCTATTTTAAAAAATTTTTGTTTTGTCATATTTTAGGGATAGCTTCAGTAGTGTGGAACATTCTGTCCATTAGGGAAAAAAAGCTTCTGTCCATAAAAAGCTTATTAAAGAGGTTAAAGTGTTCCTGCTAATTAAGGAAAAAAATAATTGGACAGATTGTTGTTTTGTAATAACTATTTTCACTTTTTCAACAGATTTTCAAAATAGTGAATTTTCTTTTCTTAGTAAATGCAGAAGAAATTTCACTCCTCCCCCACCTTATTTTTATTTCTGATTTCCCATATTTTTCATTTATAATATTGAGAACTCATTAGGTCTGGGTTTTTTTTCCCCCCAAGTACTTGTTTATTCATTCAGTGGTCTGTATGTAGCATATGAAGAGGTCATAGTTATTGTTTGCAGTATCAAAAATCATTCCCCAACCCCCACTCCCAAGCAAGCGCTGTCTTCTTTGGTCTCAGTCTCTTTCTTCCAGGTTCTTTGACTTGATCAGTGAAGTGCTTCATATCTTTTTGTCAGGACGTGAATGTTTAATGACTGAATTCTAAGAACTGGTGGTTTTAAGAATAGAATATAGGATCGTAGATCTAAAACTAGAAGGAAACTAGGAGGCCATTGAGTCCAGTCCCCTTATTTGACAGATGAGGAAACTGAGGCACAGAGAGGTTCAATGATTTGTCCAGGCTTACAGAGATAATAGGTATATGAGGAAGTATTCTAAATCCAACACTCTATCCACTGTACTACAGGGGTTGTAGAAATATGTTAATCCTATTGAAGAACACAGATCTTGAAGGTTAACCATGAATGCATTTAACTGTTTGTAAAGAGAATTTTAGAGATTTTTAGAGAAATCTTCACATGCTGATATTATTAAAAGTTTATATTGAATTTCCTCTCTGCTAAAGGATTCTTAATTTCTTTGCTTCTCTTACATCCCTTTGTGACAAATTTGTATTGTAACTTTTACTTTACAGATGACATAACTCACACACATCATGAGGTCAAGTGGTGTGACTAACTAAGGTCATGCAGCAAGTTAATGATAGAACTACTTAGGATATTAGCCCAGGTTGGTTAACTCACTGACTGGCTACACTCTGTCTCTTACATCATGAAATCTTAAAAGTATGTTGTTTGAAATCTTATGCTTTTGTTTACATTTATATAAGGGTGATGATCTTAAAGTTGGTGAGAGGAGCTGGGTGTGGATGTGTGCATTTGTGTGTGCTTGCACACTGACTTGAATCAAGCAAGCAAGCAATAAATATTTATAAAATGCCTACTCTCCGACAGGTACTGTGCTAAGCACTGAAGGAATCCCTAATTTCCTTCATGTCTCCACTCAAGTGCCACCTGTTGTGCAAAGCCTTACCTGATTTTACTAGTGCTTGGTGTTTCCCCTGCTCACAATAACTTTGTATTTATTATTGAGGTGGTTCAGTGTATAGAGCTCTAGACCTAGAGTCAGGAAGACTGCAGTTAAAATACAGCTTCATATACTTTATAGTTTTGGGACCCTGGGCATGTCACTTAAACTTTGCTGCCTCAGTTTCCTCATCTGTAAAATGAGGAAAATAATAGCATCTACCTTCCAGGATTATTGGGAAGATTAAATAAAGTAATATGTAAAGCACTTTGCAAACTTTAAAGTGCTATGTAAATGCTAGCTGCTGTCACCATCATCATCACCATCATCAACATCACCATCATCATCATCATCATTTCACTGTCTGTGTAAACATTTAATGCAACTACAATATAAGCTCCTTGGAGACAGGAATAAACCAAAGACATTTCTATCTTTTATCCCAAGCATGTAACAGAGTGCCTAGTGTTTAGTAGGTGCTTAACAAATGTTCGTTGAATTAAACTGTCCTTTTACTGTAATAATGGTAGGTGCATAATAAATATATATTGAATTGAATTGTCTCCCTTTACCCTTGTAAAGTGATTCCTAGAATGTTAGATGATCTTGAAGACGGAAGGAATGTTAAGAATAACATGGTTCAGTCTTTTGAAGATATTATTATTATTATTACAATTTTATAGATAAAAAAATTGAGACCCAAAGAAGTTAAATGATTTAGTTGAGCTTAAACAACTTGACCATGAGAGTATAATGGTCATTCCAGGAGTGGAGTAAATGGAAGAGGAAAATTAAACATTTGAACTCCTACCTTCCTTATATAGTATTCTTTCCATTATATTATGCTATTGGGTAAATAATATATTTAGCCAAGATGATAAGAGTGATGTCATTTTTGATGTTTGTGGTAACACTGGGTTGTCCAAAAATGAATACAGTATTTCAGTGAAATTAAATGAACATATATTTGGCATTTACTATGTGCATATTCCTGGGCAATAAAAAAAAATAGATATAGATTATACGCTCTGGAAATAGGGAAAACATGGATGATCAGGTATCCACACTAAGTCCGGCATCAATATGGTGAGCCTGGGGAGCAGCAGGCCACTATATTGCCTATTACAGGTGAATCAACCCCAAACCTGATTGACCAGGTTAAAGCTTCTGTGCTGGTCAGTATTGAAATTGGATCCCTGAGGGGCCATTGCACCTCAAGCCTGGATAAGCTAGGGAGACTCAGTTTCGAAAAACAACAACCACCTCCTCCCTCCTCACTCCAGGCCCCAAAAGTATAAATGACAGGTGTAGACAAAGTATGATTAGAAATTTGAAAATGAAAAGTCCCTGTGTTTGGGAGGTAAAGAGGGTTTGGAAAGGCTTCATTAATGAGGTCCTTGAAAGAAGAGAAAGATTCTTAACATCTGGATATGAGAGGGTAGTCTGTTTTATTCATAGGGGTTGTGATTAAAGTTATATATACTAGAGAGTACAGGATAAGTTTGGCAAATGCATATTTGTCCACTTTGACTGGAAACAGATTATTTTAATGGGAAGACTATTACTGGGTTCACTACAAATTTATGTTATACTACTTCAACTGGTCTCTCACTGGTTCTAGACAATCCTAGTACACCTCCCTGATGCACTTAGTACCCTACTCTCTACAGGAATTCTTCCCTTTTAATTTCTCCTAAAATTTCCCCTGGCTGTCCCTCCCCCTACTCTCTCAGCTGAGAACCTTGCCTCAAATTTTACAGAAAAAAATGGGGTGTTTCACAATGAGCTTCTTCTTCTCCTATCACTCAGATGCCTTCTGCCACTTTCTCCTCTTTCACCACTGTCTCACATGATGAAGTGGCCTTCCTCCTCACCAAGGCTACCTCCTTCACTTGTTCAAGTGATCCCATTCCATCCCATCTCCTCCAGCATATTGTCCCGTCTGTCATCTCTACTTCTTCACTTATTTTCAATTTTCCTCTGTCTACTGGCTCATTTCCTACTGCCTACAAACATACCCATTCTGAAAAAAAAAAAACCCTCACTTCATTCTTCTATCCTTGTCATTCTATATCTCTTCTGCCCTTTGTAGCTAAAGGCTGTCTGCAATAGGTGCTCCCACTTTCTCTCCTCTCACTCTTTTCTTAGCCTTTTACCACCTGCTTTCTGACCTCATCATTCCACCCAATGATGACATGTTGAATGATGAATATTCTCTCCAAAGTTATTAATGATCTCTTAGTTGCCAAATCCAGTGGCCTTTTCTCAATCTTAATTTCCCTTGACCTGTCTGCAACTTTTGACACTGCTGATCAGTCACTTCCCTTTGATAATCTCTTCTCTCCAGGTTTTTGGGACACCACTCTGTTAAGGTTCTCCTACATATAGGACTGATTCTTCTCTGTCTCCTTTGCTGGATCCTCCTCAACCTGCAGATGTCCCTCAGGCCCTCTTCTCTTTTCTTCTACTTGGCAATCTCATTAACTCTCATGTTTTTAATTGCAGTCTCTAAGCTGGTGGTTCTTAAATCTGCTTATCCTGCCCCAAACTCTCTGCTGACCTTCAGTCTCACACCTCTGACTGCCTTTTAGATATCTTGAACTGTATGTCCAGTAGATATCTTAAACTCAGTATATCCAGAATGGAACTCATTGTCTTTCCGTACACCCTTCCTATATTGTAGAGGTTAACATTATCCTCCCCTCCTCATGCTCACAACCTAGGAATCGTCCTGGATTCCTCACTATCTCTGACCCTTTATATCCAATTTGTTGCCAAGACATGTTGATTTCACATTTGCAACATCTCTTAGATGCCCTCTTCTCTCCTCTGACACTGCCACCATTCTAGTGCAGGCCCTCATGACCTCAAGCTTTGATTATTGCTGTACCCTGCTGATGGGTTTGGCTTTCTTAAGTCTCTCCCCACTCCAGTCTATCTTCCATTCAGCCACCAAAATGATTTTCCTAAAGTGCATATCCAGTCTTGTCACACACACTCCCCTAAAATCTAATGGCTTTCTGTTGTCTCCAGGAGAAGATACAAAATCCTGTTTGGCATTCAAAGCTCTTCATAATCCAGTCCCCTCCTACATTTCCAGTCTTCATTTGCCTTACTTCCTGACATTCACTCTTCAGTCTGGTGACATTGGCCTCTTGACTGTTCCGTAAACAAGACACTCTATTTCCAAGCATTTTCTCTGGCTGTCTCCCTTGCCTTCTCCACTCTGGCTACTGACCTCCTTGACCTCCCTGGCTTTCTCTGAGTCACAACTAAAATCTTACCTTTTACAGGAAGCTTTACCCAACCCTTCTTAATTTCAGTTCCCTCTGTTAATTTTTTTTTTATTCTGTATATACCTTGCTTTTAAAATATGTTTGTTTGCATGTTGTCTCCCCCATTAGATGGTAAGCTCCTGGAGGGCAGATGCTATCTTTTACCTCTTTTTGTATCCCCAGCCCTTGTTTCAAAGTGCTTGGTACATAACAGGCACTTATCAATGCTGATTGATTAATTGATTGATAAGACATAGATTAGAGCCAGATTGTGAGGAGTTTTGAATGCCAGGATTACACATTTGTAATTTTTTTTTTGATTATGCAATAGCATATTAACTGAAGACTGACATGATCAGAGTGGTAAATTACAGATATTATTCTATTAGCTGTATGAAGAGTAGATTATAAAGGGAAGGGAATGGAGGCAAAGACTAGTTAAGAGCCCATTACAAGAGTGCCTGAACGAGGGTAGAAAAGTAGAAAAAAGGCAATAGGTGTGAATAATATTATAGAGGTAGAGTCCACAGGACTTGGCAACTAATTGGAAATGAGTGGAAAAGAAGGGAGAGTCAAAGATATTTCTGAAGTGATAAGCCTGGGTGACTGGAATGACGATGTAATTAATAGAATTTAAAAGATTAAAGACAGTTTTGGTTTAAAAGAGTTCAGTTCTATACATGTTGAATTTGAGATTTGTTAGAATGTTGTTTTCGTCCTTCCTTCTTGAAGAGGACCAGTGACTTCAGGAAGGTGATGTCTTGATTTGGAAGTGAATTGTATGTAAGTGAGGCAGGGCTGTGCAGAGTCATCAGCAGCTAGGTGGTGTAGTGGATGGAACGCAGGGCCTGAAATTAGGAAGACTTGTTTTCGAGAGTTCAAATCTGGCGTCACACGCTTACTACTTGTGTGACCCTGGGCAAGTCACTTAACCTTATTTGCCTCCATTTCCTCATCTTTAAAAAAGAAGGAAATGCAAGCTATTCTAGTATCTTTGCCAAGAAAAACCCAAATGAGACCAGGAAGAGTTGGACACAACTGAAAAACAGCTGAACAGGGGAAGGCATACCCAGTTATGGGATGGGGGAGGGGAGATGAATCACAGAAGCAAACTAAGGAAGGATTGGTCAGATGGGCAGTAAAATCATAAACCATCGGAATTAAAGCCTAGATTTATCTTAGAAATTGTCTGGTCCAGACCTTTTCTTCTTCAGAGGAGAAAACTGAAGCCCAGAGGAGTTAAATGATTTGTCCACAGTCACCCAGTGGCAGAGTTGGGATTTGAACTGGGGTCCTTTGACTAGTGCTTTTTCTGCTTTATCATATTGCCTTAAAGGTGGAGGGCTGTTTCAGCTGAATGCCGTGAATGGCACCTGGATTGCCAGGGAATGAGTTCTGAGTGTTTTCATGATGCAGGGAAGAGATGACAGAAGGATTAAGTGTAGAGTGCTGCTTCCGTGGAGAATTCTGAACTTGGGCAGAGGAGAGTGGGGCAGGGGAGAGATGGGGATAGTGTGAGTACCTAGCAGAATCCCAAGAGAAGTAGTTGAATAGGGAAAACCTCAGGATGTTTTTAGATTCAGGAAAAAATGAAGGATGTATTTGAGACATGATCAAGGTCAGAGTATAGAATATGAGAAGTGGTGAAATTGGGAGTATAGATGAAAGACTTGTTCTTTGCACTGTAATGAACCAGCTCTGAGACCAAGGGAAAGAAAGAAGAATGGAAAAAAGGCACACAGAGTAGGATAGAGGAGGGGGATTGAATAAATTCATGCTTTATGGTTTAGGATCACAGAACTAGAGTGAGAAGGCGCCTCAGGCCATTTAGTTTAATCTTTTCATTTTACAAATGAAGAAACTGAGGTCCAAGGAGTTTAAATGACTTGCCCAAGGTCACAAGGTAGGAAGTAGCGTAATTAGAATTTAAACCCAGGTCCTCTGACTCCAAGTGCAGTACACTCCATTGTACCACCTTTCAGTATTCTCAGTAAAGTAGGATATAGGGGCAGCTGGGCGGCGCAGTGGATAGAGCACTGGCCCTGGAGTCAGGAGGACCTGAGTTCCAATCCAGACTCAGATACTTGACACTTACTAGCTGTGTGACCTTGGGCAGGTCACTTAACTCTATTGCTAGGGGCCCCTCCCCCCAAAAAAAGTAGGATATGAGGCCATCTGCTGAGGTTGGATGGGAGGTAGAATTGTGTTTGAGAATCATGGTTGTGGGCAATATAAAGGAAAGGGAGAAGAGAAAAAGAAGTGGGTATTTATTAAGTGCTTACTATTTGCCAGCCACTATGCTAAGTGCTTTACAAATATTATCTCACATGATCCTCATAAAAACTCTCTGGGGTAGATGCTATTTTTACACCCATTTTACAGTTGAGGAAGCTGAGGTAGACAGAGATTAAATGAATTGCTGAGGGTCCCACAGCTAGTATCGGAGACCAGATGAATTCTCCTAATTCAAGGCCCAGCACTCTTATCTACTGATAGTCAATAAAATAATCAGTAAGAGAAGAAAAAAAAATAAAGGCATGAAGAAATTGATATTAAGTAGTATAGACATAGAGTAGATTCAGTCATTGTGATTTTATGATTCCTTTGGATCAGATGTATAATCTCTTAAGGATAAATCCTGTAAGAGTGATGTTTAAATTTTAGTGATATTTCAAGAACAACAATGTAATTGAATAAATATTGGAAAATACAATTTAGGAGGAATTAGGATCATTTCTTGACAAACCTCCACCCTGGTTTACTCCTGTAATCTATTTATTCCATTCCTGTTCCCATGTTTCTGAATAGAGCTCTAAGAAGACACACAATTGATTAGGTTATTTTCTCTTTTATTTTTCTAACATGGAGATGGATTAACAAGGGAAGTTTTGGAATCATGGAATCTTTTTTTTTTCCTAACAAGAGAAGTTAAATTTAGAATAGATATTCATTTAGATAGAGTAGTTTCAATATATTCTCCACTAGCAGTACCTTTAAGTCTTATTAGTTACTTGTGAGTGGACTCATTATAGACTTGGATGAAAATTATGTGATAGCTTTAGACTGTATAATGTGGGCTTAATGACAGTAACCCAGGGCAGATTTATTGATATTATCTAGAAACATTGATTTCCTCGTTGATGGGATTCACTTTGTATGTTCAAGTTACATTATTTAGCTCTATCTGTTCCTTCAAGTAAGGAAGCAGTGTAGTTCCCAAGTTGGAAATAACACGGATATGGTTTCAATAGGACTGAAATGTAAGATGATGATATTGATTTATTATCTCAAACTTGATGGGGATATGAAGGGAGCTGATATGGGGGAATCTAGAAGGGGCTTCTAGTTTCTGTAGAAAGGATGAGGACAGAGATTATTAGATACCTTTATCATTCCACCTGCACTTCTCCTCTGCCTAATCCAGTCAGTTTCTTAATCTGTCATATTGTTGACTGGTAAAATATCTAAATTCTTTCTATCCTCCATTTCCCTAGCACAAGGTGAGGGGGATAATTTTCCTGTAGGATCAGTTGAGAGTTTTTTTGGGGGAGGGGATGTTTAGCTTGAATAAGGAAAAAAAAGGACAGAAAGTAGATGATAGCTGCTCTCAAGCATATGAAAGGCTGTCTTGTGCTGGAGGAATCAGATTTGCTCTCTTTGGTCCTAGAGTGGAGGCTGCAGAGTGTCAGATTTTGGCTCAGTGTAAGGAAAACCTTCCAAACAATCAGAGCCCTTCTGAAGTGGAATGGGCTCCTTTGGAATATAATTAATTATCCACTACTGAAGATTTTTAGATGGAAGCAAGATGAATACTTGTGGACATTTTGGATTCTGGCATAGGTATTGGTTGGACTGGGTTGCCTCTGATGTCCCTTCTGATCTTAATAAAGATTCTATGAGTTGTTAACTTTTATGGAAGAGAAAGCATTGATGAGCAAACAGCTGTTGGAAGATACTGAGGATGTAGATGATTCTATAAAAATGTTTCATATACCTAGACATATTCAAAACCAAGCCCCCCAAATCTTTCATCTTTTTTCTTTATTTTCTAATGTGGTTTAGATGTCTTTTTCCACTCCAGGTGCATGATGCAATTTAGTTGATTGCTCCTAATAGCAGATAATAGTAGAAATATGAGCCATCTATTCACTGTGCTCATGTATGGGCAATTCTAATGCAGCTAGTTTTGAACATCTTTATGGAGTGGGGGATGGTTGAAATAGAGTATTCCTCAAGGATGGCCTAGTGGTGATGTGAGTGTAAGTTCTGGTGAGGTCTGGATAAGCCTCTAGGTGCATTGAGTCATAAGCTAGCTGCAGAAGGCACTGAGACCCTTGGAGAAGTTGATTTTCATTGGGATACAGTACACAGTAAGCAGTTTTAAGAAATTCAGTTTCCCATGTTTATCTTCAGAAAAGTGTTGACAAATGTGCTTTTATAGATGATGTTTTAGTTCCAATCCTGTACCTAGTACTTTGTTTTCTGCCTTGGTGGAAGCACCAAAGGCATCAACTTATTAGGAGCCAGATTTCCTGAAAAGGAGACATTCCTTTTCAGAAGCTGCACCATTGTAAATAATCTTATGAGAAGAAAAGGCTTGCATGTTCTACAGTTGTGTAGCTGTTTGTTTTAAAATTGAGGCTTAGTTTCTTCAGAAAAAATCATTTATTTTCCTTCTCTCTTCGTTCATGATATGCCAACGGCAACTAATTAATAGTACCCTGCAATTGAATTAGAGAACCTCAGAAACTGCTAGTGTTTGGCTAGCAGAACATATTGTTGGCGGTATTGCTCAGTGGATTTATTCTGTCTCAAAAGGGGAAAAAAATATCATGGAAAAAAAGAAGTGGCTGATCTTAAGTCACAGATAAGTGGCCTGATTGAATTGAGCTTTCCTAAAGGGATGCCTCAATCACCCCTGAAAGTCTGGGCTTTTTTCCCCCCTTACTCTGCCCCCCCCCCAATTTTCCAGTGAAAAGATATGCAATTTGGTTGATGGTGTTTTTTCCTTATTGGTAAGATGAAAATGGAAACCAAAGATTTCTTGGGAGGTAGTTGTAATATCTTGATGAAATCTTTTATAGGTGCCAAAATATGTTTTATTAATGTAAGCCAGCCAAAGAATAATACTCTTGGCTTCTAAAAAGTTATTTTCTTAAATAAAAGAATCCTTTTCCCAACAATATAGCAGAAGTAAAGCTTAATTAGAAGTAAAAGGGGCACACTGATTTAAGGTCTAACCTAATTTTTTCAGAGCAAACCAAGTAAAATTGATTTTGAAATGGTTTTGTTTGCAGTTACTTTTTATTTTAAATGATATTTCAAAATGTATTGATATATGTTGATGATAGTTGTGGGCTATTGAAGCCATAGGTTTTTAGTTGACATTGAAAAAACGACTTAATAGCTTTCCTTGTTCTTCTCTACCACAAGGTAGCTGCTGCTTTTTTTTTTTTAATTGCTGTGTTCTCCAATTTGAAGTAACTTTTTCTTAAAAGTATTCAAAGCAAAGTAATTATCAGTATACCATCTTGCAACATTTGAACCAGAGTGACTATTGTCCACTATGGATTTTTTTTTCTGATTCTGAATAATGTTCTTTCCTTAGTTGAAGTAACAAACAGGTTGTATGTTGGAGGACACATTTGATTGCAAAGCAAAGTGTCACTGGAAAGGAACTGTGGCAGTTTTTATTCTTTTGACACAAAATTTCGTAACTTTACATTCCAACAGAAAGAACATGATGACACTCCAAAAGTGAAAAATGAGGAAACCTGCAACAAAATTAGTAGGAAATTTCCATAACAGGTTCACTAGTAACACCGGTTTAATAATGATTTCCTGTCATGGAGTGTATTTATCATATGCTGCCTCTTTGACGTGACATTGTATTTAACGTTTTTGAGAGCCATGTTTTAATCAGATTAAGCTCAAGGAAACTGATAGGTATCTGTCTGTTTGGCTCATGACTTTAGCTTCTGTTTCTTATTTAGTCACAAGACTATTATTGCTGGAATCTTTATAAACACATTTTGCTTGAATTGCAGCAGGAGAGCAAGTCATTCTGCTGTAAAGTCAGAAGGTTGTGTGCCAGTGGTTTTCATGATCCAGGAACAGAGTGCGTTGCAGAATTGTTTTGTAAATTAAAGACAACTAATGCAAAATGTGTTCCTTCCCCCCACTCTGATTCAGAATCTAAAAATATGATTTATTTTTAGTTTCAAAAATAGTTTCTTAGGAACTAACCAAAAAGAATATGTAAAGAAAAGTTGGTAGAATAGAATTTATAATTTGAGTTTCCTTGAATTTTTTTTTAAGTTGCTATCAATATATCAATATACTTTTTTGGCATTCTTTCAACTGCTAAGTGAGGCTACTTTTTAAAAGTAAATTATTGGCCTCATCTTGTTGTTTAAGAAGCAAAATTTCCCCAGATATCCACTACTGTATTAAATTGATACCTGAAAAAAGTTTGAGAACAAAGGTCTGTAGACTTTTGAAACATATTTTTTTACTTTACCATCTCAGATGCCAGTGACTTCCAGTGTGGCACTCTCAATTTCAAGACATTCTTTGACTGGTAGTCTGGCAGTAATTTGACACTGTCAAAAAGAACACGAAGTCAGTGTAAAGGTATATATCAAAGTTAGTTGTATGTTAAATATGAAAATCAGTATAAAATGCAAAGATGTTTGAGATAAAAATAGTCAAAACTGTCCCTTTTATACTCTTTTTTTTTAATCCACTGGTTTTTTTTTTTTAGGTTGAGAGTCATAAAATCAGAGAATGTAAGAAGTGTTTGGAATATCCATATCATGTTGGCAGATATAATACTTCTCTAGTTCTAATATGATAAAATAAATATTTTCCTTCTTTTAAAAATATTTATGTCATTTTTAAAAGTTAATCATTTAAGAATTTAGGTGGTTCAGTGAAAAAAAAGGGCTCGATTTAAAATCAGAGGAGCTGAATTTCTGGTTCTGCCATTTACTATGTAGGTGCCTGAACAAATCACTTTAACCTGCCTCTCTTAGCCTTCATTTCTTCATCTGTAAAAAAAAAAAAAGAGGAGACTTATACTAGATGACCTCTAAGGTCCCTTCCAACTCTAAATCTGTGATCCTTATCTTTAGCAAGTAAGTACCTGTGGCTTGTTAGCTTCCTTTTTTCAAATATCTTCAAACTGTTGCTTGCTATAAATGAAACTAGGAGATATGAAGAAGATACATCTCAATGGAAGGAAATAGGACATACGTGATAGCCACTGGTTAGCTGGTAGGATGCAGTCACATGAACTTCTCCTCAACTAAGTAAGTAAGCATTTAGTTGATTCAGTAAAAATCAGCAAACTCTTCGAAGCCCACAGGCACTATGATAGATGTGGGGGTGGGGGTGGGAAAGAGGATGCTATAAAAAATGTAAAACAACCTCAGTCTTTTAAGAGCTTCTGTTCTACTGGAGAAATGTAACCTGTGCAATAGATAAATAAATAGAAAGTAATTTGAGGACTGAGAAAGCAGTAACATGTGGGAAAAACTATTGACTGCCATTAACTGCATGTTGTTGGTAGTGTTTTGCTATAAAATGCAATATTTTAGAAAGAGTGAAAACATTCTTAAATTGTGGTTTATATAAGGATCAGAAGAACTTTTAGGCAGTTATTAAACAAGTGTTTATAGCATTTCTTTTGAGTTTTTTTCTCTGAGTGTTATGTCATGATTCTCAATGGCAGAGAATTCTGAGAAGAATGAAATTGAGAGTACATCTCTTATTTGAACATTTAATGCCTATATGTTGATGTATAATTCCAGTCTACATGCTTCAGTCAATGTTGGTAAAATATTTTGTGAACAATTTGTAGGTTGACTTTCAGGTGAACGGAACAAATAGAGCACCGTGATTATAAGCAAAAGATGTACTTTTTAACCAACTTCTAAATTTTGACTGGATCTTTCAGCATTTGTTTGAAATCCTTACAAGATATTCATCTATTTGTGGCATCATATAGGTCTGTCTCCCCATCTGTCTATGTTTTTCATCAAGACTAGTTTCTGGTACTTTTTTTTTCACTTTAGTATTTATTCATTGGCCCACTATGATGCCATTTATATAATAGTTGTCCAACAGCTTTTATTGATCACTTTTGATTAAAATACAAGATTTCTCTTAGAGGACAACTGAAGAAATAATCAATGTATTTAATTTAATTTTGACTTAATTTAACTATGTATGGAAAGAAAATTAATGTCATCAAAATCTATTATTGTCACAACCAATAATTACATTGGTAACATGATATGAAGTGAAAATCCAAAGGACCATGGGTTTTCTGGTCATAAGAGCTGAGAAGGTGCCACATAAGTGGGGTGTGTGTATGTGTGTGTGTGTGTGTGTGTGTGTGTGTGTGTGTGTATGTATACCTCTGTGTGTGTGTCTGTCTTACATTTCAGACATATTATTTTCTGAAAAGTAACCTTCCTATAGAATTTGGCTAGTACATTTAGCAATTCCTATCTTAAATGCAAGGACATCTTGATTTTAAGACAATCCTCCTTTAACAGGATATCCCAATGACTTAGTTTTCCTCCCCTTTTATTGGTAGCCTGACTCTAGCAGAGGCTCATCTGGTTTGACTAAAGTCTTTGCATTACTTGGCAGGGGTTTCTTTCGTGTGCGGTGCTTAGAGCTCATTGAAGCTTAAGCAGTACAGGAAATGCAAATCATGCAGACCATCCTCACGCTGGCGATGTACAGTGGCGTGATTGAGCGGCAGTACGTATGGCTCGTGGGCTGACCACATGAAAGGAGTCATTTAAAGACCAGATGAGCGAAAGCTGGGTTAAGTTAGAGAGTATGTGTGAGCTTCAAAGCTGGTAGAATAGCATCCTTATTTAAAATAGATTTTTTTTTATTAATAACACCTGTGCCAAGCTCTTTAACTGTGAGGAAGTATAGGGAGATATATTAAGTTAAATATATACCGTACTGAATTTGGTAAGACCTGTCCTTCCCTAGTCCTACTCCCACTCCTTTCACCTCAGTATTCAGGTATGCTCAAAGTGGATGGTGCTGGTTATTCCCCCATTTTCATAGAAGTTCTGCAACATTAATAATTACTTAAACCTAACATATTTTGAAGAAAAATTGAAATCTTTTTAGCCCCCTAACCTGCATTATTTTATTCATGATTTTTAAGGCAGAGCTTTCAGTAACATATGTTAATAAAGCTAGTTCCTAAAACTTAAAAGAGGAATATATAGCCATTCCTTTGAGAATTCTTGACTTCTTGCTTTGAGAATTTAAGGCTTTTGCCTTAGGAGAAGGCATTTTATATTTATTCTCAAGGAAGACTTAAGTAGTGATAAAGAATTGCTGGAGTGGGCAACTACTATATACATTTTTCTCCCCATATTTCTTTTATCCCTTACAAGGTTATAATAGATGTTTCCCATTTAATAGAATGGATAAGAGAATTAGTTTGATGGGGAGGGAGTTTGGCAATAACAACAGAAGCACTAAAAATTTGTAATGCACTTTTAATTTTTTCCCCAAATCTCTTGCACATCTGTTATCTCATTTGATCCTCTTGTCAACTGGATTAGGCACATCAGGCAGGTTTGGCTTTGTTTTTTGTTTTTTTTAGTAGGCATTTGCCAGATGAAGAGACTGAACCAGAAGGAGGTTAATTGCATCACTTGTATTCATAACCCTAGTTAGTAGCAATCAAGACCCAGGTCCTCCTGTCTCTTAGGCTCTGTGCTCTTGCTACCACACTACTGAGAAGTTAATAGTAATAAGCATTATAAAACAGACCTTTATAATTTATCAAGTAAAACTTTGATATATTAAAGATAAAATTCATGCAAGTTGATTTTGATCAAAGTTCTTATGTTGGTATTGCCATCTCTGATACTGGATGTAAAGTGATCATCTCGAAAGCGATCAATCAATCAAAAAGTATTTATTGAGAATGTGATGTGTGCAAAGCATTGTTCTAGGCATTGGGGGTTGCAAATACAAAAAACGAAGCAATCCCTGTTGACAAGGAAATTATGTTCGAATGGGAGTGGGACGCAAGGGAGGGACAAGTACTCATGTACATACAAACATAATAAATATAAAGAGAACAAATATAAAGTAGCCAACATAGGGCAGTTTGGGAGGGTGAGTTGGATTTGGGGGATCAGAGAAGGCTTCTTGAAAGAAAGTGGTAATTTAGCTGTGTATTTTCCTTGGTGTATGCTTACATCTTTGATTTATTTGCTTTTGTTGGTGGAAGGATAGTGTATCACAGGAGGCCACTCTTAGAACTCAGCAGATACTAAGCAGTAACACAGCTTAAAGCTGTGACAGGTAATATGACAATGACAGTAGCTAGCATTTACATATAGTGCTTTAAAGTTTGCAAAGCACTTTACAAACATCTCACTGAATTCTCTTAGCAAGGAGGGGGACAGGGCATGTATCTTTCCTAAATTTATTATAAAACAGATGATCTCATATGCCTTTCTAGAAACCTAAGAGTTACAATTGGAAGGGACCTTAGATATCATCTGGTCCCAAGCTTTCATTTTAGGGATGAGGGAACTGACACCCAGAGATGCTAAGGGATTTGACCAAAGAGTGGAGTTGAGCTGAGATATAAACCAAGATCCTTTGACTAAAAAGCACCTTTCATTACCATACTGCATAATAAATGAGCTGAAGCTTCTCAGGTGAAACATTTTAAAGTTTTTTCTGTGTAGTGTTCAGGTAACACATATTGTCTTATTCTATATGTAGTGATCACAAGCATTTGCCTCACATTGAAACCATTCTAATTTTGAAATAACATTAATCTATTTGGTTCTGTTTATTTAGATGGGATTCCACATACCCCAACCCCACCCCCACCTACCCCAAGTTGATAACAGTGCCTTGTTGAATGTTTTTTTCCTTTAGTCTAGGTTCCCCTTTCCCTGTTTGACATACTTGGTAGTATTTACAGCAAATTTTTATTTACGTTTGTGTAACTAAACTCATTCTTCTTTTATCTTTAAATATACATATATATATATATGTGTGTGTGTGTATATATATATGTGTGTGTGTGTGTGTGTGTGTATATATACATGTGTATACACACACACATACACACACGTACACATACTACTTATTTAGAGGCGCTGATCTCAGGTGAGGCTCATATGTTGCTTTATAATTTCCCCCTTTCTGGTATGATACCTCTGTGTATGTGCACGCGTGTACATGTGCTTTTGCTTGTGCATGTGTGTGTGTGTGTGTGTGTGTGTGTGCTGTGCAGTGTCAGGTTTATCAAAAGAAATGATTAACTGGTTCAGATACAGCTGTCTCATTGCTTTAGAATATTTTTAGTTAATCTTTTCCTTTATAAATTCAAAATCATAAAAATGAAGTCAGCTATATTTTGTCCATCTAATGATCTCTTCTTTAAAGAGAAAACTGAAAAGTTTCCTATTTGGTCAAAAGTCATAAATTGGTCAATTTATTTTAATGATATTTAATAAATTATTTTCAGTTCCAAATAGCAAATGTAGTTTTGATATCAACCAATAAGTATTTATGTTGGGGAATTTTACTGTGGGGATTAGAGGAGATAGTAGATATGGCTATGTCTTCAGGAAGCTTATATCCTATTGGGAGGGTGTAACACATAAAATTATTAGAAAAAAAAACAAGTTATCAGGTTGTGGTATGGTTTTATTTTAGTTTGTTTTTTGATAGAAGCAGCTTCAAGACTCAGAAAATAGAGTACATACACAATGTGAATTTTAATTAGATTTCTCCCTAAAACTTCATTAAATTTCCCCTACCTTTGACCGAGCTGACCTGCTATTGAGGAAATATATCTTAAAGGGGTCAAAGAAAGAAATAAAAACCCATCAGTTAGGGAAGGGCTGAACAAATTGGTGTATAGGAATGAAGTGTAATCCTGCTGTTTTGTAGGAAGTGACAAGTATGTATGAGGAATTCAAGAAAAATTAGAAAGCTTGTATAAGCTGATACAGAGTGAAGCAAGCAGTACCAAGAGAACAATATGCACACTGATTAAAATGATATAAATGAAAATAACCCTAAAAGGCAGCTGAACTTCAATGAGTGATTATGACCAACTTCAATGCTGTGGACTAGATGACGAAATATACTATACTTCCCTCCTCTCATAGAGAGGTGGGGGATTGCAGGTTTGCAATATAACATGTTCTGTGCTATGTCTCACTATACCCATTCTGCCTTCCTTCTCTGTTGCCCCAAAATGCAAGTGAAAGTCCCTTCCTTAAAAACACATACACACATACACACACACACATACACACACACACACACACACCCCAAAAACAAAAAACAAAACACAAAAAACTCCAGCACTGAAATCGCATTATAAACCAAGGTCTCCTCAAGCTAACAGTCTAGCACCAAGATTCTCTCTATCTTAGGAAAGTCCTCCAAAGTCTCCATGATCCTGGGATATTCCTTCAAAGTTTTTGTGATCTTTGGTTTCATCAACCCAGAGCTATTTATCCCTGTATTTTTAACTGTTTCATCTGTTTAACTTCAGCATATTGCTCTAACCTAGATCTTTTTTGACTCCTGCTTCTGTCATACACTGCATCAACTTTCCTTCCTAACTTCTTATGATTTGAACATTTCGTAAGCATATCATCTATGCCTTCATCCAAAGTGCAAGCATAACAAGATCAAGGAAAGGGCACTAGTGTCCTTTCTCCATGTTGGCAGTGATCCATTAATCTTGATTCTTTGAGTTGGGTCATATAACTGGTATGTGAAACCACCTCATTATATTGCCCACATATTTCTGTCTTGTTGACCAAAATAGTGTGAGAGATTTTACCAAATAAATATCTGTCTGAATTTTAGTCACGTAACCTCTCAGTTCTCTAGGCATATCTCTAAGGCTTTTTGTTACAGGGAAGATGCTAAACTGCATTGGTTCAGTGGGAATTTTTAATACCAATGACCTCCCAGGTCCAGGGTATCATCTGTCTCTGTCTCCATGTTAACAACATTCCTTAATCCATTAATTCAAAACTGGACATTAGGTTAGTTTGGTATGACTTGTTCCTATTGAATGCCATGTTAAATCTTAGCAATCATCTGTTTTCTAAGAGCTCTTCAAACATTTCTTTAATAATATGTTTTAGAAGTTTGACTTGATCACGACTGTGATTTCATTTGTATCAGGAGCTAGTGAGATACTCCCTCTACCAACACAGATCCATAACTTGCTTTGTGACTTAAGAATCCAAGCGAGTGGCCTGGGCCAGAGAGAGGTTCAGTGGGTTACCCAGCCTTTGGCATCCAGTGTGTAGCAGAGCCAAGACTGGATCCCTCCTCTCACTGACCGCAGGGGTAGTGTTCCACATCATGCTAATTAGAAATTTACTCAGAATTGATATCAGGGTCAACAGCTTATAGTCTGAAGTATTTCCTTCTATTTTTTGGAAAATTAGAAGAAGTTGAAAAAGTTTCTTTGAAATCTGCCTGGTTCCATTCCTGTGACACTTCTCCCATTTGCAGAGCTTCCTCAAGTTCATTAATCACAAGTTCTTTCACCACCCTGGGATATGGTTCATGCATGCCAGGTGACTTAAACTCCTTGAGGTAAATTAGCTACTCTCCTTTTCCCTCCATATCAGCTGAATGAATATCCATAGAGAATTACTGTGCTTGGAAAAAAAAAGTAATTTTGGCTTGCTGAAATTAACAAGTTAGTAGACTGAAATTCAGGGACCTGGGCCCACCACTCAACTTTGTACTTATTTTTTTTTATTCAGTCTAATTTTCTTTTCAGTTTGAGATTCCATTTTCTTTCCCACCCCTATTATCTAGTCCCACCTATTGAGTAGGCAAAAAATGCAAAACCCATTACAGATGTAAAGTCATGCAAAGCAAATATCCACATTAGCCATGTTCCAATACAAAAAACAAAAACAAGACATGAAACACAAAAAAAGAAAGAAAATAAAAAGATAGTAACATCAATTCTCTATCTGGAGATGGTGAGCACTTTTCATCATGAGTCCTTTGGAATTGTTTAGTTTCATTTTGTTGATCAGTTATTAAGTCATTCTATTCCCTTTCGATGTGCTTGGATTTCCTCAATAAAATTGGAATAATAATAATGTCCTCCTCACAGGGTTATTTTGAAGCTTAAATGAGAAAATGCATGTCTAAGTATTTAAAATTTATAAAGAATTATAAAAATATAAGGTCATCATTAGGTTTTAGAGTCACTTAGTCAATCGTAGCCACAGTTAAGATGAGAATTATGCTTCACAAGGCTCTTGTGAGGATCTAATGAGCTAACACATGTAAAGCACTTTGCAAAACTTAAAGTGCTGTATATTGTTGTTCAGTTGTTTTAAGTTGTGTCAACTCTTCTTGACCCTATTTGGGGTTTTCTTGGCAAAGGTACTGGAGTGGTTTGCTTAGTAAGTGTCTGAGGCTGAGTTTGAACTCAGGTCTTCTTTATCCAGTCCTGGTGCTTTATCTACTGTGCCACCTAACTGCCCTAAAGTGCTGTGTAGATATTAGCTATTATGGGTGTATTACCCTCTACTGCCACCTCCACTTCCCACTCCCATTTCGAACTGGCATAATATAATGAGAAGAGTACTAACTTTGAAATCAGAATGGCTTGGATTCAGATCTAAGCTATGTAGTCTTAGACAGATCAGTCAACCTCTGCCTCAGTTTCTTTATCTATGAAATGGAAAGAATAATATTTCCACTTCCTGATGGAGTTGTTATGAAGATAGCTGAGTAGTCTTTATGAAGTATAAAATATAAGTTTTCATTATTAATGACATGATTCCCTTTTATAATAGTCATAGAGATTAGATTATAGCCTTTTGAACCTATGTGAGTAAGAGACTGTTATAGTACAGAAGGATTGTTTTTGTGAGAGCCAATAGAGGGAAAACAACAACAACAACTCTGAATCAAATAGTCATATCACTACAATAGCAAAAGTTGAATAAAAGTAAGATTAAGAGATATTCTTCTTTCCTGCCTTGTTCAGTAGAGATCACACTTGAAGATAGTATATGATTAAAGGCATACTCTTAGTTCATAGCAGTTCATAGAAAAGAGTAGTCAGTGAGGCTATTGGAGTAATTGGGAAGGCTTCATGGAGGTTTATAGATACAGCTCTGAAAGGGACTATAGTGGTCATGGAATTCAACCCTTTTGTTTTACAGATGAGGAAACTGAGGCACAGAGAGGTGAGTTTTTCTGAGGTCTGGTTAGCAAAGCAACCGAAGCTGGGAGGGATGAGAAGCTGGGAATGTGCTGTAGGAATTGAGAGTTTCTTGGAGGAAACAACATGTATGTATTTGGGGTGAGATAAGGCTAAAGACCAGTTTACATGAAAGGGAATGTTTGCCCTAATAAGCAGTGGATAATACATTTGGGTAAATTGAAAGGAATAGACCCTGGAAAACTATGCAAAGTAGAAAAACAAAACAAAACAAAACAAAAACTTGTGATAAGTTTAAGTTTTCCACTTACTGGGTCACCTTAGGTTAGTCACTTAATGTCTTTGAGACTACTATGAAAAGTTAATTTGAGGATGATATAAGGTTCTCTATAGCCATAAAGTACTCCATAAAGATAAAGTATTGTACTTAACTATATTATTTATGCATGATTGTAGGTATTTAGTGTACTGGCTATGGAGAAAGAAGGAGTTGAACATCAGAGAGACCAGCCAAAATAGTATTTTATTAATCCACATTTGAAGTGACAAGGACCTAGGGTGACATGGTGACAACGAAGATAGAAAATAGGGTAATTTTGATAGAAGAATGGACTTGCAGACACCTTGAATATAAGTAAAAAAAGGAGAAGATCCCTAGGTGCATTTGAGGGTCTAGTCTAGGATTCTGGGACAAAATTAATTCCATTTACAGTAGCAAGAAAGTTGAGAAAAGGAACAGAGTTGTAGGAAGATTGTTGAATTCGGTTTGGGACATACTAAGTTTGAGGTGATATATTCACATGCATATATACGTAGGTATGTACATACAAGTTGGAATGTCTTGTAGGTAGTTGGAAATACAAGTTTAGAGTTGTGGTGAATCCTGCTTCCTCTATTAATATCTCATGTTTTACAGAGTACCTTGAGGTCTTCAAAATGCTTTATAAACCTCTCCTTCAGTCTTCATAACACCCCCTTGATATAGGTAGGTAAGTGATTTACTCGGGGTCACATAGCTAGTAAGTGTCATGATTAGAATTTAGGTCTTAATGACTCTACATGTAGCCCATATAAGGCTTAATTGACTTTACCATGATGCCTCTTAGCAAAGACCACAGGACAATATTAGAGGTACGTATTTGTGATTTTTCCACATAGAGCAACATAGCATGGTGGATAGTGAACTGGTCTTGAAGTCAAGAAAGACCTGGGTTTGAGCAATGTGACAGGTACTGGCTGTATGACCTTAAGGACCAGTTACTTAACTTCTCAGTGCTCTAGACTAGATCTTTCTAAGAGTGTAAGTTACAGAGATGGCGCTGTTCACCCTTGCAATAGCTCTTGAATTTCTGTCCTCTAACTCTGGGACAGACACTCATAACCTCATGCCTATGTTATAGTCTCCTGGTGGGTCTGCCTGCCTCAAATCTCTCCTCACTTCAGCTGCTAAAGTGATTTTCTTAAAGTTTGGGTATAATCATGTCACACACACACACACACACACACAACACACACACACACACACACCACACACACACACACACACACACACCCTTCTCCCACTCCTACTCAGTAAACTCCAATGGCTTCCTGTTGTCTCCAGGAGCAAGTACACAATGCTCTGTTTGGCATTCAAAGCTCTTTATAACCTAGCCCCTCTTTCCAGTCTTTTCTCTTCAATCCAGTGACTCTGACCTCCTGCCTCTTCCATGAACAAGATGCTCCATCTCTTGCCTCCAGACATTCTCCCTGTAGGTCCCCCATGCCTGGAATATTCTCCCTTTTTCACTGTGACTGCTGACCTCCCTGATCGTTTTGGCTTCCTTTAAGTCTCAACTAAAATTCCTCCTTCTTCAGGAAGTCTTCCCCGACTCCTCTTAATTCTAGTGCCTTCTCTCTGTTAATTGTTTCCTGCTTATCCTGTATATAACTTGCTTTATATATATTTGATTGCATGTTGTCTCCCCCACTAGATTACAAACTCCTTGAGGGTAGGGACTGCCTTTTGCCTCTTTTTTCATCCCCAGCGATTATAACACAGTGCCTGGCACATAGTAGGCATGTGATAAATATTTATGGATTGAATGGTTGATAGATAATACCTGCTGTCCTATACCAATGAAATCTAAAGCTAGTCCCTTTTGTTGTTCCCATACAGAGAAGTAGTTGAAACCATAAGAGTGGATGAACTTTCCAAGGGAGGGTCATATACGGAGAAAGCCAGAGTGCCAGAAACAGAGCTTCAAACAGCTTAAATTTGGGGAGTGGGAGAATTTTTTTTTTATAACAAAGCAGACGGCAATGACACGAGGAAGTGAAGGAAAACAGATGCCGGATAACTACTGAACAAGGATTTTCTAGATCAGGGTCTTACATGTAGAAATGTGAACTAAATGACCTCAAATACTGTTTCCATTTTTAAGACTTGACTCTAGAAGAAACGGAAGAGAAATCACTGGAAAGGTAGGATAGTACAATGTCATGGGAACAGAAGAGAGATATTTTAATCCAGTAAATGTGATGCTAGATTTTTTTTTATTCATTGCTACCTTTTTGTACTCCCAGTGTAGAATCTAAATACATAGAGAATGTACAGCTGCATTATGTCCTATTACTTTGTCATCCTTATCCTCTATACTCATCTCCTAAAGGATATGTGAATACCCAGGTCTGCATTTTTTTTAAGAAACATTGTTTAGTTCTTCCTGATTACTCATACAAACCCTGCCTTGCTCTTTGGTATACTGAAGATAATAAAGGTTTCTAACGTAAACTGAACACATAATGTAAATCTGCTTTTTCTGGGCTTTATATCCTCTGCTTTAGACAACCTATCCATTCTAAGGGGTTCAGTTGTTACCTCCATGCAGTGAAGAGATGAATGAAAAGGCATTTATTAAGGCATGTTATTATTTATTGAGTTATATGCTGAGCACTGTGATAAGCAGTGAAGATACAAATACAAAAAGCATATTAATTTGTGCCCTCAAGGAGCTTACATTTTAATAGGGCAAGACAAAAGGAGAATGGTGACCAGGGAGGGATTTCTTGGTATGAAAAGTCACCAGGATGGTGAGTAGGGTCATAGGGCAATTTTTTGAAAGCCCTTTCCAGGAATAGTAGTGTTTATTTGATTATTCTTCCTAGAGCCAGTCCAATCTGATAAACATTTACTAAGTGCCTACTACATGTCAGGCATTATGCTAAGTTCTGGAGAGATAATTAATAAAAAGAATGACAGTCTCTGACCTTAACAGAGCTTGCAATCTAATGGGAGAAGACAGCATATAAAAGGAAACTGGAAATGGGGGTGAGGAGAGAGACAGCTGGAGGTATCTTGTTTTGTGTATTTGAAACCAGTCAGGGCTGCAGATGCAAAGTGACTTGAACTGGAAGTTTAATTTCTGCCCTCTATAAAGGAAGGCTTTGGGAGGAGTTTGGTAC
Organism: Phascolarctos cinereus; assembly: GCF_003287225.1. Classification (NCBI taxonomy): domain Eukaryota; kingdom Metazoa; phylum Chordata; class Mammalia; order Diprotodontia; family Phascolarctidae; genus Phascolarctos; species Phascolarctos cinereus. The sequence continues at coordinate 166,308,959 of NW_027556098.1, read as the reverse complement.
TCTACCCTCCATCCCTCTAATCAGAGAGGGAATTGTGTGAAGGCTTGAGCTAGCAGCTTGGTGGTCTGGAAAAGGAATCAGGTTCTGTATTTTCTAAAAATATTGGTACAAACAAACTAATTTATTAAAACAGTATATGAGGTGAACTGATGTTTCATTTGCTGAGTCCCTAGGATTGGGTGCCTGCTAAATGCAAGTAACTTCAAAGTAGGCCATATAAAATAGAGAGATTATGGTACTAAAGATAATCTCAGAGGTTTTTTCCCCTCTCACAGCTCAAGTACAAGGGACTAAGAGAGAAAATTACTCCCAGATGATACAGTTGCTAGTGGTTCAGAGTTTAACAAAATTGGAACATCACATACCGTGTTTCCAAGGATGACTGACAAAATGTTCTTTTCAATAGGCTTCTAAAAAGCATGGGCCCATGGTGGCTCTGGAAAATGAAGAGATGAGAATTAAGAAGGATCGCAAAGCAGCCACCTTCCCTCTGCATTCCCTAACTCCACGCCCTAATGCCCACAACTGATAACGCATTTAGAACTGAATGCAATATTCTAGATGTTCTCCAATTCAAACACAGTATCAGACTCACTTGAAGATCTAGAATGAGTATGTTTACTGGTGTACAAATTAGAACTTCCAGAAGAAGAAGCTATAAAGTGTTATGCACTTAATTTTTTGTGTGATGAAAATATTTGTTGTTGTTGTCCAGTTGTTTTAGTCACATCCAGCTCATTGTGACCCTGGTTGGAATTTTCTTGGCGCAGATACTGGAGTGGTTTGCCATTTCCTTTTCCAGCTCATTTTTTGTACAGCTAAAGAAATCGAGGCAAACAGGATTAAGTGACATGCCCAGGGTCACACAACCTAGTAAGTGTCTGAGGTCAGATTTGAACTCAGGAAGATGGGTCTTCCTGACTTCAGGCTGGGCACTCTATCCACTGTGTCACATAGTTGCCCATTTATGTTTTTGAAAACATAAATAAAATAATAGGCCCTGTACTACCCAGCAGCGAATCAGGAAGCTGTTGGATCCACCAGCATTCTGAAACCCAAAGAGTTAGACTATCAGAATTTAATCACCAAGACTTAAATGATTGTAGGTGATAATAGCTTATATTCAGGTTATATTAGCTTAGCTTATATTTCATTATTTCCTTGAGCTGACATTCATTAAATGTACTTTGAGTACATCGTGCCATCCTGACTCTGCATTGTGGAATTTTTTGAGGGAAAAGGTAGCCATACTTGAGGAAGGAAAACAACTTACTTAAAGTTGAGTCAGCATTCTGATGGCATCACATTAAATAGAAAGAAATATGGTGTCCAGTGAAGGGTACTTTGAGTCTGATACTGTACTTGAATAGGAGTATGTCTGGAATATTGTGTTCAGTTCTAAACGTGTGTAGGTTGTGGGTATTGGGGCGTGGAGTGAGGTATAGGAAAGGGTAGGTGGCTGCTTAAAGAAACCCTGCTGTGAATTCATTTGTAATCCCAATAGAAAGACAATTTATCTTTCATTTAAACCACATTTTTATGTATCGGATTTACTTAAAGTTAGGTCACACACACATATATACATACATGTATATGTAAAAAATTAATCATAACAACAGTAATAGCAGTAACTAGCATTTGTATAGTACTTGTACGTAAAGCAAAAAGCTTTACATAAATTATATCAGTTGATCATTACAACAACCATATGAGGTAGATGCTATTCTTATACTTGTTTTACAGATAAGGAGACTGAGGCTGTGAAGTTAAGTAACTTGCTTAGGGCAACACTTGTTGTTTTTCTTAGTTTTGGAAGAGGACCAAAATGACATCACTATGCTAGGGTCAAGTTTTAGTGTGTCCAGCTGTGGCTGATCAGACCAATACGAACTCGGAATGCTCGGCCACAGGTCAGGCACAAACAGCTAATAAGTAAATAAGGCAGGATTCAAATTCAGGTCTTCCTGACTCCAGGTCTAACATTTTATCCACTTTACCACCTAACTTCACTCCTTCTTCTCCCTCCCTTCCCTAACCTTCCCTTCCCCTTTTCTTCCTTCTTCTTTTCTCCTCTCCCCTCTGTTGTCCTCTCCCTCTCCTGTCTTCTCCTTTTCCTTTCCCTCTCCTCTCCCTCTCCACTCCTCTCTTCTCCTCTCTATCAACCTCTCATGGACAATAACAAATGTTTTCTCATTATTTGCATCCTTAGGTGAAAAAATATGAATCAGTTCTTTTCCCAAAGATGCAGACTCGCATCAAAAGTAAAAGGAAAGAGAATACATTGTTAAGCTTGCTGCTGGACATCTGTTAGATCTAATCGTGTTTTCTTTGGCCTTGAACACATAGGCTAGACTTAGTTTTTTATGACGGTTATGTTCCTGCAAGCAAAGAGAGCCACTTTCCATTTCACAGTAAGCTTATTTTCTGTCCCTTTTGAAGTCTGGATGCAATAGGTGTTGTACTTAGAGACTTAGCATGACTGCAGCATGTGAAATAAGAGTCCATCAATACAGCTTAAATTAAAGTTGGTGTTGCATAAATAGAATGTATAGTGAGATAACTTTAGATGCATCATTTATTTCTACTTATTATTAATGACTTTTCATAACTTACTCCTTGAATAACTTATTCAGAAATAAGTCCATGATTTACTTGTTATTATGTGTGTCTGTGTATGTGTGGTAAAGAACATCAGAAGGCCAGGGTTCAAGCCTTGTTTCTATCACTTAATAATAGGGTAAGTGTATGGAAGTCAGATAATGTCTCCAAGCCTATTCTCTCATCAGTAATATGGGGATAATAATATGAACCCTACCTTCCTCATAACCTCAATGAGGGGCTCAAATGAGAAAACATATGTGGAAGTGCTCTCTAAGAATATAGGACTATCTCATGATGAGCAACTGCTAATACCGTATCATTGGTGAAGTCCTTATGGTATCCTGTTTTTATTATGTAGTTAGGCTGCACTTCCTGCGTCAACATTTTACAAAAGTGGATATAGGTGATGGAATCAATTTTATCCTGGAAGGTTTGTTTGGGCATTTTGCATAGGTGCTCTCTCTATTTGATGCCACTACCCTGAGTTGGTGCATAAGTAATTGCAGAAATAATCACCTGTTTTAATACTGACATCAATATCAGTTGCAAATGAGTTTAGAGTGATAATAGATAGATAGATAGATAGATAGATAGATAGATAGATAGATAGATAGATCTAGATGTGTGTGTGTGTGTGTGTGTGTGTGTGTGTATGTGTATGTGTAACTGTCTGTATAGCCATACACACATATATGAAATATCTGGGACCCAGAAAGCTATGGAACATAAAATTCCTTCCCTTTATTACCGTATAACATTGTAGGATTCTAAAAGGCCGAGGTTTTAGGTTTTACACTTTTTCTTACATTTTCCCTTATTAGTGCCTTACACATAGTAGATGCTCAAAAAATATTTGTTGATAATATTAGCCCCTTTGGCCATAGCTGATTTTCAGTAGTTTGGAGTTCTATCATATTACATTCTTAAGGAAGAAATGTTAAGGGTCAAAACTTGCTTTCTGCTATTCTTCCAAAACATGGAGACCTGTTTAAGGGGAATATTTTCTTTAGGGGAGCTGTAGGAAAGATATGTTGAGAGAATCATTATGCATAGGAATAGGGTTGGAATCAAGGGGTCATTTTAAAAGACAGTTGAATTAAAGGCAAATATCCTTAAATTTTCTTATATTTTGGTGAATCTTGAATGGGAGATTGTTTTCTTTGTTTTCCTGTTGTATGTAACACTTTAGATGTCATTCTGAAAAAAATAAGTTTTTATGTATAAAATGTACTTCAACAACAAAGGAAAAAAACCCTCTAGTTATCACTCTTTTAGTGTCACCACCCATTTACTTTTATTATTTTTTAAAAAGTCAGGAAATGCAGTGCATATAAATGCACCTTATATTAATGCAGTTTTACAGCTGAGATTTTTACATTCACAAAAATCTAGAAATTTGAACTTATGGTCCCCACAGGAATCCTAATTCAGTCACATTGCATAAACTGATATTAAGGCTGAAATGTATCATCATTACAGTAATACAAAATACTCATATATGCAAGAGGACACAGTTATGGTTACTGAGGGAATCATAATTTTGAATTTCCTGAGGTTTTTTTTGCATGTACAATTTCAACCATAATGTTAGGTTAATGTAGCTTTTTTTTCTTTGAATGTGAAACAATATATTTGCAGCTAGTTTATTTTCAAATTACTTTTCATTGGCTCCAGCTATTCTTCAGTAGTTCTAAATGTTTACTTTTAAATATCTGAGGTACTTATAGAGAGAAGTATGTGAAGCAATAGATTGCACATGAAGCTAGTTTGAAGTATGCTTATATTAGCTCAGTCTCTTCTATATTCTCTCTCTCTGTTCTTCTCTCTTTCTCTTTTTCTCTCTCCCCCCCTTCTCCCTCATATGTTACATTCTGGCACATTATAGAGGCAGGTAGCGTATCTACTACCTGCTGTTGAAAGTGTTGACGATACTGAATTATTTATTCTATATTCTACACTATCCAAAATTGTTTTGGGTAGTTTGACACATTTCGGTCTTCCATATGGATACTTCATGGTGGCAGAGTTGCCAGCTGCTCAGGTTTTGTGACAGTTTCAGTTTTTCAAGGACTGTCAGAGTGTTCTTGGGAGAATCTTGCTTTGCTACTGACTCCTAAGAAGTGGTAAAATCCTGAAAACTGATAGATTTTTTTAAGTATAGTTCAGGATAATTAGAGTGAACAAAAAAGTTCCAAGAAGTCTTAAAATTATCTCAAAATGTACATGAAGCACATTTAATAAGATTTAGGAAAATCTAAGTTGTTATAACTCTAACACTGATTACTAATAGTATTGCATATTCATTTGGGGATTTGAAAAAAAAAGTCATCTGAAATTTGGAACGTAAATGTTTGAGGAGATAGGCAAAGTAAGAAAAAAGTCAGAATTTGAAACACCTATATAATACACCCCCAGTCCTTTTCTACCTTAATTTAAAAGGACAAAAGAAAGGCCAAGAGAATTTCTATATCTCTGTCTGTTTGCAGAGTTCTAATAGGATGTTAGATCAAGTGCAGAAAAGAATCTCAGAGGCTTACACCAACCCCTACCTTTTCTGAATGAAAAAACCCAGGGAAGTTGTGATTTGCCCAAGGTCACATATAGGTAAAGAGCATCAGACACTGTATTTGAATCTAGGTTCTCTTACTTCAGTGTTACTGGTCTTTCCACTGAGCCCAAAAATGTATTTTAAACTTTCATTCACTGATTTAGTCAACATACATTAAAAGCCAGTGTCTTGACTCAAACAGTAGAGTACCTCAATAAAATAAAGGTTCACTTCTAAGATTATATAGAGAAGAGACTCTGTGTGTGTGTATATGTATGTATGTATGTGTATATATATATACATATATATATATATACATATATATATATATATATATATATATATATACCAATATTTATGTACTGTATGACTAACTATAGAAAACTAGCTGTTTGGGAGATGTTTACTTTTAGGTTTTAATACTCACATCTCTGTTGATTCAGGGAAAGAATGAATCTTTCTAATGTGTTAGTCTGTTTCTGAACCAACAGGCTTGTTTCCCCCCTTCCCCCAAAAACAATGACTACTGAGTGCTGTCTAGTTTATTTACCGGGATACTAAGTGTTTACTCAACAATTCCTATCTCAGAATATTCAAGTCTAAAATTATGGTGAAGCCTAATGCCATTCTGTGTATGTTTGTGGCACGCCAAATCTGTGCCTGAACATAGTTGTAGATAGCCTCGTAGGCTGTGTGTATATTTGAACAATTGCCTTCTTGGCCAAATCAAGTCAAATCCAGCTACACAAGCCTGGGATCATAGGAAGGTGTGGCAAGGCTCCACTGGGGAGAGAAGGAGCTCCCGTGTAGTGCCTATGGGTTTAGAATCATCCCACTTTGTTGCGCTTACAGATTAAACTCCAGAGGCTCAAGAATAACCTGACCTCGTACTAGAGGTTAAAGAGCAGCCCCCAACCAGTAATCAGCCACAGTTGAAACATAGGCCTCAAGTATAGATTAATTATGTGGTACATTATAAATATTTCATTCACTAATTATATTAGTTTATGTAGAAAAAACACCATATGAAGTGTTCCCAGCACTCTTGGTGACTCAGAGTGCTCTTAGCATGTTAATTGACTTGCTTCTTCCAGGCAGCCTGTCCCAAACCACTTTTGAATCCCTGAAGATGGCAGAAATCATTATCATGATATGGTACATTTCTTATCCTTGTACCAGGTTGACACCTGCCTTTCCCCACAAGTACACTTTCCATAGGTTTATGTCTTGAGCACTTGTTTCATCTGGATTGTAAGCCAAAGGACAGTGTCTGACATATTGTTTGTGTTTGAAAAAAATGTAAAACAATAAGTACCATCATAAGTAAAATTCTGTTTATTAAATATTCCACTTGTAAATAACATTGAACCTGGTGCTAAGCTGAGTAGTTGTGTCAGAAGTTTCTGGCCTAGTCAGAGTGAATTATCTTTTCCACAAAGAAGTGACTTTTTTTTAATGGTTAAAGTTAGTATTCTGTCAAAAAGATGAGCCCTTTGTTTCCAGATGGAATACATTAATTCAGTCAGTTGCATTTACTGAGGGCCTGTTGTTTGCTGAATGTTGTATATGGAAGTAGTGGAGCCATTTTCCCCCTCAGGGAGCATGTAGTCTTTTGCGGAAGATAGAGCTAAAACATATGATAGCTGATGAGAGCTTGTACTAGGTTGGTATCTGTATGAGTGGAGAAAATGGGATTTATATGAGAAAATGAACCATTTTAAACCTATGTTTCCTCATCTGTAAAGTAAGGATAAACTTTAGATTCTCTGTAAAAATGAGCAGTTTTTATTATTCCCTTCGTTACCAAGAAGTGAAATGTTACAATTGTTTTTAATCATAATAACAGTGTTTTAAATTTAACACTAGAAGGGACCTTAGAAACCATCAAGTCCCAAACCCTCCTTTTATAAAGGAAGACACTGAGGCATAGGGTTATTTGCTCAGGGTCTCGTAATTCATAAGTATCTGAGGCATTATTCATGCTTGGGAGTTTCTGACTCTAAATTTATATCCATCAGTTGGAGACAACTGGTAGAGCAGTAGATTATAGCACTAGGCCTGAAATCAGGAAGACCTGAGTTCAAATGTGGTCTCGGACACTGACTAGTTGTGTGACTCTGGGTAAATCACTTGACCTCTGCCTTAGTTTCTTCAACTTTAAGATGGACTGGGTGGCACTGTGATCAGATCATTGGTTTTAGAATGAAGAAGACTCATCTTCCTGAGTTCAAATCTGGCCTCAGACACTTATTAGCTGTGTGACCCTGGGCAAGTCACTTAACCCTGTTTACCTCAGTTCCTTATCTGCAAAATGAACTGGAGAAGGAAATGGCCAGTCACTCCAGTATCTGTGCCAGGAAAAGTCCAAATGGCGTCGTGAAGAGTTAGATACAACTGAAACCAAGAACGACAAAAATGGGGATAGTAATAGCACCTACCTCTCAGGGTTGTTTTGAAGATCAAATAAGATGATATTTGTAAAAGCACTTAGCCGAGTGCCCGGTATACAGCAGGCGCTACATAAATGCTGATTCCTTTCCCTTGCCCTCTGCCATCAGTTAAACCCTGTCAGTTCTTCCTTCACAGTGCCTTTCACATTTAAATGATCATGGGCCTACATCAGGAGGATGCTTCAGAGGTTATCTAGTCCCAACTACCTCATTTTACAGTTGAGAATACAGATTTCCAGAAAAGATAAGTTAGTGACTTACCCAAGGTCACAAATATAGTAAGTGGCAGTCGCAGGTTTTGAACACAGATTCTCAAACTCTGTTCCACGTTCAATCTTTCATTTCCATTTCTACTGTCAACCCCTAAGTTTTAGGCCTTTCTTTGTCTCAGGTAGCAGCCTCCCTGCCTCTGATCTTTCTTCCCACTAATCCTTTCTGAATATTGCTTTAAGATAGATTTTCCTAAAGTACTATTTTCTCTGGGATGATGGTGGAAAAAATCCTGGGTATAGAGTTAAGAAGGCTTGAATTTATAACCGGACTCAGATGCTGAGAAGCTGCTGGACCACGGGTTAGATCATGAGATCATATTTAGAGCTAAAAGGGGCCTGAGAGCAGCTAGGCCAACTTTCTCATTTTACAGATGAAGAAACTGAGGCCCTAGGGAGTAGAGTGGAGATTTGTATCCAGGCCCCTTGACTTTGCCTCCTGCATTCTTTCCCCCACTTTTACCCTAATATATAAAATGAGGATAATAATACTTTCTTTATCTCTCTTGTAGCATTGTTTTTTTGGGGAAAAAAAACACTTTGCATGTCTTAAAGTTTTCTATAAATAGGAGCTATTTAAGATACCTACTAAAATACCCTCAATGACACGCTAAATCTGTCCTGATCTCAGCATTATAGATTCTCCAGAATTTCCATATAATTTGTCCATATCTTATCTCCAGTTATTCACCTCCTTAAACCTTACATTATAGCCTTTGTTGTTGTCAGTCTTTTCAGTTGTGTCTCGCTCTTTGTGACCCTGTTTGGTATTTTCTTGGCAAAGATACTGGAGTGGCTTGCCATTTCCTTCTCCAGCTCATTTTATAGATGAGGAACTGAGGCAAACAGGGTTAGGTGATGTGCCCAGGGTCACACAGCTAGTAGGTGTGTCTGAGGCTGGATTTGAACTCATGAACATGAGTCTCCCTGATTCCAAGCTCAGTGTTCTCTATCCAGGGCACCACCTAGCTACCACATTATAGCCCCAACAGTCTATTTAGAGGTCTTAGAGGATACTTTGTATTTCCCTCTGTGCTTTCTTCCTATCAGTTAATCTGCAAACACTTATTAACATCAGCTGTGTACTAGGCACACTGTGCCAGGTGCTGAGGATACAAATACAAAAAAAGAAAAGATAAAGAAAGAAGGAAAAAGAAAAGAAAAAAACCTTACTTTAAAGGGGCTTACATTCTATCAAGAAAGATAACATATATGCATATCTACTTGGCTACACAGTGTGGTGGTATAGTGGATAGAGTATTGTGGCTAAAGTAAAAAGATTTGAGTTCAGATGTGATACTTACTGGCTGTGTGATCCTAGGCAAATCATTTAACCTCTGTTTCCCTCACTTTCCTCGACTGTAAAATGGAGATGATAACTGATAAAATGGGGAGCACTTATCTCTCAGGGTTGTTATGAGAATCAAATGAGATACTATTTGTAAAGCACTTAGCACCATGCTTGGCATAGAGTAGATACTTAACAAATGCTTATTCCATCTCTTCTTCCCCATATCAGCATATACAAAATAAATATGTTAGAGATAGAGGGCACTAATTAACAGTTGGAATTCAGCTCTGTTTAGTGTAAAAGGTGTCACTTAGGCTACATCTTTCAAAAACAGAAAGATTTTATGAAATGGAGATGAAGGACTGCATTCTAGGCATAGAAAATGGCCTGTAGAAAGGCATAGAATTGGGAGAATTGTTGAATACATGCTGTCCATTTTTGCTGAAATTTAAAGTGCTGGCAGGGTAGTAACATATAAGTTTAGAAAGATAAATTGGGGCCGGGTTGAAAAAGGCTCTAAAAACTAAGTAGAGGAATTTATATTTTATCGTAGAGGCAATAGGAACCCATTACAGTTTATTGAATAAGGGCTGAAATGATCAGCTCTTCCTGTCAGGAAAATCACTTTGGCAGCTGTGTGAAGGATAGATTGGAGCAGGGAGAGACTAGAGGCAGGAAGACCAATTAGGAGGTTATTATAATTTAGATAGGAGGTGAGGAGGGTCTTAACTGAGGTATTTGAGCCATTTGGTAGATAAAAGGGTCAAATGTGAAAATGGTGTAGAGGTAGAAATAGTAAGATTCATTAATTGATTGTACATGTTTAGTTATTGAAGGTAACGAGGTTATAAACTTGGATGATTGGAAGACTGTTGCCTTTGATGTGACAGAAATAGGGATGTTAGGAAAGTGGGTGGATTTTGTTGAAAAGATGATTTCTCCTTTGGACTGATGAGTTTGAGATGACTTTGGATCATCCACTTTGAACTGTTCAACAGGTATTCTGAGTTGCCAGAATGAAGGGAAGATTCTGAGGTTGAATGTAAAGTAAATCTGGGAGCCATTTGGGTGGGGATGAAGGCTCAGAAGAGCCATAGTGAGGGGATGTCATGTAGATAATGAGTCAGCAAAGGAGACTGAGGAATGGTCAGACAGATAGGAGAACCAAGAGAGAGATGTCACAAAAGCTAAAGAGAGAGAATCCAAGAGGAGAGGGTGGAAAAAGTGGTTTCTCATTTTAAATGTAATAGAGATGTCAAAAGGATGAGGAATTAGAAAAAAGTTTTAGATTGCTGACCCTGGGCAAGTCACTTAACCCTGTTTGCCTCAGTTCCTCATCTATAAGATGAGCTGGAGAAGGAAATGGCAAACCATTGCAATATCTTTGCCAAGAAAACCCCAAACAGGGTCACAAAGAGTTGAGCCTGATTGAAAACAACAACCACAAAACTTTGGAGAAGTCAATTTCAATTGTCTGATGAGATTAGAAGCCAGATATCAAGGGACTGAAGAGTGAGATGAGTTGAAGTACCATGAATAGAAAGCTTTTTCTAGGAATTTGGGTGAGAATGGGAGGAAAGTTGTAAGAAGAAAGCTTGAAAGGGACAGAAAAGTTTTGTTGTTGTTGCTGTTTTTTGTTCTTTGCTTTTTGGTAGGCCATCAGTATTAAGTAACTTTCCCAGGGTCACACAGCCAGTAAGTGTCAAGTGTCTGAGACCTGATTTAAGCTCAGGTCCTCCTGACTCCAGGGCTGGAGCTCCATCCGCTGTGCCCACCTACCTGCCCCTGGGATGGAAAAATTTTTTAAAGTGATTTGATGATTTCCTACCTAGGATAGCTAGGATATCTTCTCTTTCCTCCACTTATTTAAAGCATCTTCTTCTAAAATGTAAATGACTTCCCTCCTTCTCCAATTATTTTTTTCACATAGTACTCCAACTTGTAGTGATCATTTTTTGTCCTGAAATCTGATAACACTTATTCTATCTTTCGAAGTTTTCCTCAATTGAATTGGTATTTTTCTTATGCTGTTATTTCATGTGATTATAGTGTTTCCTCAATTTCTTTGTAAGTTCTAAGTTCCTTTGTAAGTTCATTATCAATCAGTAGACATTCATTAAGCCCCTACTATATACTAGATACTGTGTATAATGCTGGGGATACAAAAAAAAAAACCCAGAACAAAACAAAAAAAGACAGTCCCTGCCCTTGAGGACCTTGCAATCTCATTCCCTTCCAGTGGGACAATTTTACTGCATCATAACTCTAGTGGTGTTTATACCCTCTTCCTTCCCTCTCTGTCTCTGCCTATGAGAAGGTCATAATTATCCTTCAAGACCCAGCTTAGAGGACTCTATTTTATACCAATATGTACCACTAAACTGACCCAATCAAGCTACTACTTCAATGTTCTGTTCTCTACTGTCAGTGACTAAAGTTGAAAAAAGGCATTGATGTCTGGAAAGTATTTGAAAGAGGGCAGGCAGGATAGTAGTGGGCCATGAGTCCAGGTCATGTTAAGATCATTTGAAGGACCTGGAGATGTTTAGCATTCGGAAGAAAAGACCTGGGTGACATAATAGCTGCTTTTAAGTAATTGAAGTATTGTCCTCTGCGGGTGAAATCATATTTATTCCCTTTGACCCCAGAGGACAAACAAAAATAAAGGATGAAGTTTGCAAAGAGGCAAATTTAGATTTGATTTCAGGAAAAGTACCCCAGTAGTTAAAGCTGTCCAGAACTGGGATGGACTGTCCTCAAGAAGTGGTCTGTTTCTCATCATTGAAGGCCTTCAAATAGATACTGTATCACTACATGTCATATATGTATGTTAAAGTACAGCCCTTTCAGGTAGGGCTTGGATGAGAAGCCTACTGAGGTCCCTATCAACTTTCAAGCTTTGATATACCCCATAAGAATAAGCATAGTGACTAGAACTTTTTTTAATTGATTTTATTATTGACAGAATGTGCAATGAAGAAATATGTACATCATTGCTCAGAGGAACATATTACATTGGTTCCAATAACAATATTCATTGTAATGGAATTTCCTGCCAGATAAAAAGAACTTAAATCTTTATAATTTGATTTATATGTTAACTGTTTTTAAGAAGTTATATAGTCAACTCTTTGCTTTATGTATTATTTGCATGTGGGCTATTTATATACTTCAGTGGCCTTACATTGACACTAAAATAATTTGAGTAATATCTTGAAGAAAAATAGTACTTTTTTTTCAAGAATTGCAAAGGAAGTAGCTTATCTCATTTCATCAATTCTTTTAATGCTTTGAGGTAGGTAGAAGTCAAGAAAAAGTAATTCATTGAAATCTAGAGAAGACAAGTAATTTATCAAAGGCTATTTATTGTCAGTGTCAGAGGCAGGGCAAAGACCCAGATCCCTTACCTTCAGGACTAGTGCTTTTTTCACAAGCCTAGATTTTTGTTAAGAGAAATTACATGCTAAAACAAAAATTTCCTTGAATTCACTGTGCTGTAGATCTTTAGAAATTAGAGACTCCTCTCAGTTTCTGCAAACATCTTTTCTCTTCCACCACACCCAGATGAAGATCTATTTTTTTTGGTGATGTGAATTATTATAGCAAATAAGGAAATATTTTGATATTCAATATTTATAAATGTTTTTGAAAATACAAAACAGTTAAATATGTCAAATATGCCTCAATTAAAATGACAGATATTCTGTTTATACACATGGAGGAGAAACAGTCTTAAACTGTTGCTGTTAAACTAAGCAGAAGACATAGTATTGTTTAGCATAGTAACTTGCACATAGTAGTTACTTTATTGATTAATTGATTTTGGTCATATTAGACAAAAGGCTTATACAGAATATAATTAGGGCTGAGTGAGAATTATTGATCACATGAATAATGACACTAAAATGATCCATGGCTTACTAACTTGACTAAAATCATAGTTAGGGTAGCCACTGAAGCAGGCTTAGTACAATTTTATTTTATTTTTTCCCCAGAATTCTAAATGGCACAACAGTGGTCTGAGTTATTGTGCAGACAAGGGGTCAGAGAATCTGATTTCCAGTCTCAGCTTTGCCATCTGATAGCCTTGGACAAATCACTTAACCCTTCTGAGCCTTATTTAGTTTCCTTATTGGTAAAATGGGGACAATCATACCTATCCTTCATGTCTCAAAGGGTTTTTGAAAGTGTCAGATGAAATAAAGTGTTTTGGAAACAGTAAAGAGCTGTATAAATTTAAGTTACCATCATTATCAGGCAGTTGCTTTCCAGTGGGACAGTCTTACTGCATCATAACTCTAGTGGTGTTTGTAACCTCTTTCCTCCCTCTCCATCTCTGCCTATGAAGGCCATTTCTATCCTTCAGAACCTATCTTTTCCATCCCCTTTTTTCATATCACCATATTTGAAAGTGATCCATCCATCTTCTGAATTCCTATGTGTGTACTCTTGAACATTTTCTTTTTATTGGGAGCTTAAACTTTTCAATGCAGAAGACAAAACAAGAAAGGACTGTGTTAGAAACTATGAGTTTATAATATATAAATATATATATATGTAAACTTTAACAAGATAGTGATGAAATATGTCACATTGTGTCTCCTCTACTTCTTTTATTTTCTTCTAGGTATTCCTCTGACCATACTTTTAATATATTACTTTATATTTAAGTTATCTGTATATATTCATCTCTTCTTTTAGGTAGTAAAGTCCTTGAGGTCAGGAAATGCATCTTACTTGTTTTTATTTCACTCACAGGGACTAACATATTACTTTGAATATAGTAAAGGGCTCAGGAAATTAGCTGAATAACATCTTTGTATTTCCTGACTTTACACACGTTAGTCTTTTCTTTATGATGCAGTAAAAGTTTTAATTTTTTTATTAACACATTATATCTGCCTCATGAATGAATACAGTTAAAAAGCAGACCTAATATTCTGAGCTTTTAGAATGTTGGGAGGATGGGTGTTCTCATTCGTAGCTGTAATATAGCCTCACAAGTCTATTTGTTATTCTTAGGTAAACAATTACAAGTTCATTACATGCTGGGAAATCTTAGGTGATTTTTTTTTTAAGAACTAGTTCTTAGGATACTTGAACTTAAGCAGAAATTCTGGTTGAGATGACATCATGCATTGATTCCTCACAATAGTGATTCTGGGGATGTTTGGATATCCTAGTCCTTGGTTATTTTCTGATACCTATGATACCCTGCCAGAAGGGCCAATAATTCCATTTTTTATATAAGTTTAATTGATTTTTTAAAATAATTTTTCAGAATATCTCCCTTGCCCATACTTCACCCCTATCCCAATATTGAACTTCTTTGTAACAAAGAGAAACAAATAAAATACTAGATATGGTGACCACACCTGACAGTACATACAACCTTCTGCCCTAGTAGTACTCTGCCTTTATGCTTTGTGGAGTGGGGAGGTCTTCGTCATCTCTTCTGTGGGATCATTATGTGTTTTTTAGTTATTCAGTTTGTCCCCTTTTTAGTGATCTTTTCATTTACCTGCTTACATGTCATTCTTTTGGTTTTGTTTGTTTTACTCTGTCTCTGTTCATAGAGATGTTGTCATGTTTCTTTCAATTTATAGTGAGCTTATTTTTTATTACACGGTAATATCCTATTAAGATGGGGCAGCTAGGTGGTGCAGTGCATAGAGTGCTGGGCCTGGAGTTAGGAAGATCTGAGTTAGAATCTAACCTTAGACACTTACTAGCTGTGTGATGTTGGGCAAGTCACTTACACTTGTTTGCCTCAGTTTCCTCGTCTGTAAAATGAGCTGGAGAAGGGAATCGTCCTGCAGTTGGTTGGTTGGTTGGTTGTCCTTCCTTCTCAAAGAGGATCAAAATAACATTACTACGTAGGAGTCAAAGTACAGTGTGTACAACTGTGGCTGATTTGACCAATATGAGCCTGGAAGACTCTACCACAGATGGATCACAGATAGTCCATGTGAACATTTGCAGTGGAGATGTCTCTAAATTTATGCATCTCAAGTTTATTTTGAGCTACTACAATTCTGCTTTGCTTATAAAGTACAGCACCTTCTTTTCGCAGGCACACCATACTAGCTGGGCCTGTGCCAGTATCTTTCATGTCCCCCAATCAATTCCATAATTCTTTAGAGAGATCTTGAGAGTGTCCTTTGTATTGCTTCTTCTGATCTCCATGTGAGTGCTTGCCTCATGTGAGTTCTCCATAAAATGGTATTTTAGGCAAAAAGTACTTTTGGCATTCAAACAACATTGTTAGCCCATCAGGTCTGTACTCTTTGCAGTAGAGTTTGAATGCTTGGCAGTTCAGCTCAAGAAAGGATCTGTTTCTGGTACCTTGTCTTGCCATGTGATCTTCAAAATCTTCCTGAGAAAATTCAAATGGAAGCAATTCAGTTTCCTCTCATGGTGCTGGTAGACTGTCCAGGTTTCACAGGTATATGACTTTGAAGTCAGCGAAATGGCTTTATCTCATTCCCATTTCCCTTTTGTGGACCAACCAGCACCAAATCGAATGTCTATTCTATCATCTTTTGACTTGCTCATAAATTGGATTTAAGTAAGGCAGAGATGCACAAAGTTGGTAGCCTCACTCTCTCTTTCAGAGTTATCCAAGACCAGTAAGTAGCAAGACAAAAGTCAAGATGACTGGTGATAGCTGAGCGTGCGGTAGATGACTATGGCATCTTCAACATCTAACCAAGATCCAAGCATTCCATGGTGTCTGCTTCGACTGCTTTCATGGCCATTGGAACAAATTGTTCCCATCTGGCTATTCCATTGGGGAAGTCTTTACCTGCTTGGATTAGATGTCCCCCCTAACTCACCAACAAGTTTGAGGTCCCTGGTTTAGCCTGTCTGCCAAAATGGTTTACCAGGGTATGGCCACTGTGTGTGGGTGAATCAGGTGGGCATCAAAGGTGGAAAGCCATGAAAAAGGCTCAGCAGCCCTCACCCCGGATATACTAGTTCTCTTTGAACAACCTATACCCCCTACAGCCCACACTACTCCACTCTCTTTGCCAGGAAAACTCTTAATAGGGTAATGAAGAGTTGGACATGACTGAAATGACTAAATAACAATAATATCCTGTTATATTCATATGCTACAGTTTATTCAACCATTCTACAATGTCTGCATAATTTCTAGGTTTTTTGTTTTTGTTTTATTGATACTTACTGTGTTAAATGTGGGGACTACAGAAGAAAGAAAGTAG
Organism: Phascolarctos cinereus; assembly: GCF_003287225.1. NCBI lineage: Eukaryota > Metazoa > Chordata > Mammalia > Diprotodontia > Phascolarctidae > Phascolarctos > Phascolarctos cinereus. Next base: position 166,292,574 of record NW_027556098.1, on the reverse strand, counting down.
GTTATATAGTGGTTAGAGCCCTGGGTCTGGAGTCAGGAAGACCTGAGTTCAAATTCAGCCTCAGACATTTAGTAGCTGTATGAACCTGGATAAGTCACTTAGCCTTTGTTTCCCTTAGTTTTCTCATCTGTAAAATGAACATAATAATAGCATCTACCTCACAGGGGCTGTTGTGAGGGTCAGATAAGATCATATTTGTAAAAGCTCTTAAGACAATGCCTGGCACATAGGAGATACTATATAAATGCTAGCTACTGTCATGATATTGATGATGATGATGATGATGATGATGATGATGATGATATACTATATAAATTTTCCTTCTTTTCTCCCTTCCCCTTCCATTTTCCTTATGTGGACCAATCAGGACCAAGGAATGAAAATGAGGCAGCGGGAGGAATTGGGGGTGAATCTTTGACTAGTAAAAAAAGAATCTTAGTTCATCATTTAAAAAAAAAAAAACAAAAATCCAAATCGATTAGTTCCATCGAGATCCATTGGTTAAATGGACTCTTCTCATGTAAGAACTTGTACCTAAGTGGCAAGAAACCGTATGCTTTTGAGACAGTGAAGAATGTACCTCTTTCAGGATATTATACTCAGAGGTAATAAGGTTCACAGCTCCCTTTGAATAATACATTGAGGAAGGGAGAAGGAATACAGCAAAAAAAAAAAATCAAGCTTTCTCAGAATGGGCAGGCAAGAATAGGTTTTTGATTGCAAGGTCAGTTGTCTTTATGGTATATTTAAATAGATTGGCATTAATATATGCCTTTAATATGCATGGGAAGTGGATGTTTCTTCTGTAGCTTTGTACGTATCTCAATGTACACACAGGCATACGGAATGATATTAGCATTCTGGCAGCACATAGCAGTTTTGGTTGGACTACTGTAATAGCAGCTTATATCTACTTTTGGTGAGATGGTAAGCTAATGATGTAGCTGTTAATTTGAATTTAGCAGACATTTTAAATATAGGTTTCTCTTTCAGAGACAAAAGTTGCAATTTAAAGCTCTTTGGTGGTCTAAAAACAGCTTAATTCTCTAGTAGTGTGGTAATAAGTACTAATCCAGCTTATACAGTGATTGTAGTATGTCATGTTTGTGAAAGATCACTTAACTGCTTTCTCTGGGTTTTATGTTAATTTAAAAAAATTAAACATAAAACCTTATAACATCTTTATGCTGAGATAAACTGTTCAATTTGACTTGTGCTCAAGCGGCAGCTGTCAGGAATTAGCATGTTCCTTGTGGTTTTTGCTATCACCTTGTGTCCTTTTCTCCAAGACAGACTGTGGGATGATACAGCTCACCTTGTTAGGATTTATTACTTAATAGTAACCGAGGTAAGATTAATATTGATGTCACAGGCAGTACCTGCCAATATAGTGATGTCATTACTATTATTATAATACGTGGCTCTTTCATCCCCCGCTAATGACTAGTAAGGTGAAATACTATATATGGTATTTTCCTCTGGCCTGCCCTTAGTTCATTATCCGTGGGATCATGTGTCTGAAACTAGAAGAAGAAACCTCAGAAACTATCTAGTCATACTCCTTTTTACAGATGAGATTGAGAAACAAGGAAGGTAAGGACTTCCCCAAGGATACCCAGATAGTAAGAATCAGAAGGACTTAAGCCCAGTTTTGTTGACACCAGAGCCAGTTTTATTTCCATTGTATTTATTTATTTTCATCAATGTCCACATTCCCTTTCATGGGTAGATTTACAATCACTCTTCCTGTCAAGTGTTAACTTAAAATTTCCAAGAAATTTGTTATTGCCAACATTTAACATTTTACCCATAAACAGATGAAAAAGAATGTCTTAGTATGTTTGGAATTAATGTCACCCACACAAAGAAAGGATAATAAAATGGAAAGATGTGGAACTGGTTATCAATAGAGATGGCTTCTGACCTGGCTCTGACATTCGCTAAATGCATGACTTTGGACAAGTCATTTCCCTTCTTTGGCTGCTATTTCTTCATCTGAAAAGTGAGGGGATCATCTGAAACTCCATGGTTTTGTGAAATAATTTGGATACATTTTAAAATGAGTTATTTAAATAGGCTGGATTTTTTCCTTTTGTAAAGGAGCTTTTGCATTTTGGCCTTTATTTGTAGTTACTTTTCCTTCTATGAACTCTAGAAGTATTTAAAGGTTTTATTGCAATCATCCTTAGTGCTTCAAAAATATTCATATTATATTAGGTTGAGTATTTCCTTAATTGATAAAGACAACACCCTTTCTAAGTTTTAATGAAAAGCCTATTGTGGCCAAAAACGTCATCACATAATGGCCAAAATTCTGGAGATGAGCTTCTCTGGACTTAGTTAAACTGGCCATTGGAGCAGAGGTGATAATACCTATCTAGAAAGTCATTAGCCTATCAACAAGCATTTGTTAAATGCTTACTGTGTGCTAGGAACTGTGCTGAGTGCTGAGGACACAAAGAAGGGTAAACATATGGTCCTTTCCTACAAGAAACTTACATCAGAACGAAGGAGACAACATGGGAAAGTTGTACATGCGAAATATAGTCAGTGTAAATGGATGGTAATCTCAAAGAGAAAGCCTTAGGAGTGGAGATACTAGTAAAGGCTTCTTGCAGTAGGTGGCGTTTAACCTGGCATATTCTTGAATCCTTCCCATATTTGTAGGGCCTGCCAGAGATTATGCTTTGCTGGTAATGATATTAATAATTCAATGTCACCTCCGTATCATAGGGGGCACAAGAGTAGAACCATAAAACCTGTGTTTGTGATTTTAAGTGAAACTAACTCTTGAATATCCAAGTTAACAGAATAGTCAAGAATAGCTGATAATAAGAAAAATATTGCTGTGAAACTTCAGAATTAATTGTTGTTGTTTAAAGAGGTTTATATTCCTAATGAGATTTTTTTTTAGGTTAGTGGTAAAATGAGTTCTCATCCCCTGAGTATACGTCATATGATGCTAGAGGAAACATTGGTGGAATTATAGAGGAAAGAACAGCCAGTGATTACAAACTTGTTGCAGGTTATCCACAAAGTATATAATCCAAGCCTACCTAATTAACAGTTGACTGAACTTTTTAAATGTACGTTGTGTGAATTAGATGGCTAGTGAATTTGACAGTAAGACAGAGGGTTTTATTCCCAACCTCCTGTTTTTATCATTCAGTGCATTTTTGGTGAACATATATATAAAATATGGTTGGTGGTTTTGCCCAGGTCTTATGGAATAGGCATTTATATCATCATAAGCACTGGCTTGTGCTGCATTATTGAAAGCCTAAAGAATAATTGGACATGATGATTGCAGTCCTTTCACCCTGAAAGGGAGAACTCATTGATCAAGGTGCACCATTATACTGATTTTTATTATCCTGTTTCTCAGGTGCTGTGTTTTATAAGATGAGCAATTGTCTCCACACTTCATTATCTCTTTTCCACTTTTGGAATATGTATAAAATAGAGCAAAAAAGAAAATGGTATTGTGCAAACCAGTAAAAATTAGTCTGCTATAGTTTTCCCATCTGTTTTTTTTCAAAATGGAGGAAAGAACAAATAATAGTAAGCAAATTGATCTGCTTGGTGTGATAGGCTTGATTTGGAAGAAAAAAACTTTTATTAATTTCTCATCACACAATTCAAAGTATAGATATTATTGTATTTTGGTATCACATAATACTTTGAATCCTCAGAGGTGAAATTTGCATTGCAGCTTTGAATGCCTAGAGTTACTATATGATCCATAATCTTATAAATGAGATAATATATGCAAAGTGCTTTATAAACCTTACAGCTCCAGATAAATGTCAGCTATTATTTATTATTATCTGAAAGCTCACTGTTTCATATCTTATAAATACCTGAAGTTAACCATTTGGCTTGTCAGTATTAGAGAACTTATAGTGTTTGTAATGCTGACAATAATGAAGATATTACTGTATTCTTCACATAGTACATAGTGCATTTAAATGTAAGTAGTCTACAAATTTGTAACAGTGCCATTCCATTGAGATGGTATTATCTAAATGTTTTTTAGCTCCTTTTTTAAAAAAAAAACTTAATACTCTTATCCTCCCTAGTATGTGACATAACCCAGTGTTAGGCACATAGTGGGTACTGAGTACATACTTGTTGAATCATTAATTTATCAGTATGTTGATTATAAACACCAGTAAGGTAACTTGTGTTCATCATCGTTCCACAGGCAAGAAATGTCTCGGCATTTCTTGGACTTGTGCTTTTATAGGAGGAATTTTACACACTGTGCATATGGTGCCATTAGCAGTCCAATAATGGAGAAGAAAATATAAAATAAAACAACCATTGCGGGGTACTTTACAAAAAAAATGGTGAAGAAAATATGCCAAGAGAGAAAGACCACACTCGATAAGTCTACTGCATAAATCAAAAGGGTTTATGTCATAACACGAACATGTGCCATTCTTGCTCATATATTGAATTTCAGTAGTTGGTTGCATAAAAAAGTAAAGTATAATGAAACTGGCAAGCAAAGTATTCCCTAGTCAGCCTTATCTTTGTTCCATTTGTCCTTCAGATACCGCTTTTCTTGCCTTTTTCAATAAAATCCATCTAGCTTTTTTTTTTTGCATCTTTCTGTAACTGAGCTGAGAAGACCAATGAGATTCAGTGCTTTTCTAGTTGAGTTGTTAGCAGCTGCTTTTTAAGAGATCAAAACTTAGAATGCTGCTACATGGTATTAAGGCTTAACTATTGATGTGTCCCTACAGGGGTGATGTTTTTCTTGTGGGATGGGGAGGTGGGGTTGTGGAGAAGGGAAGGGGAAGGGTAAAGAGTGACCCCTTTGAGCATTCTCATATAAAGTAAACACTACTGTCTTGTTTCTCAGGATCCTCTTTGCAAGCTCGGTGCTTAACCTGACTGAACTGACTGCCCTTCGGCCTGACCTTGGCAAATTGAAAAAGGTTCTTTACTTTCATGAGAACCAATTGGTATATCCTGTCCAGAAATGCCAGGAGAGGGATTTCCAGTATGGATATAACCAAATTCTTTCATGGTAGGTGTTGATTACAACACTGTATTGGCTTAATAATTTTATTTTCTTTCTTTCTTTCTTTTTTTGGTATTATTACTTCTTTAGGGATAGTTATCATTTAAATAAACCTGGAGGTAATATAGCACAGCTATCTAGGAATACATCATTGCTGAACATTGGTGCCAAGGTAATAAGTAAATTATTTGAGGCAATGTGGTCTATAAAATAATATTCACTAACACCATTATCACACTACTCCTAAAACGTACATCTGTGTCTTCTAAATATATGTTGAATTTGTTATTAGTCTCTATTGTTTTCATAAACATCAAGATAGAATCACAGGCCTAGAGGGAACCTGGAGCTCTATTATTCTGTGAGCCTTGATTTCATACACATTTTTTTAACAAAGGACAATTAATCAGCATAGATTTACTTTGCTTTTTTCCACTGAAATTGAAAGGAGAAATTTTAGAAGAATAAATAGAAATTAAAGGGTAATGTAGCAGTTTTCTTTGGGTTTTAGGATAGAGGAAAAGGTAAAAATGGCAAATGTATTTTTACTTTTGTTCCCCATCTCCTGTTGTGAATTGGTGCAGTACTAAAATACCATGACATTTTAAAGGTGATGGTCCTTTATTGTTACTTCAATAAAATGTATTTCCTGAAGCTAAGTTAATGAAAGAAGTTAATAACATCTGTATGAAGCAGCTTTGTTATTAGATTATATACAAATATAACTAGAATTATAAAGTTCAATCAATCTGAATTAATTTGCTATACTTTATTCACCTTCATTAACACTTATTGGCCACTTGAGTTCACGGTTCTCAATGTACCAAAAAAAAAAAGGTTTACATATATGTAACATAGCTTAGTAGATACAGACTTTTTATGTGGTAATACTTGAGTTCCACACGCTATGCAGACACTTTCCTGCCATCATTTTTACAGGCTGCTTCAATATGAAGTTGCAGCACTATCAAAATGGAGTAGAGCTGCTATACTTGAAGCATCTCATAAAAAGGAGCAGCCATTTTAAAATTTCACTATAAAATAAAAACGTTCTCCATTGTACCCCTTTAGAGAAGAAGTATTTTGTTTAAAAACAAAAATACTTTATTAATACTGAAACATTTTTATTTGTTTATTTTCATAATTATGTCTGTTCTACTTTGGATAAGTATGTGTTTGGTACACCTGAACAATCATTGTGGGAAAATGAAACCTATTTTTCCTATTATACATTCATTTCAATATGCATGGAATCATCACACAGTCATATTAAGGAAGGAATGTATAAAAATAATCATTTCTCAATTATTTTGAATCTTATTTGGCATAGATTTTAAATTGTATACAAACATGAAGAGTTGCAGTTATATTTTCTTTAAGAGTAGTTATCTAAATATTTTCTGATTTTCATGTCATGAAATACTGTCTTTGTTGATACAGAAAGAGCATAAAAAAGCTGATCTGTGCTTTGCTGCACTGTTTCTTTCTGAAGGGGAAATTGACAAACATTAAGAGGAGGTGAACTGAGATCATCAGTTGACTTCTTAATGGAAGAATGGTACAAGATACATGGGGGGAAAATAGGAGTGTCAGAAAGCAGTCCAATTCAGATTCTCTTTAGAAAGTATTGTCCCTGCTTGCTCAAATGTTTCTTTAGTTTTCCTGCTGACTTCTGCTTTTATGGGTAATGTCAGTTTTCTTTCTTGACCGTGCAGCTGTAAGGATTTTAAGGATGACTGACACACAATCTCACCTTAAATATAGGTTTCACTAACCCACTGACTTATGAACACATGTCCTCACTCTATCTTATGACCTGTGGGTCGCTATTACAATATGTGACATATGGTGAAAACAGACTAGCTGTAAAACATCTCTCAACTTTTGTTACAGTGTTACGTTGGAGTCCTTCTTTCAGGATGTGTCAGCACTTCTAGGGCTCGCTTCTTTGTTCTTGCTTATCATTTATCTAACCAAATTGGGACTCGAATTTTATGCGACAACAACAAAAATTGGCCTGCATAATAATGACAACAACTACCCCCATATGTCTAGCACTTTAAAAGCTTACAAAAATGCGTTCCTCACAACAAGACTGTAAGGCATATAGATTCTGCTGTGTCCCCTTCCGCCCCTCCATTGTATAGGTGAGCAAACTGAGAGTCCTCAGATTATCAGTTTAAATAACTTACCAGTCATATATGAAGTGTCTGATTCAGTATCTGAACCCAGTTTCCCTGATTCCAAATCTAGCTTCCTTAGCTTTGGGGATCAAATGTGGCAAGCTTTTGATTTCATTTTTGCTGCTTTTGGATATCTCAAATATTTGAATTGCTTTACACTGAAGATTTGACTTGGTGTTCCTGTGTTGTTAAATTTGCATTTTTCACTGGGTATTTGCATTCTATGGATGTATTTTTATATCTTCTTTGATTTTTTTACCTTTCTGCTGCAGTAGAAGGGATTAAGAAAAAAACAAAAGTCACTTAATCCTCCTGGGTCTTATAAAAGGGACCCTCAGGTTCACTTTCAAAACATAACACTGATTCGTTACTTACAAATGTAATTAATATTTATTATGTCACCTTCTTTATTCCTAAAGGATGCAACAAAGGTGTCTCTGTACAATTTTGTACTTGCTCTGCCCATCTTATTCTGCTTGTTGTGACCTCTGTGGCCTTTAGCAATTCACTTGTCCTTTCTGCCTAACAGTTTTGTATCGCTAAAGTAAAGGAGTTAGACGATGTGATCTCTACAATCCCATCTAGCTCAAATTGATTAATTTTTTTCTCTTCTTTTCTTTTTTTTTCTTTTTAAGAATGAATCAGCCTGCTTACAGGCATGATGTAATTAATGATCAGCTTAGGAGCTTTGACCTGCTTCCTTTCTCACCTGGGTCTGTTTAGTTCATTCTTAGTCAACCTGACCCCACACTTGGACACTCACCCTATTGATTCCAGATTTCATGAGGGTACCTACCCAGCTGGCTTTGCCTACTGCAGCTCAAAACACCCAAGCTTAAGAAATTTGCCAGCTTCAGCTTCCGTGGTAGCGGGGATTACAGATGTTTGCAACCCATGCCAGGCTGGCATGTGAAATGTTTAATGTGCATGGTAATTTTCTACATAACTTTTGGAACAAATAACAAATGTTTATAATACATGTCACTTTGACTTCCCATGGTTTCAGAAAGGAAAGGGTATTTTTATATATATGCATCTATATCTGTCCAGCTATCTATCTATTTATCTATCAGTCTACCTATTATCTGTCTATCTATTTATCTATCTATATATTGCAGAAGGCATGGATATGAGTTCAGATGGCAGTTTTTCTGTTAGTTTGAAATAGAGCTTCAATTTGGCACTTCACTTGTATCATTCTGATGGACCATTACAATTCAGAGTATGTTTATTTTAGGGCAGCTAGGTGGTGCAGTGGATGGAGTACCAAGCCTAGAGTCAGGAAGACCTGAGTTCACATTTTATTTCAGACACTTACTAGCTGTATGACCCTGGGCAAGTCATTTAACCCTATTTGCCTCGGTTTCCTCAACTGTAAAACAAGCTGGAGAAGGAAATGGCAAACTACTCCACGTATCTTTGCCAAGAAAACCCCAGAGAGAGTTAGACACAATAGAAACAAGTAAACACCATGCTTATTTTAGGGAGACAAGTGACTTAGTGTTTTGGCTTTTGAGGGTCATTAGTCCTAATGATTGTTCTGCCTTTAACTTAGAATCATTTCTTCACTGGAGGAAAAAAAAATGAGTCATTTGCAAAATTGTGATAGTCATTTCTGTGTAGCTACAACATATTTTGGAAAACTGGAGATAGGTTAGATACTGGAGAGAGTAGTATGATCTCATGGAAGAAAAGTGACACTAAATAACCTTTGGCAGAGAATAGAAAGGTGCATACTATCTTTGGCACTATGAACAATGGTGTCACAGGGAATTCTTCAACATCAAAATTACTTAAAATAATGACTTTTCTTTATATTAAGTGTGAAGCCAAACAAATAATATATTTTCAACATTATATATATATATATATATATATATATATATATATATGGAATTCCATCTAATACATATTGCCAGTGAGGAAAACTGCACTGTTATGTAGGTGAGAAAATAACACTAATCCTATCTGCCACATAGAAGCACAATGTAAAAAGTCAAAAGGTTTACTTACTTGGCATTTTTGAAACATATTCTTTGTTTTGAAATATCATGTGGAAATAGGCAATCTTGGTGGCACTGTGCAAAGACAGGCATTATTTTAGGGAGAGAAGTGACTTTGTTAGTGGAGTTGTGAATGGGTATGGTCATGCTGGAAAGAATTCTGAAATTTTCCCAAAAAAGCCTGAAAAGGTAGCAAAAATGTCTATATCCTGTAACCCAGTGATCCCACTGAAAAACAGACAAGGATAGGGTACCGTATACGTCCAAATATATATAGCATCACTTTTTGTAGTAGCAAAGGGCTGAAACAAAAGTATTAGGGGAATGGCTAACCAAATTGTGTTAAGTCATTATATCATAATATTACTGTGCATAATTAAGGATAAATGGAAAGAAGACTGAGATTCTTAGGAAGACTTGTGTAAACTAATACAGAGTAAAGCAAGCTGAAGAGGATGCAAAATAATTTCAACAATATAAATGGAAAGGAAAATAAGAATCTAAAAAGCTATGTAATTATTATAACCAAGAAGCCTGACCCATAGATAAGTTGAAAAAAATGTACCTCCATCTTTTCTCCGCAGAGGTGGGGGACTGTGGTTTGGGGAATATTTTTTAAGTCATTTCCCTCATATTTGGCTCTTCATGTCTCCATTTAGGATTTTCTTGGCAAAGATACTGGAATGGTTTGTCATTTCTTTCTCTAGCTCATTTTACAGATGAAGAACTGAGGCAAACAGAGCGAAGTGACTTGCCCAGGGTGACACAGCTAGTAGTGTCTGAGGCCAGATTTGAACTCAAGAAGATGAGTCTTGTTGACTCCAGGTCCAGCACTCTATCCACTGTGTTACCTAGCTGCCCCAAGTGAAATATTACTTATACTATCAGGACTCAGTTGACACGTTGGTTCATTTTTGTTGGACTGTTTTTATAAAACTTTTATAAGCTTCTTTTATGATCCTTTTTATAAAATGATTTGATACAAGGAAAGACTTTAGACAAGGGAAAAGGGAACGGATATAGGCAGGAAATGAAGGTGATGTCAAAACAAAATGTAATGCCATGTGACCTCATGAAGTAATTTACTTCCATGTACTTCATCCTTCCCTGCTTCAAAATAAAATGGAGCTTGCCATATCCCTTTAGATAATAGGAATATTTTGATTAAAAATGATAGTAAGAAGTTGCAAAGTAATGTGCAAATTTTAGATTTTTTAAAAATAAATGCTGATTGAAATATTTGTAAAAACAATCCTGAATATACTTCCCTCCTTATGTTTGAGAGTGGAGAATCTGTTGGTGAGGACTGTTGCTCGTGAAGTGCAGATCTAGCCATGCGACCCCCCTATTTAACCAATTCCAATATCTTCCTAATGATCGATGATAGAACAATAATATAAGCTCCTTTGTTAAGTTTTTAAAGTCATACACAACCTTGTCCCGACCTATCTTTCCAGCTCCTTTGGATATTACTCCCCCCTCTGGCAATCTGCAGTCTTTCTGGCCCTCACAAATAACACTCCATCCCCTGTCTTCATGTCTTTGTACTGGCCATTCCCTATGCCTAAAATGTGCTTCCTCCTCTGCCTCACAGAATCCTTCTCTTTAAGATGCAGCTCAACCACTCAACCTTTCCTGATTGCCCCCATTTGCTAGAGCTATTCACCCCTCCAAAGAACCTTGTATTTAACTATTTTATATATATTTGTATTTGTATTTATGCTGTATATGTTTTATATGTGCTTGTTATCTCCATCCCCCAGCTCTACCCCCACTCCCTGCCCAAACACCAGAGTGACTGTAAAATCATTGCAAGTATGGATTGGAAACTCATTGCAGGTATGGGTAGTTTCATTCCTTCTGCTCATATCTCCATTGAATAGCAGAGTGACTGGTACATAGTTCAATAATAAATATTTCTTGATTGATTGAAGGGAAGACTCACCAGCTGAGTGTGGAGGCAGGAGGTGAAAAATGGCTAGTATAACCAGAAATGACTATGACATAAAAATAAAAAGCATAAGTAAAACTTTATTTTAAAATTCCTACTGTGAATATGGTCATATCATTTGCCTCTGTCCTTTCTATTTTCCTTACAGTTTAGTGGCTGATGTCGTGGTTTTCAATTCTGCTTTTAATATGGAGTCATTTCTTACTTCTATTGGAAAATTTATGAAGCTGATTCCTGACCACAGACCCAAGAATCTGGAAAGCATCATCAGACCCAAGTGCCAAGTTCTATACTTTCCAATCAGGTTTCCTGATGTGAGCAGGTCGGTACATTTGACTCTTTTCCCAATGTTGTATCGTAAATTACTGTCTCAAATCTGTAGAAATTTGTGGTACGTCCTGCTGTATTTTAGCCATTCCTTTTAAACACAGTGAAAGAATATCACCATGCCATGATTTACAAAGATTTTATCTCATCTAAAAACCAATACAACATAAAGTGAATAATGCTGGCAGAGATAATTGTACACAGTAGGCACTTAATCCATATTGGTTGAATAAATGTGAGTAGTAAAAAGTTATTTGTCTTCTCCCTTGTATATTTAGAGGCAAGCTTTTAAAATTTCCTGGCATCTCTTTTTTGTTTTTTCATTCATCATTTTGTTTCAAAGGATCATTTTCTAACACTTTTTAGCCACACTGACCTACTTGCATAACTGTGGGTACCTTTTAGAGTAAGAACTCTATTCAATTCCAAATTAATAGAGTGACCAGAAATTCAAATGGATGTTAAAACTGGTTACTGAGATTGCCTTACATTCCTCAAGGTGTTTTATTGTTATTTTTATTGTTGTTGTTTTTCTTTTTTTCTTTTTCTTCTTACCTATATTATTATTTACCGGCAAGTGATTAGAACTGAACATCATGTTAATGGAGAGTCAAGTTGTGTGGTTTGGGCTCTACATGTATTTGAAACAGCTATTTTCTCTTTCTCTGTTACTAAGAAGGACATTTTTTATTACCCATGCTGCTGAGCCCATCCTGAAATTAGCAATGGGTTATGTGGCTCCAAGGGAACATTCTGGAGATCCTTTTCACTTTTGATTAAACCTGGCACAATTGTTTTTCCTATCAGAAGGAACACTTCTCCCTTGCGAACAAGAACTTTGCTTCGGTGGGATTTATACTAGCTAGAGATATCACAGTTTTGCAACTGATTATATTCCTAAAAAGAATGCAGAGATGGCTTCATTTTTGCTGAAAAGAAGGTGGAACAATTTAATGATAGCACATGCCCTGTGAAGTATTAATGTAAGCATACACTGTGCACTTTTTGAATCCATGTGAATTTTATTTTACTGACACTCCTCCCCAACCTAGCTACATAAAATAATACATAAAATAATATGTTGTTTTCAGTGACTAAAACTCATTTCATCATAAGTGATATAATCTTATAATTTCTGAGGTGGCTTACAAGTCATCTCACCAATACTCTTTCATTTCACAGATGAGGAATCTGAGACACTCAGGAATTAAGTGACTTTCCCAAAGTCACACAGCTAGTTAGTGTAAGATCTGTGACTTTGCATGAAGTCACTAACTCAGTCCCATGAGCTGAAGGTCTTTGAACATTTCATGGTGCAGGTGTATCCCATGAGCTGTCCATTTGTTACACCTCTCTGTATTTATGTGGTATTCCTACCTTCTTTTCTGGTCATTCCTCATTGATGTGTTTCACTTACATGAGTTGTCATTGATAATATTTTTGTTGCCTTTTTGTATTTATCTTGGCAGCTTTCTACTCTCTTTTAGTTCAACTTCAATTTTATTTCTTTGTCATAGTGTTCCATAATTTTGAGCCATGTGACATGTTTGGGAGAATACTGGTGTTAAATAGGTGATGTTTTGTGTTAAGGAGCAGCTTCACTTCATAGAAAAGACTGTGCAGTTTCCCAGATTCAACCCAGGATACTCTTCCTTCCCAATTAGTGTTGTTATTAATCTTCCATACCCACTTAATATGAATATAACACTGTACTAAATCAGAGTACTTCTCATCTAATCTCATGTTGTGGTCTGGGTAACATGTGTTCTTGATCCTCTGGCTTCCTTTTATGGATTGCTAGCATGTGACCTTGTGCAAATTACCTTTCCTCTCCATTCCCAGTCTGTAAAATGGGAATATTAATACCCATGTCAAATGCCTTTTGAGATTTTTGAAGGAAATCATATTGTAAGCAATATTAAATAAATACCGTTATCATTATTTCTTTGTTTTTTTCAGATTTTCTTCCTACTGTCTTCTCTGTGTGCAATGAGAACTTCAGTTTTCTTAAAATTTTTGATCACTGATTAGCTGAGTCAGGTTTGTAGAGCTGAGTGAGGTTTTTGTTTGTTTTGTACAACATAAGGACCTCATTTTTTGATAGCAGTATCTAAGTTTTACATGTATATTAATTATACGCAAAATATAAATATTAACTGAGGGAGCAATAGAGCATTTGATTTATTACCATAATGGGACTTCTAATAAAGTTTTGAATTTTTGAGATTTATGTACATCTGATAGCATTTTCCTACAAGATTTTATGTTAAATTAATAGGAAAAACACCTGCAGAAATCAAATATAGTGTATTAATTTAGACCATATTACCAGAGATAAATCTAGCTTAAAGGAGACTGAGGAGAAAAAGGTTAAGAAATATTGCGACCAACCTAAGGTTCATAAAACACGGTCTTAGCCCAGAGTGTTTTTTCAGTTATTTTTCAAATGGTAATTTGCTTTATCCAAACCAAACTCATATAGTGTAAGTAAGTGATTATTTGCATGAGTGACAATCATTTGAATGCCTGCAGTATTGGAAAAATGGATTATTGCACTGAGATGTTGGGAAAAATGTTTAGAAATTCTAAAGGCAAAATAACAAAGGTGATTTTTCCTTTCTTGTGACCTTTTTTTTCCCTTCCCCATATGCAGATTTTATTTGGCCTTGTGGCAAAGATGAACAGGAAACAAAAAATACTATTATGACTATGACTGTGATTTATATCATTTTTAAATTTTAAATCGCTATGGAATACATTATTGAGAAGAAAAAAGTATATGTAGATTTATCATTTTCTAATCATTAATTATGGACTTCTATTTGCATACCTGAAAATAGAGAACTATAAAAACTGAGTTTGATAAGTAAGAAAGCAGAACTAAACTGATCACCAGTTAGGAGAAATAATTATACCTGAAGAAAGATTTCTGCTCACATGGAAAAAGAACCTAAGTCTTGTGTTAATGGCCCTAGTACATGGGTGCTACTTTAATACCTACCTCGATTACTTGGAAGTCACATCTGGCATCCTCAGTTACCCAGAACAGTCTACAGTTGTGAAATAAGCACACATACCAGAAAAGCCTCAGAGGAGCCAAAAACAGATTTCACGAAGTGTTTGTGTCAAAACTCATGTACTTTACTCCTAAGAGAGCCCCTCAGTCAGCATATTTAGTCTTATTGTAGTTAGAATGTGCTTGGTTATCTGCTTTCCTGCCTACCCCATACAAAAGAAGGGGGTAAGATTGCTGTTAGACCCAGCCATGTTAACAACAGCTGAGAGCCTGAAGGGAATGGACACCCCCCCAAAAAAAAGACAACAATAACCATAAGAACCTTAAAGAAGCCCCACTATAGAGCCAAGTTTGTGGGAAGAACAACCCTATATACTGCAGTAGGTCCCAAGTACCTTTTTCTATTAGAACACAGAATGTAAGTGATGTTTAAATCAGATTCCATTAAATTATATTCTAAATACTCTGTTTAAAATGTCCAGGTTTAGAGGCAGCTGGGTGGCGCTGTGGATAGAGACCAAACACTTGGCACTTACTAGCTGTGTGATCCTGGGCAAGTCACTTAACCCTAATTGCCTAAAAATAAAATAAAATAAAAATAAATAAACAAACAAACAAACAAACAAACAAATAAATAAATAAATAAAATATCCAAGTTTTATGTAATCTATTTTAGAAAAGTTACCATTTTTTAAAAGTGTTTTTAAATTTTTTTTTTAAGTATGGGCATTTGAATACATTTCTGTTATCTTGAAATTATACTTAATTGGACTACCTCTATTCTCAGTAATTCTAGATAGTAAGTGTGGTAGCTGTAAAGCATCAATTATATTATTTAATGGTCTAGAAACTTATATATGCCACTTTGACACTCCTTGTGTGACCTTGAACAAGTCACATTCCTTGAGTCTCAGTTTCCTCAACTGTAAAAATGAGAGAGTTGGACCAGGTGGCCTCTAAGATGGTGCCTTCCAGCTCTCTGGATCTTGGAACCTATGTGTAGCGCCCTATTGTGTGCTCATTCACCCCTCCCGCACTCCCACTCCAACACACTACAATTTATGTAGTGATTTTTTTTTTATTGATTGTTGAACAATTTTGTATCTCATGGTAGAAGAATTCCAAAATATTATGTATGCTAAACTACTAATGGAAAATAATTTTTCCAGCATTCAGTTGCAAAATTATTCAGTCAGAAATTTAGCTGACATGAAATATGGCTATGTAAAGTTTGCTGTAAATTAATACTATTAAATTGACAAAACAAAATTCTGAGATAAAACAAAAACTGGTTTGTGTAAGAATATATTTACTTTGTTTTTCTCACCATCAAATGGTCTGCCATACTTTTTTATAAATGATGGAATTAGTGAGAATTTTTGTAATTGTTGCTTTGCCTTGGCTCTTAATATTGTTGACTTTTTTGTATTTATTATTATCAGACTTTTTAATGCAAGAAAGGACACTAGAAAGACAAATCTATTATTGACTGAGAGGCCTTTCCTGTTTTTTTGATTTCTGTATCTCACCTATACTCAAGTGAAGATGAGGTTATTGGGGAAAATTTGCACTCTCTTCTGTTTCCATTGGCCAGCTGAACTGCAGGTTCTATTTTCAGGCTCCTTGACTTACTCTCAACCTTTTTTATGACCAGTAGTTTTTTTCTGAGTTGCAGGCACATGGGCTGAAAGCTCTGTATTCTTTCCCCTTAAAGAGTCCTCCTTGAAGAGGGTGAAGAGGTTGAAGAGAAGAAAGAGCATATTAGATGGGGATTGAGGAAACTCAGGTTATCATTCTGTCTTCATCACTTACTGGTTGTATAACTTTGGGAAATTCACATCTTTTTTCTGAGTATTGTTTTCTTCATCTGTAAAATGGGCATGATAGCCCTTGTACTACCAATCTCATGACATTGTTGTGATGGTCATGTAAAAAGAAAATGTGTCCAAGACCTTTTCAACTATTAAAAATGTTGCGGGATAAATGTAAGATGCAATATGGATGTAGCATGGGGTAGAGGAAACAGCTTGATGTAATGGACTGGGTTCTGTACTTGGAACCAGGAGGCCTGGGTTAGAATCCTGTCTCCAGTGCTTGTTAATTATATGACCTAATTTTTTTTTGAACCACATTTACCTAATTATTATTTGGCTCTGTTAATACTTATACCACCTATACTGAGGGAAATTATTATTCTCTATTACATTAACGACCAACTATTAAATTAGGATTGCAGTTTTTTCTTTATTTCCTCAATCAGAGACCAGCCCTTGCAGGTCATTCAGTCAGACTCTGAAGGACATTGCTAATCAGTGAGATTGCTCAAATCCTCTGGGTACATGCTCAGTGATCTTGGGTGGGATCCCACCTAACTAGAAGACTTTACAAGCAGAACCTAATCTAGGTGAATTCTTGCCCTTGGGAAATAAGCCCCTGTCCTTGGAACCCTCTATTAGCATTTAAGGTGACCCAGCTTATGACGGAGAAAATCAGAATGGGCTGGGTAGAAATGGTTTCCTTTGTCCAGATTGCTGGAGGCAGCTGAGTCTTATGATCAAGTCATGTTCTTAACAGAAGGAGCTGAAGACTTTTAGCCCACCTCTTCATTAATATGTTCGCCCCTCATTATTTGTTCACCAATCATGATTGGTTTCCTGTGAGGGGCACCTCCTTTTCCAAAGGTGTTTAAGCATTCAGGGATCTCCATGGTTTTGTCTTTGACTGTTTGATTACTGAGAGAGACCACTGATCATCAATTTATTGATTATTTGCTAGCCTAATTAATAAATTTTTATTTAATTACCCAGAAACTCTATCTCTTAGGCTGTTCATTCATCACAATACACAGGCTTGTTATAAGGAAAGTACATTAGATATCTTTATATGCTGTGAAAATGTAAGTTATTGATCTTGTTATCATAATCATTCTTAATCCATACAGGACACAATTTCTACTAACTTTCGTTTACCCTCTCATTCCTGATGATTCTTTTGACCTGCAAGTGCCCCTTTCATTTCCCCATCCTTCATGAAATGGGCCTTGTGCTTTTTCCAAATCATGCTCAAATACTGACAGACATTCTAATTCTACCAAAGTGGAAGGAAGAAGTAGATTCCTGCTTGCCCCCTAGTTAAGTGAATCTTAATGAATAAAGTGCCGGAATTCTACTTTGGAAGACCTAGAACTCCGCTTACTTGTTGGGTCGCTCTGGGAAAGTGGGGTAACCTCATTTAACCTCTTAGTATCCCTAAGTAACCCCCTAGGACTATGTCCTAACTAAAAGTACCTGTGCCAAGGGAATCCCAGATCCTTTAAGTCACCTCTTAAGAGGGTTACATTGCGGGGATACTTAAAACTGATAGAGCGTCATTCTACCCCACAGTGAAAGTAGAGCAAATATAGGGCTGAAGGACAGCTTTACCAGTCATGCACATAGAGCTCAAAGTTGAAGCTATCACATTCCAAATCACTGTATTATTACTGGAGTAGGAAAGGAAGAGGAAGGGGAGATTTTCCCTTTTCATACCAAGAAAGTTCACTGTTTTGTTTGGAGAAATTGGAGTCAGGAAAACCTGAGTTCATTTAATGGCTTGTATGATCCTGGCAACTCATTTAACCTCTACAAGGCCCAGTTTCTTTATCTGTAAGAAGGGGGTTGTGAATGCCAAATGAGATGACATGTAAAGTGCTTCATAAACCTTAAAGCATTATATAAATACTAGCTACATTTTCTCACTGATCTCTTTTTTCCTTACATGGCTTCCTATGTCTGAGGTAACTTCCAACTTCAAACTTTAGTCCCGGGGCACACATAATCCTCTTAAAGGTAGGGGAGTGCTTTTTACCAGGTATGTCTGCCAATGTTACAATCTCCTTATAGAAGACAAAATCTAATCCTTTTAGCTGAGGGCTTCTCTTCTTCCTTAGGCATTTAGATAGAGGCAGGGTTAAAGGAAAGGACTTTCCCCTGTTTTTTCTCTACATCCAGTCTAATGCACTCTTACTTAGTAACTATTCCTAAATAATATATCGTATGCTGTCATCTCACCAGAAGATGACCATAACCATTTAGTTATAGATCCATATGAGTGGTTCACGAATAGCAAACCATCATATTGAAGAACAAGGGATACCAAAGATAAATTTCTGTTTTGTCATGATCCTGAGTCTTTTACTGAAAATCTCTGTTCACACTTTCAGGCCTAAAGAGGTTCCATTCTCCTCAGCCTCTGGTTTTTAACATTAGTTACTTAGCAGTGATTGGTTCTTTACATATATTGATCTTGACAGCTGTTACCAGTCCTTCTTCTCCTTCCCTGCTAATGAGATCTAAGCTAGATTCCCTCTAATCCTGCTTAGTTCTCTAGAAGGGTTATAAAAACTAGAGAAGACCTGGGTTGGGGAACGTCTCTGATATAGTAGGAGGGGGGACAGGCCACATGCCCTACCTAACATGTCATATTATTGAAGATGCCAAGATGGTGAAAAAATCCTTCTAAAAACTGAAAAATGCAGAAATGGGTCGCCTACCATAACAGATTCCGGGAACAGTACTTTTACTTTTGGACAACGGAGAAATTATCTAAATGGTGGAAAGTAACTGGAGTTTATGGTTTTCTATATTAGAATTGTATATATGCTATAAAGGTCTCAGGATGTTGTTATTTACATAGAAGGATGGCTTTTCAATGGAAGAGCCCTCTAGGTCCTCTCCCATTGAATTATCCATATTTTTCATTTAGCCAGCTAATAACAGGATCATATAGGATTTGTTCATAGTCCCAATCCATAAGACTATACAGAGATTATACATAAAGTGAATTACAGAAGTACGTCTTATGTCCATGAAAAATATCTCCCTCAAAAGTTTCCTAAAAATTGTTGATAAAAATGTCAAGGGAGATTTCACCTGAATTGGATAGAATTTAGTTGGACAAAAGATAACAGAAAAAATTTCTAAGTCTACCCAGAACAATTTTTATATTTTTGTTTATCACAATCTGCACTCTTCTTCCTCAATCCTTTTATGTTAGGGAATCTTCAATTTTTTTTAAATTTTGATTTTATAAATTTGACATAAAGAGTTAATTCATTGTCATTCTAATAAAAACCAATGGAAAAGTCTCAATTTTTAATCTTTTAAAAAATTTCCTCAGGAAGCAACTGGACCTTGGGCTTTGAACAACAAAAGAAAAAGTGTAGTTTAACATTGAATATGTAAAATAAAGTGAATTGACAAATATGATAGCTTCAGTCTGGTCTCAGGTGCAAAATGATGACCAATGAAACCAGTATCAATCATCATACAGTTGTGGCCTTGCTGGCTAGTACTTAATATAAATGATTCCAATTTTATTATATCTTTCCATTTTGTTTTGCAGTTTTATTGCCTATTTCTGCTTTCTAGGACTCCTGGAACAAAAAGGTATCACTGAGAGAATCAGAACCTATTTTCTGACAAGTTCCCTTGTTTTATAATGGAACATGACTTCATAGAGTGAGAATTTTTATAAACAGAGAACTGTGACTTACCTCTCCCTGTGTATATGATTGTAGAGGAGGGAGGGAAAAGAGGTAGATTGTTTGGAACAGCCTCATTTATTGAGATCTTAAGGATTTCTCTTCACACACTTCCATCCATCTTTTCTATCTATCTAAAATGTGGAGCCAAAATAGATGTTTATGGACTTTGCCTAACTAATTTAGAATCAAAAATGGAAAATTTTAAAAACAGTGTGAAAACTTTAAATGAAAACTCGCAGGCTGTGCAAACAAAGGCAAAGAGCCTCGGGGCTTTCTGAAGAATTTTTATTAAAGAAAACACTTATTTTACATTGCAAAACGGAAGTGTCAGAAAACAACAGAAGATCCGTAATTTGAGAATTCATGGATTGATGGGACAGAAGGCAGGCGACTGGCCTCCCCACTGAAACTTTTTGTTTTCAGTTGCAAATTGTTCTGAATTTTTTTTTTTAAACTTCGTCTCTCCATACTATAAGTGGTCACATTTCTTAGATACTGCAAATGATGTATTGACAAAAGATATATATGTATATATGTATATGTGTATGTATGTATATACATACATATGTGTGTATATGTATATATATAATTCATATTAAAAATAGTGAAAATACTGAGGTTATTCTCATTACAATCAAGTAAATTGGAAATACCTTATTAAATATTGACTTAAGGGATGGAAAATTGATCTTACAAGAAAATGATTTTGTTTTATAGCCTGAAGAATGTCCCTGTTTTCCTGGAAATGTTCTGGCTACCCAAAACAAAATGCAAAAATATTTCTTGGAATATAATTTTCATTTCCTATGTTTACTGAATTAGAAATCTTAAGAATTTATCAAGTCCATCTTCTGCCTTCACCAGGAACAGATGAAGATTTGAATTTAGTTTTTGAAGTTATCCATCTAACATTGCACATTGCTGACTGTCAGGAAGACAAAAATTTACTAGAAACCCTAGCTGTGTACATTGATCCCGTATTCACCTGCAGATTCTTGAAGTAAACTGCTGTTTATTCATAATAGTTGGGAAATAATATCCTATGTTTAGAATTTCATAATATTTAGTTCAGTGGAAATTAAGGGCCTACTGTGTCCCAGGCATTGTGTGAGAGTCACAGGCAAAATGGAACTCAAGTGGTTATATACTGTTTAGAGTGGTATAGGGCATGTTCACCAATAAGTCAATATAAGATAGTGGGAAGAGGTATTAACAAGGGAGGGTGTTTCTCGGGGGTGGGGGGGTGCAGTGGGGACCAACTAGGGAAGGCTTAACAGAAGAAGTACAGAAATAATACTGAAATGGTTGCTTATCCAGCTTTTATACATTCAGCTCATTGTCAGTCTTCTAGAGTAGCTGTGCACCTTGAAATAAACAAGAAGATTGAGGTCAGCTAAAAGAGCTGCTGTTGTTGTTTGTCTTAATTCTTGAAGAGGGCCATGACATCAGGGAGGTGATGCCATGACATTAAGTGAATTGGACTGAAGTGAGGGAAGCTGTGCAAAGTCACCAGCCTCACTCTCTTCTCTGGAGCCATCCAGGTCCAATGGCAAGATCTAGGTCAAGGGACTAGAGATGGCTCTCAAAAGAGCCCCCTAAGGCTGAGCTTAAGTCACTTTGTTCTCTAGGAGAGGAATGGAGCTGTATCCCCAGTCTTTGAACACAGAGCACAAGGTACCTGAGTTCAGATAAAATAACTTTGTTATCTGATTCCATCTATTTACCTGCAGTTCAGCCCTGAGGCTGTAACTGCTGACTTTGAGATGGGGATCAGAGAGGGGAACAAGAAGAGTGTACAGAAGAAATACAAATGAGGATAGCATGGTAATAAGTGGAAGTAGCATGTGTGTTCATGTGTAAAATACATGTGTGTATATATGCATGCATGTATGCTCCATTGTGGTTGGTATATAGAGTATGTGGAGAATAATATGCATTAAAGCAGAAAAGTCTTGTATTTACATCTTTTCTACCTTCTCCTTACTTCTCTCCCTCCCTTACATCTCTTTGAACTTTTTTTTTTAATATTTTATTATTGGGATATAAATGTTTACCTTAGGAATCCTATTTATTTTATTTTGTGCATTTAAAAACACTATTCTTGGAAGGAAGTGTATAATCTACATGAGTGGGAGTCATATCTATACGAAGGAAAGCTTGTATTTGTATAGTGTTTAAAGTCTGCAGCATGCTTTATCACAACTACCTTCTGAGGTAGGGGTTAAGAGCGATGGTTGTTATCTCCATTTTAAAGATGGCCAAATTGAAGTTTTGAGACTTGGACTGACCTACTTGCTCAAAAACGGCCAACTTGTGAACATCTGTGGTAAGATTTGAAGCCAGGTCTTTCAACTCAATATCCATCGCTCTTTCCAATACGTCATGCTGAGTCTATGAAAGCATGAATCCCTAAATTGCTTAAAGTGGTGGTGGTGTTGTTCAGTTGTTTTAGTTGTGTCCAATTCTTTGTGACCCCATTTGGGGTTTTCTTGGCAAAGATACTAGAGTGGTTTGTCCTTTCCTTCTGCAGCTCATTTTACAGTTGAGAAAACCAAGGCAAACAGAGTAAAGTGACTTGCCCAGAATTTAGTAAGTGTTTAAGTAAGTGTCTAGGGCGAGATTTGAACTCAGGAAGATGAATAAGTCTTGCTGAGCTCTATCCACTGTGCCATCTGGCTGACCTCAGCTTTACCACACACATGCGTGGTACATGTATATAAGAATGATAGAAGGGGCTTCATCAATTCTTATAGCACATAAAGAGGATACGGCCTTGACTGTTTCATTAATGTCTGTTATTGATTTCCCACAAAATGTTCCTTGTTAATATCATGTGATCAAAAGTTATAATCTTTACTTGTCCTTGATTTATTCATTCTTATATTATAAAATTAATATCAGCTTGTGAACTGTTACCATCAAATCAGTTAAATGAACAGGATCAGGCAGTGTATGACAGTGTAAAGAACACTGCTTTGCATTCAGAGGTCCTGGGTTTTGTGTTCTAACTCTGTCATTTACCATCAGTGTGACCTTGGGCAGCTCACTTCTGCTCACTTCAATTTCCTTATTTCTAAAATTAAGGGATTAAATGGACCAGGTAGCTTCCAAGGTCCCTTTCTGCCATAGATCTATAATACTGTGGGTATATAATTATAGGAATCATCCTTTGTAACTAGTCTGAAATTAGAGAATTTTACTTTTTTTTTTTCTCTCCATGATTCTATGTAGTTCAGTTCAACAAAGTTCTACCATGTATAAGGTCCTTTGCTAGGTGTGAGAGATACAAAGATAAAAATAAAATCATCCTTGCTCTGAGATAGCTAATGTTCTTTTGGGAATATATATTTATACAAGTAAGTATGTACAAAGTATAACAATATAAAGTACCTAGGTGTTAATTAGCCTATTTGATGAAGAAAAGTTTTCAGCTATTGCTTAAAATATCCTAACTTATAACAATTTCCTACCAGGTAATTATGTATATAGGACATTTCTAATTCAGCTCACTTGTTAGCATCACCATTCTTCATACTTGCATATTAATATTATTTAATATTTCCCTTTATAATTTTATTCATAGAAAGTGAGGGCTTTATAGTGAAAATCTAGTCATGATTTTCTTTATGTGAAGATGAATATTGAGTATCATTCATAGGGAACTTAGATGAAATGTTTTTACTATGTTAAATAATTAACATTTATATAACTTTATTTTTCTGATAACTACAGTAGAAGCCAGTTTTACACCCACTCTAAAGTTATATGAATACATATGTGTGAGGTAAGAAACATAATTTGTATGGAAGGTTTTGTCATTTTCTCTTAATATTTTTTTGAGGAAGTTTCAGATGGACTAAACGTATATATAAATGTACATATGCTAAATATATATGTATATATACATATAAGTATATATACACATTTTTTATTTATTGCATTAAATATTTCCCAATTACATGTAAAAAATTTAACGTTCAGTTTTGAAAATTTTGAGTTTCAAATTCTCTTCCTCCTTCCTACCCCTCTTCCATACACAGAGAAGGCAAACAAAATGATATCAATTATACATGTGAAGTATGTAAAACATGTTTCCGTGTTAGCCATGTTGCAAAAGAAAACACATATACACATACAAGAAAAATAAAGTAAAAAAATTATGCTTCAATCTGCAGTTAGAGTTTATCAGTCCTCCCTCTGGAAGTAGATAGCATTTTTCGTCATGGGTTCTTTGGAGTTACAGAACTAAATTTCCTTAAGAAGGTCCCATAGCTACTGGTGAGACTTTGCACAGGCTAAAACTGTGGTCCTTCTATAACTAGGAGGTGTAAGAATATCCTATGTCCTGTGCAAATAAAGCATATTGCATGCTTACTATTGGATATAGAACATACCCAATGAGATCTCATACTACTAATAGCGTTGACTTCTTTGCAAAGGTCACTGTGAGCTCCTCCATAACTATATAATATCACTCTACTCAATGGCTACATCTTGTGAATTACTGAGTAAGTAATTGCCGTAAGCAAATGTGTAAGATAGATGAAGTTTGTATCCTAGGCTTTTTTTCCATTTGATGCTTCTCCATCCCCACTTTCTAAGTGCTCTGTGTGAAGTTCTGAAGACAGAGCACTTCAAGTGTTTAAGGAGATGGAATTTTAGTAAGGTTCTAAAATATGGATACTATTTTAAAGGATAGGTGAAAGCTTGTAACAAAATAGAGAAGCAAGTTTGAGGGAAAGTAAGTAAACCAGTTGATTGAGAGTTGTATATTTTTGAAGGGAAGTGATGAAAATACTCCTCCATAGTTTGGTATGTGGAGAGTCAGATTATAGATGGCCTTGAATGTCAAGCTAAGTTTTTATCTTAGCAGTGGGGAGCTATTGATGGTTTTTTAGCAAAAAAAGTGACAGTAAAACTGTTTTTAGGAGAATGATTTAGTGGTACTTTCCCTAATGGATTGGATTGTAGATAAGGAAAATAAGAGGTTATGACAGTATTCTGTGTGTACAGTGATTAGAATCTGAAGCAGGGTGGTGGTAGTGTGGAAACATGAGGTCCCTGGCCGGTTGTTGAGGCCTTTTGTCTGGAATGAGGTTCCATAGAATGAAGTTCTGTTTGTTCTCTGATCTTAAGTACCAGTCCTTACTCTTTTAAGAGGCAGCATGGTTTCATGGCTAGATATTAGATTTTGAGCAAGAGGACATGGTTGGAATTTCAGCTTTCCTACTTAAAACTTGTGTACTCTTAGAAAAATAATTTAATCTCTGTGGACCTCAGGTTCCTCATCTGTAAAATGAGGGAGTTAGGACAAAGGCCTCTGTCAGCTCTGAGTCCTTTTAACTTTTCTTTGCAGCTGTGAAGAACTACTGACCAGGAGTTTTGTCACCCTCATCCTGATGCAGGGTTGAAATACAGATATTAACTAACTTTTCTCTCTATTCTGATTTATAGAAAATATATACATAACCATTTGAATTTTATTTACTGCTGTCAAAACAGGTAAACAGCATGGTCAAATTAAAGGGAAATTGTAAAATCTTATCAAGTTTGAAAAGCGTGAATAATATTGTTGATGCTTATGGTAGACTCCAAACAAATACTGATTTTTCACCTATAAGCTAACATTTAACAGTGGGTATGTATACTCCAATAGTGTTCTTTGCCCTCTGCTCTGTTTCTCTTCTCTGTCTCTCTGTCTTTATCTCTCTTTTATGTCTTCTCTCCTTCTCTCTTTCTCTTTCTCCTCCCCCCCCTTTCCTTTTCCCTCTCCTTCTTTCTCTCTCTTTCCCTCACTCTCCTTCTCTCTCCCTCTCCTTCTCTATCTCCCCCTGCCCCCCTATCCTTTGCTGGTATTCTGAGTCAAGTGGACTATAAGTCCAGTGAAAGGGAATATACTCTCTTGTGGCTCCAACTTCTTCCACTGTTTTGGGAAGAAGAGGTCACTGAACCCCAGTGTGGTGCTGTAATTTTAAAGTGACTGTATAGTTCCAAGGGAAAGTGGGTATCACCAGAGTCATGGATTGCTTGACTCCTTATGAACCCCAACTTGTATGTTTTTGTTTTTGTTTTTTTCACTCCTTTAAAGGGGCCTAAATGTTACAGTGGAACTATAATTCTGGAGTGGCCATACAGGTGTTTGAGGAACCTGGACTCTACCACAGAAGAAAATTTTCCTGCCTGTCTTTCATACCATTTTCTCTGTCATTATGTGTGTGTATATTCCATACCAAGTTAGCCCTGCTTGCTTATTAGGAAGCTAATGGCACCTAGATGAGAATCAGAAATGAACCAAATTCTGGTTTTACAAGCCAGAAGTATTACTCAGAACCTTCCAAGGTATGAACTTTGGTCTGTATGTGTATCATGGCTTCTTCAGTAGTGGGCAATGAGTTACTGTTAAGAAGTACATACTGTACTGAGGCTAATAGGGCATATAGGTCTTAACTTCTCCTCTTTTATTGGTGGCTCCCGTATTACTGTGTAATGGTTTGGTAGTTCTTCTGTCTGTTCTTGTGAACATCTCCATTCTCTGACATCATACTTAATGCGTCAGTAAATCATGGTTCTCACTATCCCTGTTTCCACTCATAATTTCTAGCATCTTTTCTGCTGTCTTTCTTTCTTTCTTTCTTTCTTTCTTTCTTTCTTTCTTTCTTTCTTTCTTTCTTTCTTTCTTTCTTTCTTTCTTTCTTTCTTTCTTTCTTTCTTTCTTTCTTTCTTTCTTTCTCTCTTTCTGTCTTTTTCATCCAGAGACAAGGTTTATTAGAACATCCACCATATTGGGCAGACTCTTAAGGAGTCTAAACATTAGTGAGCTATTGGCTAGATTATAAGAAGCTGAGCAGTGGCTAGATTGTAAGATGCTACCTGCTTTCTTTACTGTCCTTCCTGTCTTCTCTCTTCTTTCTTTTCATTTTTTTCTTATGTCTTCTTCCTCCTTTCTCTTATGCTTTTTTTTTGTATTTCTCAACTTTTTTTTTTGGCTAGGCAGTGGGGTTAGGTGACTTGCCCAGGGTCACATAGGTAGTAAGTGTTATGTATCTGAGACTGGATTTGAACTCAGGTCCTCCTGAGTCTGGAGCCGGTGTTCTATCAACTGTGCCACCTAGCTGCCCCAATTTCTCAACTTTTAATTAGCCTTTCTGTTTTAGCTTTTAATAAGCATCGTTATGCACTGAAAGTACTTCTTTTCTTCTCATTGCTAAACCAAGCACTCAAAATTTCATCGTGTAATGTTTGAACTTTTGGTTCTTAGGAACAATTTTCATTTTTACTCTTTGGGGCAAAATTTTTAATTTTCTTGTGGAGTTTTGGATTTCTGCATATACTGAACATCTGATAGCCAAGTAAGAGAGGCATTAGTGTGCTAACTTGACTCCTGATAAACCCTGGGATTTTTTTTTTCCACTCATTGGAAAGGACCTCAGCACTAGGTGGAACTATAATTCTGGAATAGCTGTACAGGTGTTTCTATCATTTGTAATCCATGAATTTTAAACTAAATTAAAAAACATTTTTATATACATCATATGCCAGGCACTATGACAAAGAAAAAATTGAAACAGTCTTTTCCCTCAAGAAGTTTACATTCTATTGGGGAGAGTAAAAACGGAGTTTATAGTCATTTGAGGTGACATGGATGCTGGATAATAGAGGATTCTTAAATTTGCCATAGTTAACCTACCAAACAATTCACACATGTGGCTAATTTTAAAAAATTCTCTGTATACACATCTGTCTTTCCCATTCCTGTGAATTGATGTATCTGCTGGTACTAAGAGTTAGAAAATTAAAGATGTGTAGTACTAGATATATGGAATGTACCTCTTGTTCCCCACTGGCCCAGAGTTGCTAATAATTTTATTTCCAAAAAATATGACATTTTTTGGGGCCTCCTCCTGTAGCCATTACTAAGAAGAATGGTGCTGTAAGTGACAGAGTATTAGACCTGCACTCTTGAGTTCAACATTTACTAACTAATCCCGAGCACATCTTCTAACCTCTCTCAGCTTCCATTTTTCCATGTGTAAAATGGTGGTAATAATAGCACTTACCTCAGCAGATTGTTGCAATGATCAGGAGATGATATATGTGTAAAGCACTTTGCAAACTTTAAAAACCATTATTGTTGTTGTTATAATTATCATGCTGTTATTATCATCATTACTAAATGGTGCTACTGACTATCTGTTGAGCCTACTGAAATACTTAATGACTAAGGACCCAGATACCTGTCTCTGATGACATCATGGAAACCATGTGACAGTGGGCCTTCCCAAAGCAAATTTTAAATATATATCTATATATCTATATATCTGTATATCTATATCTATATATATATATAATGTGTATATTCATATTCATATCTGCTTGTGTTGAAGGATGTTTGCAAGATTTATGTCTGGTTTTGTTGTAGGAAATGCATATTTTGTTAATTACGGAAAGTACATTATCCCATGATGGTGCCTGGGTACAAATTCTCTGGCTGGTCATGATTACCATGATGGGAAATGCTTTTAAAGGGTATTTATACTTGATCTTTTTTCATCATGGCAGTTGGCATTCCTCCATTTCCCATCTACTGAACTTTCAGTTTTTCTCTGCTGTTTTTCTGGGGTGACATTGAGAATTTTTTACCATCTGATGAATGCAGATGTATTTTCAAATAAAAAATGTCTTACGCATTTGTTCTTCCTTGCTACTCCTTTCTTTGTCAGAATATTCATGTAGCTGATAACTAGTTTGCTGTCTTTAAATACCTTTTCATACAGTGTCTGTAGCAAGTTTTAGGACTATCTTTTATAGTTCTTCATGAAATAAGGTATTTTCTAACTGTGAAATTTAGCCAAAATAAGAAGCAGTAGCACTGAGTGTCTTTAAAATTATGATAATATCTTGTATTTTAGGTTACACCTTTCACGTTGAAAGATTCCAAAGCACATTGCAAATGGTTACAAATTATACAGTGAAGCATAGTCACCATTGTGTAGTGAAACATGGCAGCTGTTTAACAGCTTATAGCAACACTACACAGCAGGTTAGGGTAGGAAGTGAAGAACACAGATTCACTTGAAAAATTGCTAGGGGGAGTGAGGTAAGCAGAATGTAATTACCTAAGTTGGATTTTGGCCAGTACATAAGGGCTAACACCTCTAGTTTTACAAGAGATCGCTTTGGTTCTTCAATAACTATACATTTTCTGCCACCTAACCCAAAAGAAGGATCTTTATGCCAACTTTGAAGACTGTCAGCTGAAGTTGTAACAATGTTTCCATACTGACTCAAGAGGAAAAAGTTGTACTTTTGTTAAGTCTGTGATGGTGCTAAGACTTCAGATGTTTAGATAGGTAAGTATCCATTTTTCTTGAATTGTTTAGCTGGAGTCCAACGTGAAATTATGTAACTAGTTCTCTTTCATTCTTCTATTTTTGTAATCATCAGATTGCTTTTGGAAGTCTAAATAAACACCAAAATTTTCAGTTAAGAGAACTTAGTTTAAATTCCTAGCTCTGCATGACCTTGGACAAGTCATTTAAATTTTCTGGCCTTTCCTTTCCCCATCTGTAAATTAAGTTAATTAGACCAAATGATCTTTAAGGTTCTTCTAGCTCCTCATCCATGACTTATCTCAAATATACTGAGCTTTTGAACCATGATATAGTCACTAATGTAAATTATTGTAATTTATAATTACATTGTAAATATAATATAAAATATATTACTATGTAGCTATGTGGGTTAGAATACAGTCCCCATCAAAACACCATGCAAATGGTCAAAGAAAGGAAGTTACTGATAGAGAGATCTATCAGGCCAAGGTAGAAAACAGGAACAGAATCTGGGAGAAATAAACCCAGTAAAAAGGAAGTAAGATCAAGCACATAAGCCATCCCAAAGTTAAGAACAATGGAGGAAAATCAGATTTGACAAATGAAGATTGGAAATAGGAAAAAAAAAAGCTTAAAATAAAGAAGTTCTTTGCAGTGTCCCTGGTTTTCATTCCCTTTGGTTATTAATAAGTTGTTTTTTTTTTTAAAAAAAAACCTATTCATCTGAAAACAGCTTAGGTAGGATCATGCTTCATTTAAAAGGATGGGTGTTTTCTGTATCAGAGAGAAATTATGTATCTTCTGTTCCTATTGTCTTATTTCAAGTAGTCATGCCCGTTAAACATAGATATGCTGTGTTCAATGTAGGCAGTGGCAGTTTAGGTCAGTAGGTGATGTGAGCTGCAGACAGGCAAACTGAGATTAAGGTGGTCTGTTACCCAGGTTGGGTTTAGCATAAAGAGGCAGATTGAGGCTGGGACAGGATAATTGTTCGGTTAGGAATGAGGCTCAAGACTGGGTTAAATGGCTAGACAGTCCCAGAAAGAGTAGACATGACAGATTAAAGGCCTGCTTCCTGGCTTCCTCTGGCTTCCTCTGGCTTCCTTCAAATCCTAGAAAAATCTCGCCTTCCACAAGCAAGCCTTTTTCAATTTAATTCTAGAGACCTTTGTCCTTATTTATCTTGTACAAAGTTGTTTGTCCATATTTGATTGTACATTGTCTCCCCTCTTAGATTGTGAACTCTTTGAGGGCAGGGTCTGTTTTTTGCTTTTCTTTGTATCCCTAATGCCTGACACATAGTAGCCATTTAATAAATGTTTATTAACTGACTGACTACTCATGAAGATCGAAGGTAGAATTAGTGTGTAGGCGGGCTAGAGGTTTGGTCATCAGGCAGAAATTAAAAATGGAGTAGCCAGTAAGGCTGAGGATAGCTGGGAGTGGCTTCCAGTAGGCCTTGTGCTCTGACAGAAACTTGAATCTTCTCTTAGGTAACTCAGGTCTTCCTTTGCCGTCTGAGGTAGCCTTTCCTAGGCTTAAAGAGCTTAGGCCTGTCAAAGCAGGGATTCCTGGCAAGGACTCAAAGCAACTGCTGCCTTTTTCTCTTGGGCAATAGAGGTCATTTTTCACTACTGACCTTTAAGTGCCTATTAAGGAAGAAATTTTGGGACTAGATGATGTCTAAGGCTTCTAAAATCATGATTCTTGGTCCTCAGGTCTGTGCCACTTTCCTGATCTTGGTGATGCCCTCCTCCCTTACCCTCACTACCATCAACTTTTGTTTGTCAGGAAGTCTGGAAAGGGCCTCTTCCTACTTTGATATTCTACTTTATGTAGAGTTTTAAATTTTCAAATGTCTGCGAGCTATAATGATAAAGGTAAGAAAATAGTGATAGACTTCAATTATCTTTTGAGATGACTCTTATTTCTGCCATCCCCCTTGCTGCAGCTTCCAAATCAGACTCGTTACTATGGATTTCTATGAGAGAAGTTTGAAAAAATTCCTTAATCTGTTTTGATCAGTTCTATAATTGATTGAAATAGAATTGCTGTAAGTAATCTATAAAGCTTCTAAATAGAATGTTAAATCAGTCTTTAATCTGGAGGGCTATTCAAAAGTGAGGGGGAGGGAAAATCTGTTTTATTCAGTCATGAGCATTTTAAAATACATTTTAATATTTTTACATAAGAGGGAAAAAGCTCAACATTTTTGTATCTGAGGACTTGTAAGTTAAGTTTATGCCTGAAGCAAATTCAAATGTTCAGGTTATAAAATTCCTAAAAACAGCATATAATGGAAGCACTGACAGACCTTTAATCATACTGATGCTATTATTTCACCATAAAAGGCTATGCTAGTTGATATATATTATAGTACCTCGGTGATAGAGAAAATAATGTTCTATCACTCTAAGAACAATATGATAATCTGATTGAGAAAGCTAGGGAGGGGGTAAAGCTAATAGCTTTGCACTATTTTCCAGAAATGCATTTTTTTCATTGCTTTTAGTTATGTTAAAATAATGTGTCTAAGCTTACTGATCTGGTTTTACAATCTTTATAAATATGAGACTTGAGGATTTAAAAAGTAATTGGTAAACAAGTCAGAATAAACTAGTAATTTATGTCACACACATAAATGAATATCTGATACGATTATACAATTCGTATTTTTCTTCATTAAGATGTTTAGAAATTAGGTAGGGAAAGTGTATGTATGTGTGTGTATCTGTATGTATATCTGTGCCTATTTGATAGGTAGAAATTAGTAATCATCCTATTATATTTAGTACTGGCCAAATTAATAGTCACATGAATGCTTAAAGAGACAGTATATTATGTCATATGTAGGTAGTAATAATAATAATAACTAGCATTTATATACTGCTTTAAGGTTTACAAAGCACTTTCCATATATTATGTCGTTTGATGCTCACAACAACCCTGGGAAATTGGTGCTATTATCATCCCCATTTTACAGATTAGGAAGGCTGAGAGAGGTTAAATGACTTGCCTGAGTTTACACAGCTAAGAAGTGTCTAAGGCAGGATTACTTATACTACATAGTCAGATATGTTTTCCTGACTCCAAGATCAGAACTCGATCCACTGTACCACCTGACTACCTCAGAAAATTAATAGCCTCATCTCTTGATAAGTAGGGTTAGGGGGAAAAGGTTGCAAAATGGAGTTTTGTTTGTAGAGTGACTGAAATATGCCATGAAATTGAAGACAGAACAGATAGACAGGGGCATGTCATTTCTCTCTCTTTTATATTGTGTCCTTTTTGTTAGTAGCAGCCTAAGCAAAGCATTGGGAAGTTATAAAACACCCACAATTCACCTGGATACTCATATAATGTTTTCCTGACTCCAACCAAGGCCCCAAATCTTGGTGATTAATGGTGCCTACAATATTTTCTTAGCAAGTGTAGCTTCAAATGCACTTTTCAAATGCAAAAGTACTTTTTCTTATAATGTCTAACCCTTATAAAATAGCATCGAACTATTTTTCTCAATAAATTCTACTGGTCCATGGTTTCACAGAATAATTATAAATTGCATAGAAGTATTGCCCATTGTCAGTTTTAAATATGTTGCTTTATCTTTTCTTTCTCCTTGTCTTTCCAACTAAATGGAACTAGGGAATTAAATTAGTCATATAAGGAATCCACTCATTCCCTTTCTCTTAGTTTAAACAATTCTTCTATTAATTTCCATTATAAACTTTTGGATTCTTTTTTATGATTATTAAAATAGGAATCCTATCATTTAAAAAAAAACATTGCTTCTACAGTACTCACCAAGCATCCATATAGGGAATTAGTTTCTTTTCTGAAGGTTTACTTTATTTACCTGGCAGGCTCTTTCTATTTATGGAATCAAACGTATTAAAAATATGCATTATAA
Source organism: Phascolarctos cinereus (assembly GCF_003287225.1). Taxonomy (NCBI): domain Eukaryota; kingdom Metazoa; phylum Chordata; class Mammalia; order Diprotodontia; family Phascolarctidae; genus Phascolarctos; species Phascolarctos cinereus. Next base: position 166,259,299 of record NW_027556098.1, on the reverse strand, counting down.
TGAACTGGAAAGTCTTAGAAATGTATTTCTGGGCACCTTTTCATCAGAAACTAAAAAGCACCATTCAGTCAACAAGCATTTGTTAAGCCCCATGCCAGGCACTGTGGTTTATAAAGACAAAAGTGAAACAGTCTCTGCCCTCAAGGAGCTTATATTCTAATGGTTGAAATAACCATGTGTATTACATAAATATATATACACAATACATGCAAAATGAATACAATGTGGTTGTAAGAGAGGGGGCACTAATAGCCAGCTGGGTCATCAGGAAAGGCCTCATGTACAAGGTGGCAGTTGAGCTAAATCTTGAAGGACTCGAGGGGTTCCAAGAGGCAGAGGTCAGCAAGGAATTCATTCAGGTATAGAATACAGCCAGTGTACAAGTGCAGAGAAGAGACATGTTGTGTCCCCTGTGGAACAATCAGTATTAAGGAGGATAGTAATAATTAAGTAGACAGGAAAAGTAGGAAGAAGCCAGATTGTGAAATAATTTTTTAATATTTGCTACTAGAGGCAATGGGTATCTACTCGTGTTCCTTGAACAGGGGGTGTGATCAGACCTGCCCCTTTGGCCAGATTTGTAAAAGATAAACTGGAGTTGGGAAAAGCTTTGGGTAGGGAGACCAACTAAGTGGAAGATATTAATGGAAAAGTAAAGCATGCATTAAGCTCTAACTATGTTCCAGACACTACAAATACAGGGCTTTTGACCAGAAGTAGTGTGATTACTATGTAGGTGGAGAAGAAGGAACATCTGAAATAGATTTTGAGGAGATTGAAATGACAAGATTTGGCTATTGATTCAAAGTATAGGGAGAGTAAGATTGAGAAGTTAAGGACAGTAATGAGGTTGCTAACCTGGGTGATGGAGAGGATGGCGATGCCCTTAGTGATAGGGAAGTTCAGAATAAGAGTGGGTTTGGGGTTAGAGATTGTGATTTCTGTTGAGTTTGAGGTTTCTATAGGAAGTCTAGATGGAAATGTCTAGTAAGTGGTTTACAATGTTGGGACCAAGATGGGTCCTTGAACGTTGGGCCAGGGGTGAGAGCTTTTTTCATGTTTAGGATATCTTTTATGGTTGTTCTAGTACTGGTCCCATTCTGTACATATTACTTTATAGTATTTCAAGGTTAAAACTTATTTCAAGGTTAAAACTTGCAAATGTTAGTGAACGAATCAATGTGTGTCCTACCTTTAATGGTGCAGATTGTAAGCCTTCCACAGTGCCTCATCCTATAGGATTCTAATCCATGGCTTTCTTTAAATTACTGTTACAGTTTTTACTGTGATCCTTTTAATGTTTTGTAAATACCTATATGATCTTTGATCTGTTATTCATCACACAGTTTTTAGATCGTTTCAGAGCCCTGGAGTAATGTCTTTTACTAAATTGACTTGGAACTTCCTACTATTACAACACAGATGTCTCACTAGAAATTAGAAGGAAAAAAAGCCTGATTTTGGCCTGCCCAACAGAAGTCATTCAAAGGAAAGGAAATCAAATGATTAAATGGATTGGACTTATTCTGAGAAAACTGAAGGGTGACTTAATAATAGTGTTTAAATGTGGAAGGTGTCATTATTACTAGGACACTGATCCACTCACTGAAAAGAGAGGAAATTGTAGTAAATGAAAATTCAGATAGATGTAAGAAAGGTCTTCTTGACTGGAAGGATGATTAGACATTGGAACAGACTATTAGATGAAGCAGTTCCCTACAGGGTGTGATTTAAGGGGTACCCAGGAAGATTCTTTCTACTTTACTCAAAAATCAATGCCAGAAATTCAATTAAGGTTTCTGTTGAGGTTGGGCTCCTCTTTTTAAAAAATGCAAATATATATGATAAGAGAAGATAAGAGCAGTCATTCACATGCTAGTGTGAAGCACTTCCCTCTGCTGTTTTTTACTTGTTATTTTACCAGAGTAAACAGCCTGAGGAAATGCAAGATAATTTTTTTTTTGGAGATGGAGGTTGATACTTTTGTAAAATAGTACTCTGGTTAGGTACTGCATTGTGGGTGGGGAGGTGGGGGGAACTAAAGGACAACTTATGGGCACCACATACATCTGGAGTAGAGGAAAGGTGCATAGAAAATGTTTTGGGAGTGTCTCAAAAACAAAGTTGACTAGAGTCTGCTATGAATGGGAAGGCTAGAAATTAAAACCCCCAGAGGTGTTCTAAAAAATAGGATAAGCAGCAGTCTGTATTAGATGACAGTTGGGTGGGTAGAGTGGATAGAGTGCTGGACCTGGAGTCAGGAGGACCTGAGTTCAAGTTGTGACTCAGGGCAAGTCACTTAACCCTATTTACCTCACTTTCCTCATGTAAAATGAGCTGGAGAAGGAAATGGCAGCTACTTCAGTGTCTTTGCCAAGAAAACGCTAAATGGGATGATGAAAAGTCAGATACAACTTAAAAAGACTGAAGAACAACTTTAGTCGACAGGTACAAGAAAACCTGTAGTCAGGAGGCTTGCAATACAATTTATTAGCACCATGATTTTCTCATTTCATTATGTACCCATGAACCTCTTCCATAGATTCTGTTATTTTATTAATTTCTTACTTCTAGATTTGAGGTGCTACACATGAATACTAAGACCTTTTAGGTCCTTTTTTACCCTGAATATATAGAATAACCACAAAATTGATAATATTACTTATGACTTGGCAAGTTTTTATAAATCATTCAGAGCGTTTTCACTTTTTGTCCTTGAAGCAGCTTTCTGAAGTGAGGAAGTTTGGTGTTCCTATTTTAGAGATTAGGAAACTGAGGCATGAAGGAATTCAGTGACTTGCCTAAAGTTACACAGGAATTAATACTGGAATCAGCATTAGAATTAAAGTCTTCTGACTTCCTTCTGGAGCATCTCTTTTTTCTATCCAGTTTTGCCAAAATACGTAAAACAACACTTGAAATGTCAGTCCTGAATATTATTCACTTCCTGCCTATACACATTTCTTCTATTTATTAGTTAATTGTCCCATTCTGCCTCTCTGCTGTACTCTATTCATGTGTTTTGGAGGTCAGCGTCTTCAATGACATCATTCCAAGCTATTACTACACAGACCACCATTTTAGCCTTTCATATCTTATCTTCACATTTAAGCAAGAAGGGGAAAAAAAGTTGGAAAAACGTATCTTAACATTTGTTTTAAGTTCTTTGAGTTCAGGGGCTCATGTCTCAATTATATTTGCATCTGCCACATACGTACTCTACTGTTTTTCACGGAGTAGAGGCTACATACATTAATCAATCAACAAGCATTTTAAAAATACCTGTTAAGTGCTTGTCACTATGGTCAGCTGCTTGGATATAAATACGTAGCTGAATTTTCATTTAGTAGTTGATGCTTACTTTTTAAATGGTCAGAGCCTAATTTATGTACTTCTCCATTAGTATTTAAACATTTCTGATTGTATTTTTCTTCATCTTACTAATGACCAATTAGTAAAACAATTAATTTTCTTGGACACAGATAAGGCTTTCTATTCAGCTTCCTCATTTTAGTATAGTGTATTCAACTTGGACTTGGTACCTATGCCACATTTTACATGAATTCTTATTTTTCTGACATGCTGAAAAATTTGAAGACAGATGAAATTGTATTTGATACAGGCTTGAGCTTACAGAATTACTAAAAAAGAAGTAATGCTTTTTTTACTATTATGCACCTAGGTTATTATGAGAAACATTTCTCAAAAACATATGGTCATAGACTTGAATATTTACTTTTTGATAACTTTTAACCATATATTTACGTGGATTTTCTGCTATGAGCAGATACAGCATTTGAAAATTGAAATTCACCTGCTGGTATATGATCATTGAAGGCCATTACCTATACATGTTTGCTTAGAATAAATATTTAATATCTTCTGAAAGGAAATTTATCTTAGAAATTAATTGAAAAGACTGTCATAAGAAATGAATTTTTTGGTGTGCAAAATTCCAGCTAACTGGTATTAAAAGTTTTCTTTTCATACTTATAGCTTTCTTTGATACTTCTGTCTTTATCTCTTCCCAATTTAACCACCTTTATTTTTAGTAGCTACTTAGAAATGTTCATTTGCTTCTTCCACCCACTTCCCCCCCCCCAAAAAAAAGGGAAAAAGTAATTTACTTCTGTTGCAAAGAATTCATTGAGATTGATTTTTTTTTCTTTTTATGCAGGTGTGGGTAGCAAATGTTTTAGACAGCCTCCCACTCAAAACATTTAACTTTTTTCCCCTGCTGCTACATTTTAAATACAATTATACTGGTAACAAGCTCCCACAAAGTGAGTTAGAAAACAAAACAACAACAGATGTATTTCCCCCCTGTCCCTGAAGAAGCAGCCAGGCTTCCCAACTCTGACTCTGAAGGTTTAATGGAGGTGCCAGAGGTTTTGAACTGCAAAGGAAATCCTTACAACACCTTGTCAAATCCAGACGGATTGCAGATAGAGTGTGTCACCTTATACTAGCCATTGATTGAATAATGACTTGCCAGAATACAAAAAGTTGGGCTTTAATTAACACCAGTAAGGAGGAAAGAGGCACATTAGCACTTCTAAAGTGACATAGGTCATACCAAATATTCCCCAATGTACCTTGAACCTGTCGGTCATGAAATTAAAAGTTAAAAGTAAAAGTCAAGGAAGGAGACTTTAGGTACATTTAGAAGGTAAGATTTGAGGAAAAGAACCAATTTAGTTTTCAGGATTTTTTTTTTTATATAATAGTTGATATAGGAAAGTGAGATGGTAAGCACACACCTGACCAAGACATGTAGATTGAGATCTAGGTATTGAAGAGTGGCCAAAGAAGAAACAATCAGTAAATAAGAAAGGAATGAAATTCTTGAGTATTCTGGGTATGTATCTAAGAAAGGTTAAAACAAGAACTTGTTTGTACAGAGTAGAGATGTGAACCATGCTGCTGGAAATTGGAGATTACAGAATTTATATCCAACAAAGCAAGAGTCAGTGAGGCATGGTGGATAGGCATCTGACCTCTTAGCTGGGAAGACCTGGGTCCGTATCCTGGCTCTGATACATATTGGCTTTATGACTCTGGGCAAGTTGCTTATAACTTCTCAAGGCTCTGGGACAGTGGTGCTGAACTCAAATTGAAATGTGGACTTCTAAACCATACATAATGATCCCTGTGTATCACATAGGGACTTAGAAAACAGCACATTAACATTATCTATGTTTTATTGCTTTTGTCTTTATTTAGTTAAATATTTTAGCAATTACATTTTAACCTGGTTCCATCTACCCCATGTTTGACCTGTGGCCTTATACCTTTGTAAGTTGCAGAGAGAAGGTACTGACCTTTATTGACAAGAAGGAGTTCCTCAATGGGAGCTACACCAATGAAATCACAGGTCCAGTTCTTATCCTTGTCCAACAAAGCACAATCTAGAACTAAATGATTATCATCAGTGCGGTGATTACCACAGAATTTCCCACTGTGATTGTCACTAGATTTAGGACCAGTTACAGTTGCTAAGGAGTTTGGGGTAGGAAAGGAACGGTTTTTCTCTTGAGCTTGTAGTGATCCCTAACGTACACTGAGGAGGAATCAGACCACCACTAATATTAACTCAGTATATATTCTACTACAGTTGTTGGACAGCCGTGATGAATTACCATGAACATTAGATGCCTTGAAAATTTCATTGGCACAGAGAATATGGTAAGAATGAGAATATGAATGTAAGGGAATTGGAGTGTGAAGATGGATCTAATGAAATAGGAATGTATGGCATTAAGAAATAAGAATTAGGTTTCCCCAAGGGGTGGGGGGGCATTTGTTTATTTGAGGCAATACACTTCTCTACAGGTGGGGTGTGGGAGAAGCAGCCAGATATTGAGCTTCACTTTGGCCCAATCCCTAATGGCATATAGGATTTTGTTAATCCCTAGACACTGGACCAAAAGTTTCTGGATGCTCTGAATAGAGGTTTGGCATTCTGGCAGCTTTACTGACCTGCTGGACAGAGGTCATCTAGGGCTGCTTAAGAAAAAAAAATCCAAACTCATTCCTAATTCCTCTTTTTTTTTCTTTTCTCAATTGTAATTAAGTTGGATAAAATGAAAAGGAAAAAAAAAAGTTGCAGCTTACTTAGAGGAAAGAGTCGTAGAAGGTGGTAGAGTCATAGTTCATAGATATAGAGCTGCATAATCTTACAGTTCTTTGAGTCAAACTGCCTTATTTTTGAATGAAGAAACTGAGACCCAGAAATATTAAGAGACTTACCCCAGGGTTACACACATAGTAAGAGATAGAACCAGTATTTGAATCTAGGTCCTCTAACTCCAAATTCATTGCTTTTTCCAAGTTCCCTACATTTAAAAAGAAATAGTCTTTGGTTACTCTTCTGGTGTGTTCTGCTTAGCATAGCAACCTATATAGCAACCTATATACTCTCTTTCCCAAACCTCTGCCATCAGTTCCTCTAAAGAGAGTAGTATTGTCTGTTGGCTTTGGTGGAGGTTTGTTTCCAACAACTGGGTTGAACCATCCCAGCTCCAATTCTGTTTGGCCCTTTCCCTTCAGCATTTTCACTATGCACCCACTGAAATACCCTGTTGCTATGGCTTTTATTGCTGTAATTTGTTATTAAATTTTTACCCAGCATTGGCAGTGTCTATTCAGTACCACACAAATCATAAGGAAAGACATGGTGCCCACTCTGTTACAATCTTTGTGAGACACAGAAGACAAATAAGGCATAAAAATGCCATAGAAAAGAATCTCACAAGTGAAGAATTGTTGGTCCTGTGTTTCATTTTTCTTCATCTTTGCTTTCTGTGACAGTGCCTACCAGGCATTTTGAATGGATGGGATAGGAGATTGTTTAGAGATAGAGGAAGCAGAACAGTAGACAACCAAAACATAGATGGCTATCTTAATGGAGAAAAAAACCTGGAGAGATGGAGATCTTGATCTCTCCTACACCTGAAGCAAGCATTAGCTGTATTTAGTAGGAAGGGAAAGAGAAGATGGTGGGCGGGGCTATGAAATGGATCACACTGGAGTTAGGTATTTGGAAGACAGCTGGGTGGACAAAAACAGATTTCAAATGATATCATCCAGAGTCCAGATTGCCTGGATGCCCTATAGGTTTTATGCCAAAATGAACATACAGGCCATTACCTGAATTTAGCCATTGTGTTTCCACATTGACTCACCAAAAGTCAAGGAAGTGATATAGGATTTTCATGCTCAAATTGTTTAGGATTTCATAGTTTGGCTCTCCTATTGTGCATTTTGATAATGAAACCTCAGCTTTGTGATTACTATTTCTCTTTACCTATCACGTAGTTGCTTAGCTAAAGCTTTATGCTAGTAAGATGCAATATCTCAGAAGGATACTTAAGCTGAAATCTCAGTGCAACCTAGCTTTTTATGATGTTGGGCACTACTCATGTTGCATACAACACATTCCCATAAAACTTGCATTTTGTATTTACAGAGAAATTTCTCCTGAGAGTTAAGGTCTTGTAAAACATTCTTGTTCTACAGCATGAACGAATTATTATACTCAGGGGCATTAAAAGTGAAGTATACTGAAGAAAAGAATTTTTCAATTAAAATGCAGTTTATATTGATAAAACAGATTACTAGCATTTGATGAAATGTGAAACTTGGATCTACCCATATCACTAAATCGCCAGTAGGTTTATTTTGGCAAGTGGACTAGTATGTAATGTATATCAGGGCCAGTCATTATACCTGTTAGTTTTGTATTAGATTAAATTGTCTTTCAGTAAAGCACTTGAAGAAAAAATATGTACTGTATCTGTGTCTTGAAGTAGCCGGCTGTGGTGACCAGGAATATTAGAAAATAAAAGCTGTTGTGTTATCGGTTTTGGCACAGTCATTTATCAATCAGTATTTTGAACATTGACAAGTGGTAATTTAATAGGGAATGACCCAGTTGGCAGGAAGTTCTAATGACAGATGATGCAAACTCATTTATCACTAAGGGGCTCTGCTGGGCTTCTTACCTTTCTCTCTATCTTAGCTCATATTTTCCAAGTCCGGGATATAAGAAGCCACAAAGGGCAAACCCAGTGGCACCAAGCCTGAAGCCACTCCCGTGTAGAGGATTTAACTCTTTGGTTTCATGTGTCTTCTGAAATGCAAGCCATACTTTTAAAGACAAGAAAAGGAAAAAAGCCTTAAATTTATGACGTCAAGAGGTTGATCTGTAGTTACGAATAAGAATGTATTTTGCTTAGATTTTTATATATTTATGGAGTAGATGGATTTGGGAGCCAGGTGTGAGATAACATTAGACAGGAACTATTTATCAAATAACAAGATTTTATGTACTGTATTATAATTGTATAGCCCAATGAGAACTCAGCAATTCAGCAGCAAGAAATGGATTCATCAGCTAAATTTGTGTCTTGTTTTCTTGCGCTGGTACTCTGAAGACATTATCATATAATTGTAAAAGATTATTATCATTTCTGGTGATAGATTATTTCTTTCCAAGATGAGGAAACAAGTTTGAAAAAAGTTTTCTTCAGGGGAAGGGGATAAGAGAAGGGGGTGGGGTAACAGAAGGGAAGGCAGATTGGGGGAAGGGATATTTAGAAGCATGCTGCCTTACGGTGGGAGTAGGGGGAATATGGGGAGAGAATTTGGAACTCAAAATCTTGTGGAAGTGAATGTTGAAAACTAAAAATAAATAAATTAATTTTTTAAAAAAGTCTTCTTCTTGGAATAGATTTTTAGAATGTTATACAATTACTAGAATTACACATCCTGAATGAAGATCTATGTATGAATTATTGTTCTTCATTATTGAAGGCTATTTAAAGATCTAGGGTTGTTTGTTTGTGTTTTTTGGGGGGGGAGGGATGCAGTGAAAAGATTATTAAGAATTCTCAGATCCAAGGTTGACAACTAGAATGGTAGGGATTATTTCACCATTCTCACATAAATATAACTATCATTCATACAGGACTTTAAAAATCTTTTTAAAATGCTGTATAATTATTCATGTTAATACTTTACTTGCCATCATAGTAGTAGAGTTAAAAGGAGTCTTTCACCTCTAGAGGTCATCACTCAAGCCAGTGTTAATGTGTATTGACAGCATGTTGTGGAGAACCCGCTGTTAGCTACTTTTCTGTTTTCATTTCTGCTTTTTCCTAAACACTTCCTGGGGCCAGAACATGAAGGACTTACTGGTTTGCTTAGGGTGGGAAATGATTTCCCTGGGCCTGGGACTTCAGACTTGTTGTCCTTGGCTCTCACTAATTCTCTTTCCATAGTGGAAGGAGCCTAGCAATGAAATGTCTTACTGGTTATAGATCTTAGGCGCGTCATTGAATGGGGTTTTGTCTCAGCTTCTTCATCTACAAAATCTGGGCAATGCTATCTTTTCTACCTTGTTGGTCATGAATGTTGTGAGACTAAGACAGTAGGTATGAAATTAAAAGGTTAACTACAAGTAATCAGTTGTAAAATAAGATACTAATGATGGTGATGTTGTCACTGAGCAGTCCTGCCTGTAGTAATGAGACTTGACCAGGACACAGCCTTAATCCAGTTAGTTTGGCAATGACTGATGTGCAAAGCACTATAGCTACAGAGATAACCTCTTTCTCATTCAGAGCATGATTGAATCAGACTGTCAACAAACATTTCATGAACACCTACTGTGTTCTGGGTACTCTACCAATAAGCTAATAAAGGTGCAAAGAAAGACAAAAGACAATACTAGCCTTCAAGGAGTTCACAGTCTAATGGGAGAAAATAGCACATAAGAGAAGCTGCAGCCAGGTGGAAAGTGATGAGGGCTGCCCTGGGATCCCTCATTAAGTGAAGGATATAGGAGGAGTTCTCCGATGTCTACCCTCTGACCTCTTGCATAAGAGGGTTAGAGTTTCAGAGTTGATCTTGCAAGATAGTGAGATTCCAAGAACATAGATAAATCCCAGAGGAATGTAGCGTGGTGGGAAATGAATGAGAATATAAACTCATGCAATTATGAATTCTTTCATTTGTTATATCCCTGGAGCCTAGCTCAGTACCTGGCGCATAGTAGGAGGTTCTTAATAGTTGTTGATGGGTTGAGGACGATTTTCTACTTTCGCTGGGATAAGGACAAGAAGCAGCAGCTAGGTGGTGCAGTGAATGGAGCACTGAGCCTGAAGTATGGAAGATTCATCCTCCTAAGTTCAGTTCTCGCCTCACACACTTACTAGTTATGTGACCCTGGGCAAGTCACTTAACCTTGTTTGCCTCAGTTCCTCATTGGTAAGATGAGCTGGAGAAAGAAGTGGCAAGCCACTCCAGTATCTTTGCCAAGAAAACCCCAAATGGGGTCACGAAGACTCAGACACGATTAAAATGACTGAACAACAAGGACAAGATATATCTATTAAGAGAAAAAACTGTAAAATACATCTTAAATATGACAAATAAAAGGGATTGCTTCACTTTACATCTGTGATTCTGTTGGATCTGAACTCCGTGGAACAAGGTGCCCTCCTAGGATAAGCTTATTACTGGGAAGTATCTTCTTCATGCTATTTAACTCAGCCACATGTTCTAGCTCCCTCAGCCTCCTTTCCCCTCCAATGGGAAGGCTGGAGGGTGGAGCACTAAACTAAAGCTTTCTTAATTTGTGGAGGGTGGGACTTGGACTTTGAGGCTGACTTCACTTTCTGTCTGCTGCTCTGCTTGGTCTGAACTCTCCCTCTCCAGGTGTCCTTCCTTACCCCCTACCTTTCCAACTTCCTTTTGTATATTGTCTTCCCCTATTAGATTGTAAGCTCCTTGAGGGCAAAGACTTTCTTCTTATTTGTATCCCCAGTGCTTAGCACAGTGCCTAGTACATAGTAAATGCTTAATAAATGTTTATCAAGTTATTTAATTGAATCTTGGGAAATTAACTCAGGTAGTCATGTTCCATTTGGAAACAATTTTATTTATCTATTTTTTTTATATCACCTTCATTTCCAAATATATCTTTTCTTCTCCCTTCCCTACCCAGATAGCTATCCCCTCAAGAAAAAGAGAGAGAAAGAAAGAAGGAGGAGAGGGGCAATAATTCAACAAAACCAATACACTTATCAGTTGTTTTTTGTTGTTTTTTTTTTAGTGAGGCAATTGGGGTTAAGTGATTTGCCCAAGGTCACACAGCTAGTACAAGTCAAGTGTTTGGTCTGAGGCCGGATTTGAATTCAGGTCCTCCTGACTTCAGGGCCTGTGCTCTATCCACTGCGCCACCTAGCTGCCCCTACACATGTCAGTTGAATTTGATGATACCTGCGGTGTTCCACATCCATAGTGTTCCACCTGTCCAAAGAATGACAGTTCGTCATTTTTTTTTCCTTTGGGGCCAGGCTGGGTCATTACAATTCCATAACACTTAAATTTTTGTAGGTTCTTTCTGTTTGCAGTATAGAAATAGTTGTTTATATTATTTTCCTGGTTCTGTTTACTTCATATTGTATCAGTTCATATAAGTCTTCTCATGCTTCTCTGTATTATTTATAATCATCATTTTAACAGAGCATCAATACTGTAGTACAACCATGTACCACAGTTTGGTTAGCCATTTCCCAAATAATCAGCATCTATTTTGTTTCCAGTTCTTTGCTACTAAAAATATTAACTGCTGTAAATATTTTGGTACTTACAGGACTTCATTCTAATTTTAATTTTCCTTGGGTTTAAGCTTAGCAGTGAAAATTTAGGTCAAAGGATATGGACATTAGTCATTTTCTTTGTATAATTACAAATTGTGTTACAGATTGGTTAGACCAGTTCACAGCTCTATCCATAGTGCATTAGGGTGCCAGTCTTTCCACGGCCCCTCTAATAGGACGTGGGACTTTCCAGGAGGAAAAACGTGGAAGATGCAGACCCAAACATATTTGAAACAAGTATTTCTGTGACTCTACAGGGCAGGAATAAAATGGTTTTAGGAGCTTTGCTTGGGAAGACAGATACTTCAGAATAAGAATTGTTTGATGGATTTTATTGAGAATTTTGCATTTTTAAAGGTTTGTCATTTTTGAAAATTTATTGGTTCAGAAAGCCTCAGAGTTTATTGAACACTACTACCTGCTTTTTGATTTGCATTTTTCTTAATTGGAAAATTGGTGCATTACTTCAAGTGGTTGCTAATAGTTTGCAGTTCTTTTGCAAACTGTTCATATATTCCAACCACTTAAACATTGAGGAATAGCTGTCAGTTGCAGCATCTAGTACAATTCTCTGTGCAGAAAGTGTTCAATAAATGTTGTTACTTGACTCTGCTTTAGCTTGAGAGATGTTTGATTTATATTCTAGTCCAGCTGTATTGCTGACTTTGGATAAGTACCTTAACTTGCCTGTGTCCTTCCGTGATAACAAGTATAATTATGTGTGTTTGCTATCCACTTGGCAGACTTAATGTAAGTATTATTTAAGTAAAAGGCCTAGTTATATTCCTGAGGAAGTCAGTTTTGTCTTTGATTCTTTCAGGCCTTTATTGGCCCTTTTTAGGATATTGGTCTTAGCTATTCTTTCATAATGGCTAAAAAGAGTTAAGTGCTGCTAATTTATCAATGTACTGTATTCTAACATCATAGGACATAGATTTAGGGAACTTAAAAGTACCTAGTCTGACCCTCTCACTTCACTGCTAAGTCTCAGAGAGGTTAAGTGACTTGCCCTAAGATCACACAAATGCAGAACTGAGGTTCACCCTGAGGTGTCCTCTGCTTCCAGATCTAAAACTCTCTCCATTACCATGCAGCATCCCACCGGTCTGTGGCTGTGTATCTATAAACTATCTTATCCACCCTGAAAACTGACAGAGAGATACTAGCTACTTTCAACGTAATTTTTATCACATCTTTTCAAAACCAAGCCCATCCATTGACAATAAAAGTGACTTTTTAAAGATTGTGAACCTTTTCTTAGGGAATCCCAAGAAGTGTCTTCAGAATTACAGCAGATGAGCGTAGAAACTCATTGGCAATACAGTGTGGAGAAGCTTACATAGTACTTCCCCACCCAATGTCTGGCTTAAGTTAGTGCTACCAGTGATTCACTTTCATGAATGCTAAACCCACTCATCAAATGAGAAGATGGAAACTAAGGTGCAGACAGACTGAGTATACAGATGACATGTCAGTCCTTTCAAACAGTGCTGAGGACTTAGAGACGCTTGAGAGAAAACTAGATGAGTCTTGAAATACAAGCTTCAGTATAAACATCCCTGAAGACCAAGTAGAAATTGAAGGAAAAGAGGAAAAACTTGGAAGATGCAGACACAAACAAATTTGAAACAAGTGTTTCTGTGACTCTGCAGGGCAGGAATAAAATGGTTTTAGGAGCTTTGCTTGGTAAGATAGATACATCAGAATAAGAATTGTTTGACAAAGGAGTTTATTGAGGGTTTTGCATTTTTAAAGCTTAGTTTGAGAAGATGTACCCATCACCAAATTGAGAATATTCAGCACCTACCTTATGAAAGCTGCAAGATAAGGATATGAGAAACCTCCATTGATACACCTAAAAAGTAACAGACTGGACTAGCTCAGAAAACAAATGTCTGACTTAGAATCTAATGCACAGAGTGAATGCACATTCTTAGAGATGATGGTGAAGTGAGTGGGGGATAACCTCCATAAAATTAGCTGAAATTGTCAGTTCAATTAAGATCATAAGAATGCGGATTTAGAGCTGGATAGAACTTCAAAGGTCATCTAGTTTCCTCCTCTCATTTTACATAGAAGGAAATTGGGGACTGAGAAGTTAAAAACTTGCCCAAGGTCACACAGGTATTAAGTAGCTGAGCTGGGATTTGAACCCAGGTCTTCCATGTTTAAACCCAGTCTCCTTTCCACTAAACTGTTGCCAAGTGTTTTTTATGGTTCAAGAACACCAGAGGGCAAATGAGGAGAAATTGAAGCAGGATATATGACCAGGAAGATGAACGTAAATCTCTTTTAATCCTTTCCTATAAATAACCAGTAATAGGATATGGGGCTTCAAAGCAAAGATATCAGATCAGATCCAACATCAGCCTAACGAATGAAATAATTATAAGCACAGAATTAGGAATCAGCCTATTAGGACACTTCACAACTGCAAGAGTCCTTTAGCCATTCACTGATGGATAAATCCTAGTTATGGGGAAGTGGGCCCGTAATTTGAAATGTTTTCTTTACTTCAAGCCTTGTAGACTGTCAAAGTTAATGAATAATTCCCAAGAGAAAGTGATAAAATTTCATATGTTGATGGTCATTGAAATATGTATGTATACACTCATACACATATATTTGCGTACAATCACATATACTTACCCAAAATCCAGTTTCTAAAGGAATTTGACCCTGTGTGAGAAACTCATTATTCTGTGTGCATCCCTTCATTTTGGTTAGCAATAAGTCTGACTCAGTCAGTGTGCAGCGGCAGTGGAATGTTTTAAGTTGAAATGTGCATTGGAATCTGTTTGTTTGCAGCAGATGATTTGACTAGACTTTGATGCGCAGTCACTTTCTGACATTTGTGTATTTCAGCAGTGAGCAATGTAAACTCATTTTCTGAGCTCTTTGATTACTTGCACATAGCAGTGCCCATGGCATGTGACAGAGAAGAGCACTCTATCCACTAATCAGATAGATATGCTTCAAGCGTATTTACACAAAATAATGAAAACAGCTGTTAGATACCTTTAAACTTGAGTGTGTTTTGTTATTAATCTACTAGCCTGTACACATGACACTATAATTCTTCGCTCACTCAAGTTGCCTTTAATGACACAGTAATAAAACTGAGAGGGATGAAAGTAATGGAATTGTAGAATGTAATGCCTCAATTGTTCTACAGTGTCTTCCTTTTTGCCAAAATAAACCACAATTAGGTCCATATGGTGTTTTGAAGTTTTCAAGCAATGACCCTAATAAAAAGTAATGAATTTCTGACAAAAGAAAGCATGGTGCTCTTTTAAGCAGATATCTTCTCTATTGATCTAGATATGATTGCAGACTGATATGCTAATAGAAGAAGAAAGATTCAGTATGCATGATACAGGAGTACTTTCATTTATTTTACTCATAAGAGAGTCAAATTTAAAAGGTAGAAATGCTGTAATCCATTAGTTATGATTCCTTTGTTTTTAAAGACCTGTTATTTAAAGCAAATGAATAGATTTTCTATCAGAATGCAAAATTTCTTCAGCACCTATTAGTTTGAAGGTTGTCAGCATAGCAAAACTACAATAGTTTATACTGGGGAATATCCCGTTGATATCAGTTTCAAGCTTGATTGCTTTTGTGGGCTAGATTTTTCTTCTCCTTGGTTTTTCTCCTCCCTATGTTCCTGGCTGCTTGGAATTAGGACAGCATTTTATGCTAGCCAGTGCTTAATGCATCTATAAGCCCAGATCATCTTAGTATGAGTATACATATATCATCTCCTAAAGAAAATGAATTAAAAGTGATAATGGCAATCCGTAAAATGACTGAAATAATCAAATACACTTGATGTTTAAATGAAACAGTTGTTAGATATCCCCATATGGGGGAAAAGTGAAAATAGGAAAACTCAAGACTACAACAAGAAGTAGATTAAAAAAAATGATTATAGGTAAGAGAGAGGTTCCTGTGAGGGGCAGAGAATTGGGTGGAGAAAAGTAAGGAATACTTTGACCCCTTAAAACACATGGTCATCATGATAGGTTTTATTGTACTCTTTTAAAATTATTCTTATTTGGAATTTCATGAGGGTGTTAGTAGGAGGACAGTATAGACATGTGGAAAGAAGCCTAGACTTATATAAAATAAGGAAATTGTTTCAAATCCCTGCTGTCTTTAGCTGTATGACCTTAGATAAGATATTCAGCTTCTATGAGGCTTAATTTTCCTAGCTGTAAAGCTCTGAGCTACCCTTCCTTACAAGGCTTTGTGTGAAAAGCACTTGTAAACCTTAAGAATTATAGAAATGTAAACTATTATTATTGTTCCCTTTGCTAGAACACACTGAAATGCACTTAAGTGGGGGGAAAATGCACTGGATTTGGAATTGCCATTTGCTGTCTTTATGACTTTGGAGAAGTCACTTCACCGACTTGGGGCTCAGTTTTATTATTAAAAAAAAATTGTGATGGAAGTGAACTAGGTGATCTTTAAGGTTGCTTCCAGTGCTGAATTCCATGAAGACACAATGTGATGGAGTGGATAGAGCAGTCACTGGAGTTGGGAGTCTGGAAGATCTGGATTTGAATCCAGAAATGTTTACTAGATGTGATAACCTTCTCTGGTACTCAGTTTCCTCATCCATAATATTAGAGAGTTGAATTTAATGACTTCTAAGATCTCTTCTAGGATGTAGGCAACTAGATAGCACAATAGATGAAGTATTGGACCTAGAGTCAGAAAGACCCGAGTTCAAATCCAGCCTCAAACACATATTAGCTATGTGATGCTGGACAAGTCAGTTAACTTCTGCCTTGGTTTCATCATCCGTAAAATGAGGATAATGATAGCATCTACCTCTGAAAAAAAGGGATAATAGTTGAAAAGTGTTTTGCAAACATTAAAGCTGTATGTAAATTTTGCTGTATATCCAGTAACCTCAAACGGATTAAAGATCAGAAATTATTCCCAATTGCCAGGCTATTTCCAGATCTCTCATAGTCCAAATGTTAGATTCAGCTCATTATACCAACACAGCTATCAGTACTTTTGTGCCTCAGTAGTCTGCCTCTGTGAACTGTAGTGCTGAAAAATTAATCTCCATGTGACCAAGCCATTGTTGACCTCTACACTGAGTTAAACTGGTTCTGGAACAGTAAACCATCTAATCCATCATGTTCACCTTTACTGGTGGGTAGAACCAGTGAGAACTTTTTCTCCAGTGGCATAGCCTAGAATCTAGGGTTATCCACATCAAGAGAAGACTCTTTAATAGAGGGAAAAGTCCTTTTTAATCCTGATAAATTAAACAATTTTTCCCAAAGTTTCCCAGTGTTCATCTATTCTAATTTTAAAGAAATGTTTTATTATTTCCAGAACATAAAGTAACTGGAACTAGTTTGCTTTATTGAAGACCTGCTTTAATGAAAAGATAAGAATTATGTGTAATTAGCATATCAAAGACCAGCCTAAATTTTATAGTTCCCATTTATTTTGAAATTACATTGTTTATATGTAAATGGTACTCCTTAAGTGCCTGTTCTTTTAAGTAGGTAAACAATCCCCTTAAAAGTCTTATTTTCTGATCATTTGTTTTGCATTCCATTTGTTCCATGGACAATAAAAAGGTAACTTCAACCTGTCTCAAGTTCCAAATTGTCTGAATCTAAAATCCATCAACTTCTTATTAATAAGATTTTCTTTTTTCTTTTCTTTTTAAGGCCTAGAAGGATTTCTTTATTATACGGGTGGGGAATAGGGAAAGCTGATAGATAGGTAGATAGATAGATAGATAGATAGATAGATAGATAGATAGATAGATAGATAGATAGATAGATAGATAGATAGATCAATCAATAGGTAAGATAGATAGATAGATAGATAGATAGATAGATAGATAGATAGATAGATAGATAGATAGATAGATAGATAGATAGATAGATGCCAGTATTTTTAAAGCTATATAATACATTTTTGAAGGATTTGGAAGATGGTGCCTCAATGAACATTGTATAGAAAAGTTGTCAGTTGTATAATTGGGAGATTTGTTCAGAAATACCACACATGTACTTTTGCTTTTGGATATGAAGTGGGGTCTAGATCTTGTCTCTTTCTAGCCACCAAGGATCTTGGAATGTTTTGTCAGATGGAAAAAGAATATCTGAACCAACAGCTGACAGAGACCTTATAGATTTAGTTCCTCATTGTGAAGATGAGGAAACAAGGCCCTGGGAAGTTAATTTATTTGCCCATAATGTTGTTGGCTAGTATGTAATAGAGCAGACATTGGGGCCCAGGTCTTCTAATTTGATATCTAGCTATCTTTTTACTTTCTCTTGATGCCCCTAGAATACAAAGCACTGTACTAGGCACTTAGAGACCTTATAAAACCATGCCAGACCAAACCTGGAATTAGGCAGTTGCTTATATGATATGATTTGCAGATTATCACCCAAAACTCTTATCTTCCTTGGTTAGTTTATGTGAATGACATTATTCCTTGCTTTAGTTTTAGTCAATGGTGATATTGCTAGGAATTTCCTGTCATAATGGAAATACTCATGCCAAGGATCACCTATTAAGCCATCATCAGTTACACGTAAACATTTTAGCATGAATTAGTTTTTTTGGAACAAAGCCCTGATGGAATCAAGTGCGAGTTGGGTCAATTTTGATATGAGAAGGTGTGTATAGTCTGGTTGAGGGGGAAGGAAAAACCTTTATTTGGGGTGCTCTATTGCTACTAATGATGATGATAGCTAGCATTTAGAGGGTACTTTAAGGTTTGCCACATGTTTTACAAATATTTCATTTTAGCCTCACAATAATCCTGGGAAGATAGGTGCTATTATTATTCCCATTTTTACAGATGAGGAAACTGAGGCAGACAGAGATTAAATGATTTGCCTAGTGTTACAGCATCTGAGGCTAGATTTAACTCATGTCTTCTTGACTCTGAGTCCAGCACTATATCCACTGTATCACCTGTTATATTAGGAAAACATAGGAGTCAGGAGATAGATAGCATAAAGTAATGGGTCTTTGGGTTAGAGATGGAATAAAGAGGAGGCAGATAGAAGTACAGGAAAGAATTTACTGCCACACAATTTTGCCTGAAGTAAAATATTATATGTGTTAATACATATGACCATATAGACAAATATAATTTGGTTCTATGACTTTTTCCCCAAACATGAATCTGGGCAGACTTTGATTATTTTTTCATAAGGTATTCAAGGACACCTCTCAAGAACCAAAATTCTTCCATAGATCTGTAGTTTAAGCCACCTTTTCTACCATTCTCCCTCCCTTCCCCTCAATTATAATTAGCTCAGTTGACTACTTTAAACTTGGTTTGCTTTACCTCTTCATTATAGGCCTCCAGAGGAAAATGCCCTAAACTTGTACTGGAGGAAGAAGGAAAAGAAAAAGGAAGTCAGTAACCCTAGGTTTTCATTCTCAGTTCTTCTATTTTACCTTGTGCAAGTACTCTTTACTTTGTGCACCCTAACTTCCTGGGCATGACCTTAGACCATTTTGATTAGAGGCCCATGAGGGCTTTTGCTTTTACCTGATATTAGTGTGTGTGTGTAACTGCGCCCTGTGTATCTGGAATGACATCTCAGTCAGGAAAGAGTATATGAATACCTTCAAATACCTAATGCAGGATTCTTTTTTTTTTTGTCCCTTTCATAGGATTTTACAGTGTTTGGGAGAAAAAGGAAGTATGTGCTCCAAGTGTTTATGTAGTTATGTAAATAAAACACCTTCCCTCAAAGAAATTGCATTCTAATGCCTTACCACACTAAGGTGCTTACTCCTTGTGCTATGTGAATTCACTCCACAGGTTCAAAAATTTGGGGAAGAGTAACAGAGCTTCAGCACCATGCCTCATTCAGGCATTATTTCCAAAAAGCACATTCCTCCCTTGGATGTGAGGAAAATATCACCAATTCTCATCCCTAAACTAATTATAGTAATTATATCAATAAGTGTGGAAACTCCTTCCTCCTAAACAGATGTGTCACATGATAGATAAATCTTAGAGAGTTGCCTGCAGCCCATAGAGGGTAAGAGATTTACCTTGGTTCAGTAGCTACTAAGGGTATGTGGAAAGTAAGGAGAGTAAGGTCACACTTGAACTCAGGTCTTCCTGCCTCCAAGTCCCCCACTCTATTCACTACCCAAGTTATGGCTCTAATTACAGTAATTAATGGCATTAAAAATGTGTACTTGCTTGAAATTTATAAGTTTTTCAAATCCAGGATTCTTTCTGCTGAAGCATTTTTGTAGTTGTTCAGTCCTGTCTGACTCTTTGTGACTCTGTGGACCACAGCACACTAATGTTGTCTATGGGGTTTTCTTGGTAAAGATATTGAAATGGTGTGCCATTTCCTGCTCCAGTGGATTAAGGCAATCAGAGGTTACATGATTCCTAGAGTCACACAGTAAGTGTCTGAGGCTGAATTTGAACTTAGGTCTTCCTGACTCCAGGCCCAGTGCCCTATCCACTGAATCATCTAGCTACCCCTGAAGGGCTTCTGCTCCAGCCCAAATTAGAGGAAGTAAGTGTAACTATTGTATAGACTGGTGTAGCTGGGAATGCTTTAGTGGGTTAAGGATTGTTCTCAGTCGCCACTTTCTCCTTCCTACCACTTTGTCTCTAGAGATTTAATTACCCACACCTTGTTGCAATAGTCCCCTCAGTTTTTTGTTTTGTTTTGTTTTGTTTCTTAGTTTTGTTTTGCTTAGGGATAATATGATAGTCCCTAGGGTCTACATCTTCCCCTCCTCTGCTTTATAGAATTTATATTAAAAAAAAAAACTTAGAAATGAAATTACAGCCCCTCAGGGCTACCAGTTAGGAAGATTCCTAATATTTCTTAAGAAGTTTTTTCTTTGTCTCCCTTCTCATCCTTGTCCCCTGGCCTCCCTGGCTTCCTTCAAGTCCTAGATAAAATCCTACCTTCAGCCAAAAAGTCTTTCCCATCCCCCCTAATGCAAGTGCTTTCTCTTTGTTGATTATCTCAATTTAACCTGTTTCTGTCTTGCTTGTACATAGTTGCTGCATGTTGTCTTCCCAGTAGACTGTGAGCCCCTTGAAAGGACCACTTTTTGCCTTTCTTTATATCCCTAACACTTAGCACGGTGCCCAGCATGTAGTGCATGCTTAGTAAATGCTTGTTGACTTGACTTCACATTGAAGTGTCTTTGTTGGACAAGCCTGGGAAAGAGAAACTAGGGAAAGAGCACATCTCTCCTTGGAACTTTTTTTTAGTCCTTGACTAGAATGGGTACTTTAGCATGGTTTAGAATGGTAGAATGACGACTTCAGCATGTGTCTGATGCTTTAAGATTTATGCAGGGGCCAGTGGCTCTCCTTGATGTCTTCTTTCTCTGCACAATGGCTTAGCCCTGCTTTCCGTTTCTCCTTTCTGCTGTTGCCCCCATGTCACTGTTGATTTTTTTTGGCTGACTCAACTAAGTTACTAAATCCTGGATGTGGCTGAGGAAGATGACCCCACCACTGCTCCTGTTACTGAGCTATTGAGGTCCCCACTGCATCTTCTCAAGTCTATCAATATTTAACTCTTTTTCTCTCTTCAACTCTCTTCCCTGAAGTCCTCTCTGTAGAGATTTTAAAAAGTTCCTGCTGCCTCAGAAAAACTCCTTGCCCTATTTTCAGTGCTATGATAGCTTCTTTAAGAGCAGGGAAGACATACAACTCTCAGCGACTTAGGTCCCTCCCAAGCGCTGTGCTCCCCCCACCCCTCACTAAAGCAGCCAGCTCAAGCCTTGCTGGAATGAGCCTGCACTTTGGTTCCAAGCTTTAGATGCTTGGAGCACCTTTTGTCCATAAATTGAAAAATAAGCACTTGTTTTGATGGTCTTATTTGATACATATTGTGGCAGTTGGTCACTTGGTTAAATGACGTCATAGATTTACAGCGAAGTATTGACACATTCAGGCTCTGGGTTATTTTTCTGGCTCCGTCATTGATGCTTGTATTATAGGACAGTAGAGTGGGGGATCAAGTGCCTTGGCTTACTATTGCTCTTGTTCCCTTGCAAAGATCTACAGAAATCCAAATTTTATACAGAGTTGCTGATTTTTAAAAAAATCTATGTCTACTTAAATAAATCTGGGATCTTATTAGTATAGTTTATTCAGTTCTATGAAAAGAGAAATTTGGCCTATCTGATCTCAAAGTTCTCTTCCAGCTATAAAATTGATTTATATGAATGCAACATCATCATATTTTTAAACTACAATATCCAATCCTTTACATCTTTTTTTTTTCCTTCTATTTTCTCTCTTCTCACTCTTTCCTAATTCCTGACATCCAAGAGAATGTTTCCATGGATCTTTGATCTCATATACTCTCCATTTGGTTGTACAACCCATCCATACCTCATCCTGGGCTACTCTTACCTCTTGTCCATATTCTCCCATAAATTCTCCATAGACAAGCCACCCAGAATGCCTTAGGCCTTCTTCTAGTCAGGGATTCTTAACATAGTGTCCTTGAACCCTCACTGGATAGATTTGAGGGAATCTGTAAGTGTGGATAGAAGCAATTTTTTTTTTTAAATTTCACTAACAGGCAACTGAAAAAGCATTTCCTTTAATTATTGAAAAATTGGAGGGCAGCTGGGTGGCACAGTGGATAGAACACTGGCCCTGGAGTCAGGAGGACCTGAATTCAAATCCAGCCTCAGACACTTGACACTTACTAGCTGTGTGACTGTGTGACCCTGGGCAAGTCATTTAACCACAATTGCCTTGCCCAAAAACAAAACCAAAAAAAAAGAAAAATATTTTTCTGGTAAGAGGCCCGGAAGCTTTATCTGACTGCTGCCAAAGGAGCCCATGAACCCTTGCTTTGGTCTTTGTACAATTTGGGGGTACCATGTAGCATGTAGCATTCAAGCTTCTTATCCCTTACTGCCATTACATGGACATTAGTCTCCAATTCATGATCATGCATTTTCTAAAGGATGACCTTTATACCACTATTTGTGCATTGGTAATCAATGGAAATATGCTGCAGCTGCTGGTGCCCACTGTGCATCTCCCTGTTGATTTTGAGTCAACAACCATTTTAAAATACTTCATAAAAGCAGTTCTTTTTCATATTCTCCTAGCTCCTTTCCTCCATGTACTGTGTTGTGCCTAGTGGGGTGGAAGTGGAGGATTAAAAATAGTTCTTTATTACACTACCGAGCTATTTAATACTTTTCTTTCCAAAATTTTGCCAAAACCATGCTCTAGTTTCCTTAATGTTGTCTTTTCCTTACCTTTCATTTACTTTGTATGTATCTTGAGTGTACCTACTTACTAACATGTTATATCTCCCCTTTAGAATGTAAACTCCTTGAGGCCAGGGATCATTTTTGGTTTTGATTTTGGTTTGTATGCTTAGTGCTTAGCACAGTGCCTAACACATAGTAAGCACTTTGTAAATGCTTATTGATTGGATGATTATTCTTCATATATGCAGCTCTGGTAATTTACTACCCCCCAGACCAGTTCCTCACACACACACATATATTCACACTCACCTGCTCTCTCTTTTCTTCCCTCAATTTTTTCAGGTTTTTGTCCCAACTTGGTAATTCTTGTATTCCTAATTAAGTCCCAAATGCAAACAAACAAAACAAAAATAGGTTGGTGTCATGGATAATCTAGGCATTGATGTTTCTGTTTTTCAACCCTTTAAACTACTTTCTTTTTAAAAAATTAATCAGTTTTTTAAATTTATGAATAAAACAAGCGTTTCCCTAGCATAATACAATAAAAAAAGATGATTGTTTTCTGCCTTTTTTGTAGTCTTTTTTTGTTCCTCCCTCCACCTCTCCCGCCCCAGAGATGGCTATCATTAGACATAAATAGGTGTGTGTGTGTGTGTGTGTGTGTGTGTATATGTGTGTGTGTATACATATATATATGTATATATATATATATATATATATACATATATATATGTAAAATTATTCTGTACATACTTCTATTTATTAGTTTTTTCTCTGGATGCAGATACTGTCTTTCTTCATATGTCCTTTATAGTTTATTTGAGTATTTATAATAATCAAAATGACTTATTTACTCAAAGTCATTTTTTAAAAATTTATTTTATTTTTAATTTAGGGAATAAAACAAGCATTTCCATAACGTAGTATAATAAAAAAGATGATTGCATATGAAACTGCAAATCTGCTATGTACAGTTTGCTAGAGATGGCTACTATTAGACACAGATAGGTATATATACACCACCACCACCCCCTCTCTTTATATATATATACGTATATGTATATATGCATATATATACACACATATATATGTATATATATGCACCTATATCAAATCAAAATCAAAGTCATTCTTAAAACAATATTGCTGTTACTGTATACAGTGTTCTCTTGGATCTGCTCATTTTGTTCTTCATTATTTCATGCAAGTCTTTCCATGTTTTTCTAAGGTGATTGAGCTTATCATTTCTCCATTCTTAAATTTCACAATATTTCTTGGATGTACATGAGCAAAGCATGACCAACTTTAGCTGGCTCAATTCCCTCCTTCTGGCCTTGGGGGCACAATAGTAGATCCTACAGAACACGGAAGGAGAGGACATACTGCCTCCAGTGTTCCATAGTGGGAGTGGGCAGGAAGTGAAACTCACAGAAGCCTCCCTTGGTAGGTTTATAAAAGCTCAGAAAATCAAGCTAAACAAGTGTTACGAAGTAATGGTGATATTAACCATTTCAATATCATATCATATCACTTCACTCTTCCAGTGATATTAGAGTACAAAATTTGTTAACACAGTGCTCAGTCACTCAATAAAAAGTCTTATTAAGTTTAGAATAAATGTGTTTATGAGTGGGACAAAATGATTTTCTGCCCTAACAGGAAATTATTTCTGAGAAAGAAGTGGTACTGCTTAATGTTTTATACAACATGACAATTTTCCTTTCAGATCCTTGTGAGAGTTTCTGTAGTGCCAGAATTTCACACATAAATATTCAGAGATAAATGTTTCTTTAAAAATGAAAGACTCCGAGTGTGCCTTTTTTTTCTTAACAGAATGATGTCTGTTAACCCAAATTAAGTACTGATGATATGCGAAGAATTGTTTTTCAATGCTTCTTCCTCTCCACTCCTGAATTCTGAGCTTACACACACAAAAATCTCATCTGAAAGCAGTAACTTTTTTTTCGCATTTATATCACTCAAATGTAGCTAAATGGATTCTCTTCAAATTCGCAGCAAGCTAAATTTTAGTCTGTGGGAGGTTTTGATGGTCCAATTATAAAATCTTATAGAGGCTTATAATAAAAATGCTGATAGATTTTTACACAGTGATCTGAATGGCATTACTCTATAGTGTTACTATAGTGGTCTTTTTTTTCCTCAAAAAAAAATACATTTGGCATTGAATGCTTTTCAGGCTCAAATCGACAAGGAATTTTAAAGCTCTACTAGATTTCCAGGTTCTTAGAAAGCAAAATTAATGAATCAACTAAATTTGGCTTTTGAGTTGTACCTCATGTGAGACTTTGTTTTGCATGTGAATTTATTTATAGCAACAGTATGTTCTAGCCATAATCTTAGCAATAATTTCATTCTTCACAGAAATATAGATTTGAGTGGCATGCTCTAATTCAATAATATAGGAATCTTTAAAAATATTGTGGAGAGAATTTTTAAAATATATAGAGAACGCATAGTGATTAGAAATCATTATTAAGTTGCAAACTGTTTGGAGACTGACCATTTATTGAATGGAGATTTGGGCATGTAAACTGGTTGTAGAGGTTACATTCACAATAGCATGTACTAGGCTAGCAGCAGTTTAGTAAATTGGTATATAAACAAGCATCTGTTGGAGGAATGTAAGAATGACATCATAAAGAATGTATGGAAAATTTTAATTGAGAAAGAATGATGCACAATTGTAGCATGACTTTAAGTCTAAATTGATTTTGCCAACTGGGTAAAAGTGGGATTCTTGCAAACCGTTCCAATACCATAAAGTATTTAAAATGTAATGTCCTGTTAATGTACCTAAAAATTAGACTCTGGGTCATCCAATAAGAGTACTACTTACAGTAATACAGTCTATGTAATACACAATTATCTTGACAATAGTTTTATTTTTCAACAATTTTGTCATAAAACAGCAGTAAGATACATTGAATTTGATTCATTTTTTGTGTGTGAATCATTTAATAGGCCATTACATCTACTATATTAGACTGCATTCTCCTTTCGGAGCTTTTCATTATAAGACTGTCTTTAATGGAAAGAAGTTTAACCTTCCCTCCCAGATAGATTGAACCCCATAACAGTGTAAACATTCTCATTATAAAATAAAATCCCCTTCCCCAAGGGCAGTGCTATAATTATGTTGCAGAGCATTATATGAATGTTTCTCTTCAAAAATGCTGTCTCATTCTTGCTCTCAAGTTTTTATCATTTTCAGACCATCAGTAATAGTTTAAAATTATCATTTAATAAACATAAATCTGATCTGATTATTTTTTAATTTTTGAAGTTATTTTAATCAAGTTTAAGAATAAGTCATCAGTAAAATTGCTGTTGATTTATAAATAGGATAATTAGAGGCTTTCCTCCTAAGTACTGTTCACTGGCATTGTGGCTGTTTTTATTGCCTAGTCAAACCTCTTCATTCAATTTTAAAATTGCCTTTTGAATGAACTGCACTATGAGCTTGCCAAATAGTGTCACCGTTAATACTTTACCTCCTCTATTTCATTGTCCAGTCTGTAAATGCACAATAAATTGTTTGATAAGGAGGTCAATGAGGTTGTACTAGTTTTTAAGTGAATTACAACCAAACAGTTCAGATTATGTCACCCGCTCATTGTTATTGTAGTGCTGTGTTTAAAAGATAGCAGTGCAGCACTTAGTTTATTTTGTACAGTTACATCAAGAATACAGTATGTACAATCAAGAGACTGCCACTCTGCAGCAAATTGCCAATCTTTTCATAAAGAGAAAGGAAGAGAAAAATTACTCTTTCATATTCATAGAACTAAATTCACCCTTCTGTAAGGGTTTACTGAAAGTGACAAACCGACTGCGTTCCCAGTGCCTAGATAGACAGCCTATCTTATGTTCCATGGGAATGCGTTAGAACAAAGATTTCTAAAGCCAGAAGATTATTTCAAGACATACTACTTTTATAAAGATGCCAAAGGAAGTATTCATGGGGCGGCCCTAGGCCCATGTGTTATTAATATAAAACTATTTGGCTGGTCACAGTTATCTTCTACATACTGAATAGCAATTATAGTCCATAGGTGTATAAACTCATTGAGTTTGTAGTATGCATGGAGGATTCCAGTATCTGATTCTAGGTAAGTTTGGAACAAACACTTTCATACCTTTCTACTCGAAAATACATAACTCTGTCCTATCTCTAGCTTACTTTGTGAAAGAAATTAAGGTTTACATACATGCATATATGTAAAAGCATATATGTATTTATACACATATATGTATGGAAGTATGTATTTTTTTTTCCCTTATGCAGCATTGATGACTGTTTTGGGGTTTTTGTTTTTGTTTTCTGAGAAATGTAAAAGTAAGAAACTTTGTGCTTGTTGAGTCTAAAGGAGAAGTCTCTGTGTGTGTGTGTGTGTGTGTGTGTGTGTGTGTGTGTGTGTGTGTGTGTCCCTTTGTAACAGAAGGAATGTTTCTTATGTTTCTGTCTTCAGACAGTTGGCACACATTTCATCTCAGCAGCTGCTTTCTCTTAAAGTGCAGTAGAGTGTAGGACTGTAGTGACACCAGCATTAATACTTCACATTCTGCTATCATATGCTGTCACTGTGAAATATGGATCTAGGTTACATGTGTTTGCAGACTTTGTACTGCTGAATTATGAAAGCTGACTCTGTTGGAGGATTGTGTTGTATTCAGAGACTGTGAACTGAACAATAAATGAATGCAGTAGGATACTTGTAGTGATACACAGTGCACTCCCCTTTTGGCCTAATTGAGCCCATAGCTTTAAAATTTGGAATTGCCAAATCAAACTTACTGCCCTGGAAAATAGCTTATAATAGACAACGAAATAATTCTGTCAAAAAGACACCTTTTACTTATTATCCCTAGCTCAAATATTATTTTTAGATCGCGTTTGTGGATCGGTAGAAATCGCTGTACTCCAGATGCATAAAACAATAAAGATTATTAAAAAGGAATCAGAGAAAACTTTGTCCTATTTAGTTAAAACGATCAGGTAAAATAGCATTAGGATAAGTTAATTGCATTGAAAAAATTCAAAATCATGTGGCTAGAAAGGTACTGTTTTAGGCTTTAAAAAATCAGGGTGCCTTCATAAGTACTTTTTTTGTGTCTGTGATTTTGAATGCTTATATCTCAACTTTTCCATTTTAGGTTGCTGAATGTATTGATTTGTATTTAGACTTATCTCTCTTGAGCTAAGATGCAGTGTGGCTCACTTTTGCGATTTTGTTACAAAAGGCAGGCATTTGGAATTTCTTATTACAGTTTGCTTACTTCAGTTCACTTTTCCCCTGTACAGTCATGTATAAAATTGTGGACCTGAGTTACTTACCATTTTGGAGACCTTTCTACTACAGTGAACTTTAGGTTATTTGGGCTGTAGTGAATTTTGTTGTAGCGAATACTGTGCAACATGAACGTCTGGCACTTGGAATTTGTTATTGTTATAATAGAGATTTTCATTGTACACATTAAAATGTGATTTGCCCCGTATAAGTTTTCTTAGGGTTGCTCAATTGAAGTACTATCATTTTGCATTTCTTTTCATATTATACAGAGTAATCCAATTTTTTCCTCATTGTGTTATATTTGTGGAAGGTCTTCTAGAATAACATGCATTTTCCTGGGTAAGGTTAAAATCAAAACTACAAACATTCGGTTACGTCAACAAAATGAGTCTTAGACCAGGACATCATTTGAAAGTGATGTGTTTATGCAGTGTTGCTGTAACCCAGGAGGTTGTATTAACTTTCTTTGGTGACAATACACAGTGTAATGATACTGACTGAGGGAAACTGCAAGTGTTCACTTGTATGAAATTGAGATTCCTTTCCCCTTACCCTCATTTCTCCCATCTTAAAAATAAAACTCTTTCCTTTCCTTCAGATAACCATAAGAATGAGACTTAAGAAGTAAATACCAGATTTCCACCACTTGGAGGGAAATGCCTTCCTGGCTTGGTGTCTATATTGTTTAAGTAGAATGTAAGTTTCTTGAAGTTAGGGATTGTTGGTGTTTGGTTTTTTTTGTTCTTTTTTTTTTTTAATTCCGAATGCCCAGTACAGATTTTGACACACAGCAGAGGTCAGGAAATGTTCGTGGACTGATTGATTAAATGAGGAACATTAGTTACATTCAAACACAGCTTGCTATTTGACATCTAGGACAGTATGTGAAGAAAAAATAATCAATAACTAGTATTTGTCACTTTTAGGATTTGCAGAATGCTTTGTTATTTATAATTTCATTTTCATAATAACCCTAAGAGGTAGGTGTAATTATTATCTCTATTTTACAGATGAAGAATCTGAGGGTGAAAAGTTCTTTAACCTGCCTAGTCACATAGTTATTAAGTATCTGAGGTAGGATTTGAATACAGGTCTTTCTGACTCCAAGTCCAGCACTCTATACACTGGACCACCTAGCAGCATAAATGAATAGAAAGGACACCATTTTCAGGTGCCTTATATATCCTTTCCTAACTGTGGTAGAGTTGTCTTCTTCTATTGGCATATATTCTGATCACAAACCAGAGAGCAAGGATTGTTTGTATCTCTACCCCTTTTCACTTGAAATTCATATAGTCTTATATCTCATTGTAGATGCTCCCCTGCAATTGCTGTGCAGCCTTCCCAATAAGATCATTTTATGCCTCAGGAAGTTAGTGTATGAGTTCATCTTTAGGTATGGCTGTGACTTGGTGTGTATTTCTGTGAGGTGCTAATTTGTACCTTTTCTTTGAATGGAGTGGACACTGGATAGACTATATAAGCAGAGAATGTGTTTGGCTTTAGAGAGCAAGGCACAGCCAACATGACATTTTCCGTCATACTTAAATAATCTTTGACCGCTGGCTTTAAGTTAGTTGTGTGAAGTTTGAATGTTTGTTGAGAATAAGGACTCTTTACTGAGAATGGTCTTCTGAAGTGGACTCTGAAAATGCTACTGTTAGCCAATTCCAAAAACATAAAACACATCACCAGTTTTGGCAGTGGAATCAAAAGTGCAAATGAAACCAGTGAAAGGTGAAAGCAGCAAATTTCTTTCTTAGACGCAGCCTTATGCAAGTCATGACAATTAAATACAGTTTACCCTGCTGCTTTTTCTTTGTGTAGGACTTCAGGGATTTCAATTTCTTTTGTGATTTTCCCTCTTTACCAGAGCCATTCTTTTTAAGAAGGGCGAATCAATGTTTAAAAGATTTTGAAACTGGATCCCAAGCTGTTTAAAAAAAAAAAAAAGGTCTGAAAGGAACTGGTATTTTTAATCCTTAAAGGAAACTAAATTTCATTTTGCTGCTGTGATTGATTTAGGATTGTGCAGATTTTACATGTATCTCTGAGAATTGCTAAATATGATTGCTCACCTTTCCTTTTCACCAACTTATCTGACCCTCTCTCAACACATATGCAAATACACACTGCTGCCTCTGACCCACCTGCCTCAGATCCATAATTGTTTTTGGCTGATAATTACACAGTCTTAGAGTCATCATTATCTCTTCACTGTCTCTTTACTCCCTGTATCTAGTCAGTTGCAGAGATTGGTAGATTCTGTCTCCTCAGCATCTCCTGCTTCTCTTCCCTTCCCTCCATTCTCATTGCTTCCCTCCATCTTGCTTCAGGCCATTAGTGCTTTTCTTCTGGACTGTTGTAATAGCTGCCTGATTAATCTACCTGCCTCAAGTTTCTCCCCTCTCCAGTCCATCCTTCATCCGATGCCAAAGAAATGTCACTAAAGTATAGGTCTGACCATATCACTCCCTTGCCCTGAAAGCTCCCATATTTGCCTATTGTCTCTGGGATAAAATACAAATTTCTTTCTTTGCCATGGGGGGAAGGAGGGAGGGAACAAGGATATATTAAGTACCAACTATATGCCAGGCGCCATGCTAAGCACATTACAAATTTCATTTCATTTGAGCCTCAACTACCCTAGGAGGTAGATGCTATTATTATCTCCATTTTATAGTTGAGAAAACTGGGGTGAACAGAAATTAAGTGACTTCCCCAGGGTCACACAGCTAGCAAGTATATGAAGTTGAATTTGAACTCAGGTCTTCCAAACTGCAGGCCCAGCACTTTTATCCTCTGTGTCACCCCTGGCTGCCTTCACAATCTGACCCCAGACTACCTTTCCAGGCTTACATTATTACTCCGTACCAGCCTGACAGAACTACTTGTAGCTCCTTATACAGAATTTTGAATCCATCCCCTTCTATGTGTTGCCACTCATGACTAGAATGTACTTCTTTCTTACCTCCTCCTTTGAAACTATAGCTCCCTTCAAAGTTCAGTTTATTTGCTACCCCGGACATGATGTCCTTTCTGATTTCCCCTAGCTGTTAGTGTATACCCAGGACTTTGTGCTTACTTAGTAAAGACAGTGTATCCCAAAGGTCTGTTGCAGTTTGGGATGCATGTTTGGGCAGCTAGGTGGCTCAGTGGATAGCCAGTCCTGATATCAGGAAGTCTCATCTTCAATCTGGCCTCAGACACATATTAGCTGTGTGACCCTGGGCAAGTCACTAAACCCTATTTGCCTCAGTTTTCTCAACTGTAAAAATGTGCTGGAGAAGGAAATGGCAAACCACCTTATTATCTTTGCCAAGAACACCCCAGATGGAGTCATGAAGAGTTGAACATGAATGAAACAACTGAACAACAACAAGAAGACCTTTGGAAAACTGTATTTTTAAATTTATTTATATGAGTATACATTCTTTCATCTGATAGAATGTAAGCACCTTAAGGGCAAAGAATGCTTTGTTTTTGTCTTAGTATCCTCAGTATCTAACACAGGGACTGGCATTTATGTTAGTTGGTTAGATTTGAATGCATGTGATCATTTAGTGTGGTTTTTTTACTAATATCAGTTTAAACTTATTTAGTTTTTAGAATGTATCCACAAAATTCTATCTGGTCAGAGTTGGGTAAGATTAAAATCGATGCAAAATCTCCAAGTACATAATTATATCAATGAATAATTCAATGGTTTTTGCATCCTTTATCCTGTTTCATAATGTATCATTTTGATAAACTCTGGCTTCTTGCTCTACTATATGCAAGAAATGACTAGCTATATTCCATAGGCTGAAATGAAAGCGTAAGAATTTGGCTAATTTGGTGCTGTGCAAATGAACTTCCCTTCCCCTAGAGCTTGTCTCATTGGTCTGGATCTAAAGGCATAGCTTTAGCTTCCTAATACAGTTTTGAGCTCTTCAATACTATGGATAGCATTTATGCAGTTAACACTAATTTGAAATTTAGTCTGCCTGGGTTTCTGTCTTTCCCAGTAAGCAATACCTATTATCTTGAAGTATTAGCATTCTTAATTATCATAAGCTAATAACACTTACAAATTTTTGGTATTAAAAACATTCAATATTAGAAAAATGGCATTGGAAACTGCTATTGCATGGCTCTTCTCACATTGCTATAACAAAGAGAATCCATACTGCTAATTTTATGAAATCAGTACTAAGTTAATATGAATTGTAGATTTGAATTTTCTCTTAAGTCTTCTAGTGAATTATAAATTTCACTGTATTTATCTGCAAAATCTTCACTTCTGTTTTTGTTAGATAAATCAAGTCAGTTTTTCTTCTCTTAAGATAAGAAGTGTGGGATCCTCCTAACTCTTCTTCCTGCTTCTAGCCTGTCCACGTCAAGACCATCTTCAAAAAGATGCTAAAGTGATATGCTTAGAGTAAAACATGGAACTGATTATGTTACTCCCTCCTCTGCTTAGAAATCTTCCGTGGTTCCCAGTTGCCTCTACTACAGGTTTTCTTAACCCACGGTCTGTAAACTTAAAAAAAAAATCATAGCTCTATTTCAATATAATTAGCTTACTTTGTCATTCCATATATTTTATTTTATACATTTGAAAACGTTATTGTAAGAAGGTATCTGTAACTTCAACAGACTGCCAAAGGGTTTCGTGATGTAAAAGCTGTTAAGAACCCCCACTCAGGTATAAAATTTTTTAAAAAATCTTTAGGCCGTCAAACCCATCTACATACTAGCTCCCACTTGCATTTACCATCTTTAAAAAAAGAAAAGTATTATTTTGCTTCATATACTTTCTATTTTAGTACATTGTCCTAATAGCTGGTCCCTTTATACCACATTCCCTCTCTGACATCTTTGTCTTTGCAGATCTCCTTCTGAATTAGTTTCTTTCCAAGCACAGTACAGACATCACCTCCCATAGGAGGTCTTTCCTTCCATTCCCCCTGGTGGTTAGTATTCTTTTCCTTGTGAAACTCCTTTATATACACTTTGTGCTTGCTTTCCTGTGTATATGCTGTATCTTCTCAATAGAATAGGAGCTTCTTGATGGCAGGGACTATTTCAAAGTTGTCTTCCAATCCCAGGTACCAGCACATTTTAGGTGCTTAATAAATGTTTATAGAATTGAATGGACAAAAGTTCCCTTTTAGAATTCACCAGAAATGAGTGCACATGTACTCTTTTTATACACAATCGTTTATGGGTGTTTTTGATGAATCTTCAAATGTGCTAACTTCCTCTGTTGAAAGTTTCCTTCAGCACAATCTATGCCTTTCCCTACCTGGTATGTACATTGTCAAGGGAAGAATCATTTATTTAGGGAGATACACTTCTCAGGTGTAAGAGAGAGTTGTAATGCCTGAATTTTGTTAGTTCAGGGTCTATTTGAGGATGAAACAAGGCACTTGTAAGTCACTGAAGAGTTAACCAAAAAAGTTTACCTTGCTCAAACATGACGACAGTAAGCAGGAAGGATGCAATCACATTCATCTTCAGCTTTGGTAAAAATAGTTTCCTTTACCTCCTTATGAAATCCTGTCTGGTCAGCAGATCATCAGGGCAAAGCATGGTGACTTTTGAGGTCTCAGGCAGAGACCCAGACTTCTCCTGGCTGGGACTTTTTTATGCCCTTAGGTGACCGGGAAGCTCCATCAGGATATGTCTGGGGCAACTGTGTCTACTTTTAGGGAAAACTAATCCCCTCTCTGAGGAAGAAGGGAGGAGTGGCCTAGTGCTACCCCATGTTGGGAAAGTATATACAAAGTAAGATGTGGAGGAAATAGCAGCCAATCTTGTTCTGGGGGCACTTTGTCTCCTTGTAGGGAAAAAATAAACCCTGTCACAGATGTGAAGAAGGTGGAGTGGGCCTAATTCAAGCACATTAGTCCTATCATGTCAGGTTATAATTGTTTTAAAAACTCCTGTTTACATTTTACTTCAATTTAGAGTGCATTCTCTCTTACAGTGAAAGAATTAAAAGCAAAAGACCTCTCATACTACAGTTCTAAAATGTTTCCCCATTAGAACAGCATTGACAGTGTTGGACCCAGAGTCAAAAAGATGTAGCTTCAGGTCCTAGTTCTGACACTTTTGACTGGGACCATGGACAAATCAATTAACCTCACTGCTGCAGGCAGACACCTGTCTACTAAGTTATAGATAGGTTAAAGGATTTTCTAGATGACATCACACATAGTAGGCCTATTCTGTATATAATCTTCCATGATATTAGCTATTTAGTATTTTCACTGCCAGCTTTCAGTGATGAAGTAACATAGAC
Organism: Phascolarctos cinereus; assembly: GCF_003287225.1. Classification (NCBI taxonomy): domain Eukaryota; kingdom Metazoa; phylum Chordata; class Mammalia; order Diprotodontia; family Phascolarctidae; genus Phascolarctos; species Phascolarctos cinereus. Next base: position 166,224,800 of record NW_027556098.1, on the reverse strand, counting down.
TCTGTGCATCAGTAAAATGTACTATTTTAAAAACTAGTTGGATGATTTTGCAATGGGTAGGAATCTAATGAGAATGAAAAAAGGAAGGGTAGGGTCAAATGTGCCTGTGTATACAAATTTTGGACGCTGTTTAGTATAAAACTCTTTGATTCACTGTCATTCATTCTCAGATGTACACGCTACTTCCCTAGCTAGATTTTTGAAGTCTCAGGAGAGGGGCCCAAATCTTCTGTTCCCTCCCAGAATGTTACACAAAAGGCAGAGCCAAGATGGCAGAGTACAGGCAGTGACCCAGCAGAACTCTTCCAACATTCCCCTCCAGATAACTGTAAAACAACTCTTCCGATCAGGTTTGGGAGTAGCAGAGCCAACAAAAGGTCAAAATAGGACATTTTTCCAGCCTCAGACAACTTAGGAGATGGGCAAGAGAGGTCTGTGACCCCAAAGCAGGGACCCAGCCTGGGGTACACACTGTGGCAGCACCAGTTCCTGGCTTTTGAGGCAACTGCAGCAGCAGTGGCAGCAGCAGTTTTAGGAGCTTGAAGCCCACTGCCAGGAAGGGGATCCAGAAACTGGTCAGAAAAAAGATTGCAGGGGACCCTTTGCTGGTACCGGATGCAGCTGGTGTTGATCGGCAACTCTATTGCTTATAAGCAGTTCTGGGCAGTAGTTCCAGGGAGGAGAAAGGTGCTTGTGGGGGCCCTGGTCACAGTTCCAAGGCAGAGAGGAGTGCTAGCCCTTGTGGCTATCAGAGAGCAGGGAACCCTCCTGGGTAAAGACCAGAGTGCAAACCAAGAGAGCAGTGATCACACCTCTCTCCAAATTACATCACCTTGCCAAAAAAACCCAAAAAAACCAAAAACCAAAAAACACCTCCACCACAACAAAAAACAAATCATATCACCTGAGAAACACCAAAAACTTGTAGACCACCCCCTTCCCCAACTAGCTCTGAAAACAACGGCATGAAAAAACTCTCAGGGTGAGCAAAGTGCAATTTGAAAAGATAATTCAAAATCAAGAAAGTCTAGAAAAGAGAGCAAACAACCAAAAAAGAACATGATCACAAAAATTACTCAGTGGGAAGACCAAGATATACACTTAGAAGAAGACAACAGTATAAAAACAGCTGCAAACAAAGCCTCAAAGAAAAAATATTAATTGGATCCAAGGCTAGCAAGAATTCCTGGAAGAGTTAAAGAAAGAGATTAAGAGTGGTAGGGGGAAAAAATTGGGAAAAGAAGTGAGAGTGATGCAAAAAAAATTAGAATAGAATTATAACAGCTTGGTAAAAGAGGCACAAAAAATACTAAAGAAAATTAACACCTTAAAAAACAGAATTGCCTTAATGTTAAAAGAGGCATACAAATTCACTGATGAGAATTCCTTAAAAAGCAGAATTTGCCAAATGGAAAAAGAAGTATAACAGCTCATTGAAGAAAATAATTCCTTAAAAACTAGAAATGGGCAATTGGAAGCTAATTACTCCATCAGACATCAAGAAACAGTAAAAAAAATTTAAAAGCATGAAAAAATATCAGAAAATGTGAGCTAACCTCATCAGAAAAACAACTGACCAAGAAAATAGACCAAAGAGATAATTTAAGAATTATTGGAATACCTGAAAGCTATGATAAAAAAAAAAAAGAACCTAGAAATTGTATTTCAAGAAATTATAAAGGAAAACTGCTGCAAAATCTTAAATCAAGAGGGCAAAATGGAAAATGAAAGAATCCACTGGTCACCTCCTGAAAGAGATCCCAAAATAAAAACTCCTAGGAATGTTATGGTCAAATTCCAGAGCTTCCAGGCCAAGAAGAAAATATTTAAGGCAGCCAGAAAGAAATAATTCAAATATGGTGGCGCCACAGTCAGTATCACATGAGATTTAGCAGCATGTAAGTTAATGTAGCAGAGGCCTTGGAATAGGACATTCCAGAGGGCAAAGGAGCTAGGATTAAAACTAAGAATAACCTACTCAGCAAAACTAAGTATAATCCTTCAAGGAAAAAATGAACATTTATTGAAATAGAGGACTTTCAAACCTTTATGAAGAATAGACCAGAGCTGAATAGAAAATTTGACATTTAAACAGAAGACTCAAGAGAAGCATAAAAAGACAAACATGAGAGAGTAATCATAAGGGAGTCAATAAAGTTAAACTACTTACATTTCTATACAGGAAGGCGATATATGTTAACTCCTAAGAACTTTAACATTAATAGCACAGTTAGAAAGAGTCTGCATAGACAGAGGGCACAGATGTGAGTCAATTATGTTGGGATGATCTCTTTAAAAAAATGAAGGGGTGAAAAAAGGGTGCACTGGGAAAAGGTGGAAGGGAGAAGTAGAATGGAGGAAATTGTCTCACATAAAAGAGGCATGCAAGGAAGAACTTTTATAGTGGAGGGACGAATGTGGGACTGGTGTCAGGCAATGCTTGGACTTTACTGTCATTGGAATTTATTTGAATTTATTTATCCAATAGCGAAACAGGAGGGGAAGGGGATAATAATTTTTTTGGGGGGGGATGATAAAAGTGAATGGATTAAGGAGGGCAGTAATTAGAAGCAAAATGGATTGTTGAGGAGGGACAGGATAGAAAGAGGAAGATAAAGAGAACAAAATAATATGGAGGGAAATACACAGTTAGTAGTCATAACTGTGAATGTGATTGAATGGGATGAGTTCACCCATAAAATGGAAGTGGATAGCAGAACGGATTAGGAACCAGAATCCAACAATATGTTGTTTATAAGAGACACACTAGAAACAGAAAGACACACAGAGTTAAAAACAACTAGAAGAGAATCTATTATGCTTCAGCTGAAGCAAAAAAGGCAGCAATCATGATCTCAGACAAAGCCAAAGCAAAAATAGACCTAATTTTAAAAAGATAATCAGGGAAACTACATTTTGCTAAAAGGTACTATGGACAATGAAGAGATATTAAAAAATTTTAAGGGCTGATTTCTCTGATAAAGGCCTCATTTCTAAAATATATTGGGAACTGAGTCAAATTCATAACAATAAGGTACAGTTCTCAGTTGATAACTGGTCAAAGGATATGAACAGGCAGTTATTTAGAAGAAGAAATTGAAGCTCTCTGTCGTCATATGAAAAAAATGGTCTACTGCTGTTGATTAGAGAAATGCAAGTTAAAACAACTCCGAGGTACCACTTCACATGTATTAGAAATGACTAATCCTGGAGGGGATGAGGGAAATTAGGTACAGGGATAAACTTTTTAAAGAAGGTGTTGTGAACTGGTCTGATCATTCTGGAGGACAGTTTGGAACTATGCTCAAACAGTTACAAAATTGTGCATGCACTTTGATCTAGCAATACCACTACTAGGAGATCAAAGAAAAAGCCAAAGGACTTATGTGTACAAAATATTTATAGCAGCTCTTTTTGTGCTGGCAAAGAATTAGAATTGAGGGAATGATCATCGATTGGGAAGTGACTGAATAAGTTGTGGCATATGATTATCATGGAACACTATTGTGCTGTGAGAAATGACGAGGGGAGTGGTTTCAGAAAAACATGGCAAGACCTATATGAACTGCTGTAAACTGAAGTGAGAAGAGCCAGGAGATCATTGTATACAGTAACAGCAATGTTGTAATGATGATCAACTGTGAAGTACTTGGCTACTCTGATCAATACAATGATCCAAGACAATTCCAAAGGAGTCATGATGAAAAAAACACTGTCTCCAGAAAGAGAACTGATGAACTCTGAGTGCAAACTGAGGTATATTTTTTCTTAGTTCCTTTATGTTTCCTGGTTGTGTGTGTGTGTGTGTGTGTGTGTGTGTGTGTGTGTGTGTGTGTGATATGGTTATCATGGAAATATGTTTTCCATGGAGACCAAAAAAAAAGCATAAGCATAGAGCTAGTACTTAAGTATTTACTAACTTAATAAACCACTTTAAAAAAAAAAGCCTACCATAATGGAAAACTGAATCAAGGTTTTATGGTTAGGGAATCAGACTTTGGTGCTAAGAAAGCTTGGCTAAGATCTCTGATATAAGACTGAAGTCATGACCATCACTTTTAATGCATGCCAACCTGGGAGGTAGTGCAACTAATTGGACCATGCTAGACCTCTAGCAGCCTGAACCAAAACATACTTACCTGCCTTTGCTTGTTGGTTGCCAGGGCCTATGTCGAGCCTCACTGACTCTTTGTAGCCCTGACGTTGTTGAGTGTCTGGCCCAAGCCTTTTTTCTGATTTACTAAGGAGTATCACTTGGCAAGGTGTTGTAGATAGACAGGGGCCAGAAGACTAAATGGATGACCAAGAATTAGATTTATTTGAGGCTATGGAAATAAGCAAAATTCTGAATGATGTTTTATCAGAAGAGCAAGTATCCTAGAATTGAGTGTTGGTGTGTACCATTTACATTCCAGGGAGGTCCTGTTCTGTGCCCGAGAATAGTCATGTTTGACTTTAAAATGTAAAGCTGCATTTCAGACAGTTAGGTTGAGAGAGATAGGAAGCATGGTAGTAATTGGTATTCTTTGAAAATAAGCATTATGAAATTTGTAAGATTATTATCTATATATTTTATATAAGGACACATAAGCCCAGTCAGATAGAAGGATGTGTTTCTGGGTGAGATGGCCACAGAAGATGTAAAGATTTTCCTCTACATTTCATCTTCTCCCTGCACATCGGAATCTATTTCCTCCCCATAAAAAGCTGGACACAAAGTATAATACCATGTACGTGCTAAGTCTGATTAAAATTTTCTTCATTCTTGATTGTCTGCAGATTAAACTTGGAGTGGACTTATTTGTTCTCTGACCCAGCATTTTTGGATACGTGGCATTTCATGCGAGCAAGGAAATAAACATGCTTAAAAACAAAGTCAGAGAAAATTGTAGATTCAATCAAATCCTTGAGATGATTACTTAAGGTTTTGGTTTGAGAATAGCAAACAGATGCAAACACTACTTCTGTCTACCTTTAGTTTCAGAGTTGGCTTTCTTTCATCCTTGTAGAGAGAGCTGGAGCTTGGTGAGTTCCTAGAATATACTCTTTTTAAAAAATGATCTGCCTAAAAAAGGAATTTTATAAGAAGAAAATCCTCCTGGAAAATGATGCCATAATATCTCATCTTCATTGCCATCTTATTATATCAACTTTCAGACTGTCCCAGGACAGCAGGACAGAGAATGGAATTTGTCCCAACCAACGTTCAACCTCCCAGAAATTTGGAGAAATTTGGGGCCTTTCATCCCCCCAGATGGCCATTAGGATGAAGGCTTTTCTGGGAGAAGATCCAAAATCATCTCAGATGTGTAGATTTTGGACTTTATTCAGAAGGGCTGCTCCATGGAATTTGAGCCAGTCCCAAGGTCAAATCAGTTTATTTAGGCAGGTTTATCAGCAAACAGAATCCATTTCTGTGATCTATCTCTAGCTTAGCCTCTGTCTCAAAAGGCTTTTAGCTATTTTTAAAAAAATAAATTTTATTAATTTAAGGGTATTAACATTTTGGTTTAATTTTAGTAAATAAAACAGGATAATTCAGTATGAGATTTTGCCAATAAAATACTCTAGTGCACATTTTATAAAAAATCTATTGTTTTACTCCTCATGAGGTTGTACCTTCAAGTGATGAAACGCACTTAGGTATTTATAGTGAAAAAAGGAAGAAAGAAGGAAGAGAAAAAGTCACAATGTTTATTTTAATGAGCCCATTCCTGGGCAAAATTTTATGTCATTTTTTTTTTACTCTGCTGTATTTTGGATTTTCTTTCTGTTCTCTCATACCTGCTGTTAGATCAAATGATATGGCTTTAAGCTAAGGACTTTTACAAAGTACTGTAAATCACATCCCTATCTTCTCATTTAAAACCAGCAGGACATCCCATCATGCCTACCTTTTAATTAGATGATATTTTGATCAGTATTCTCCTTCATTAATGATCAGTTTCTATGAGTCAATGTACCGTTTAACTACCAAATATGAAGTTACTTATCATATCACAAAGAGAGTGGAAAGAAAAGGTGGTAATATGGGTGGGCTGGGGGTAAAGAAGAGATGTGTGACTCAGCAGAAGCCTTCCTTATTTTTGTTGGAGTTATTACAAATGTAAACTATTGGTGAAATGGTTTACTATGGCAGAATTCTAATTTAGATTTTTGTCTTTTGTATCCCCAGCATCTGGCCTCAGTACCTGGCATGTAGTCAGTACTTAATAAATGCTTCATGAGTGATTTTTAAAAAATTAATTAATTGATTGATCAGATGGCTCTTTGCAGTAGCAGTCCCTTATTTTTTAAAGGCCTGAGTGTTTATAAATTAAAAAAAAAAAGATGAAGACTTCCTCATCGGGCTTCTCAGATCAGTGGTGACTGGACTGCTTTTTGCTCTCTGTTCACATCCAGATTTGAGATGGCCCGTTATTATCTTAATGTCTTTCTCACATTCTGCTAGTGCTTCTGCTCCAGTCTTGATTGTGCTGTTTTGTGTTCTAATATTTAATACAGCACATTTTATGTTACTCTTTTTTATTTCGTTTTATGTGCTGCATTATAGTATGTATTTCACTGTTGGATTTAAATTGGGGAAGGGAATCCTGCTTTGTCCTCGTACTATAATGAAGATAGAGTTTGTTAATATAAATGTAAACTGCTGTCTTAGGTGCATCATCACATGAAGACTGCTTCATAATTGAATATGTTGGTACTGGATACATTTAGAAAATTACAGTCCCTAAACACCTACTCAGAGAGAGAGATGAACTTAATGGTTTATTGTGTACAGTTTCATTTAAAAATATTTTAGAGGAGTGACTTATTTGTGAAAATATGTACAGAGGAAAGTAATGATGGGAACAGTGGAACAGTTAAAGAAAATATATATGCAGCAATTACATTCAACATTTATTAGGATCCTTTTCTTGAAAGTTAGATATTTTTAAGGGTTTCAAAATATGGGTATTAAAATTAGGTTAGTCTGAGAGAAGAAATAAGTTTCCAGAAACACTTTAAGGACACATTGCATTCTTTAATAAGTAGAACTATAAAGTACATTACTTTTTATTAAATTATCTGCCTTTCCAGAGCAGTATTCTGTTTAAATATACATAAAGTGTTAAGAATGACAGGGTGATTTCTATTTCAAACCTTTCTTCATTTTCTTAGTGATGTGAAGAAATCATTCATTTTGTTATATCTATGCTTACATACACTATATATACACACAGAAACATATATAAACATGTTTCAAATAAAGATTGAAAAGATTGAAATATAAATACTACGTGTATGTATACACACACACACACATACTGCAAAATGTTTACAGGCATACCAGTGATTAATGCTGAATTACTAAAATTCTTATTTGTCAACAACCAAATGTTTTGTGTTGAAAAGAGTAATGTAAGAAACATGAAGTATTTGGAATAAAAAAGGTGCCATGCTTAAATATTTTTAAAATTACATTTATTAAAAATCTTAAGCATTTCTCTGGCTTATTCAAGCCTTTAAAAAGGAGATTAATCACATTCATGCCAACATCAGTGTGATTGAACTGGTTATTCATGATGTTTTTTCTAGCATAGATGCCTTAACATGATAGTTGATGGACATTTAATCATGCACAAAGCTTCATGGATATTTTTGTTTTCTGAGATATGACTTCATAATATGAATATTGGGTTTTATTTAGTTACAAAATATTTTCAAACAGTTAGCATGCCCTGCCTTTTTTTTTCCCTCTTGTGTGCTAATTCTGGTTTAAATAATTACCAGTACTTTTAAAGTCTTAAATGAAATTGTGAGAGATTAGAAATCTGAGTCTGTAATTTATGTTCACTCTAGACTTGGCAAACTGAGTCCCAATGAGGTTGAGCTTTGTACTCTATTTAAAACAATCTTCATCAGGGCACTTTTGCCCAGGAAAATAAAGGCAATATCTGTATCATCTATACCCACCAGTACCACAAGAGAATTGAGGAAATGGTTGTAAGAATGCCTTTATCCCTGTAGTTAAACTGGAAGGAAGATGTGGATTTTAACTGCTTTCCATATTTAAAACTGTCAACTTGTGAAAAACAGGGGTTAAAAAGGATGAATATCTTTGTACCTTAATGGGAGAACTATTTCTGTAATAGTATCAAAGATAAACCAGTATATTAGGAACACTAAATGATAAAGGGTGATAATATGCCATTCTTGAGACTTCTTGGCTCTTACCTAACACATCAGAAAGTGATTGTTGAATTTTAAATAGCCATACAAATGGATGACATAGAAATTTAACTTTGCTTTGACCTTATTCTAATTCACAAGATGACTGCAAAATGACTTTGTTGCATCTGAATGTATGCTGGATGCTAAATCACTCCAGAGTATAAAATCTTTGTTTTGGCATAATGTTGATGCATAAACATTTGTACCCCATACTAACCCTATAAACATCACAATCCATCAGTACAATTACAAAAAAGATTGTTTGTTTTCACACTTAAAGCAGACATGAAATAGAGTGTCCTTAACTTAATCACCACCTTGATTTACCACATTTGCATATATTTGCATATTAATTGGACTACAGATTAAAATTGGTTTTGTAATTTTAATTAAGTGTCCACAAAGGTAAATGATTAGAACTGTTTAAAATACATTCTGACATAAATAGCAGTAAAAGCTTTTGTGATGATGTTTTTGTGGAATTACATTCAGAAAGTGGCCTTTTTATGATAGTAATTTTAATCTTAAATAGAATTATACAGTCAAACAGAACTGTGGATTCATAATCATTTTTTTCAAGATTCATTTAATATTTTGCTGATTTGCAGCACTTGATGAAAATGTACTGTAGGTTTAGCTGATTGCAAAATTAGGCCTCCAGAGCTGATAAACTGAGGGTTTAAACCCATGGTCTTTAGATGACTGTCTTGAATACTTGAAATGTATATCTCAGTATCTGTATCTGAGTGTCCATGTGTTGTTTTCTCTTTCATGTTATTCTTTCAGAATCCTCTTTTAATGATTTATCCTTTAAAAATCACCTTTAAATCACCTTAAGGGACCCTTTCATTCCCACTTGGAGTTAGGGAAAGTGTAAAGTATTTCAAGTTCATGATATTATATTTTTTTGGTATTTAGAAGAACCACCCCTGGCATCATCAAGGAAAACAGAATGCCATAGTTAAGAATAAGCTCCCTGGCATAGTAACAGGTCATACATTCTGGTGAACTCCCCTTAAGATGGGCACTGTTATAATTGGGAAGCAAACCATTTTTTCAAACCTAGTATGTTTAAAGTGTGGCATTTGCTTTCTCTTATACCAGACAGAAAATTGGTTTTACCAGACGGTTACTGGATGCCTAGCACCCCTTTCTTCCAGCTGGCATTTTCCTGTTTGGATCATTTTAAATCTTGGATGCTGAAACCCTCCCCACTCCCAGCTGCCACTTTCTTCACTGGCGGTACCCTAGTCTCAGCTCCCTGATGCTTCCTTGCACCCAGCTGCTACTTCTCTGCCTGGGCTCCTGGCTGTTTAGAGTACGTATTGGGCTAAATAAGCCTTTCCCTATGAAAAACTCTAAATTTACCCTCTATTATAAACTATAATGTTTTTAATTTGTGAATGAATGATATACAGCAGGTTTCTAAGTAATAAAATAGTAATAGGTAGATAGTTTTGTTGTAAAGTTCATGAAGATCATACCATTTACACATTTAGTGAGCTTCCTAATATCAGAGGCAAGATAGAAGGCATCAATGTTAGGAATAAATCAATGTATGTTTAAGAGCCAAATTTGAAATTGTAACACGCTATCAGAATTTGTTTGAAGATTCAAAATTCTATTGCATATTAGATCATATCTAACCACATATTTAAGGTAATTCTAAAACCGTAGTTTTAGACTACTGGGACTTGGGGTCACGAAGAGGCTCCATTTTTTCCTTCTTTCTGATCAGATGTTTAATTTTGTTGATGTAGGAAACTCGTAGTGAGGAAACTCACCACCAGTGCAAATCAGAAACCGTCCTATAGTATAGTCTTAGAGAGTTTTTTGGGTCCATGTAAGAGTTAAGTAACTTGCCCCAGAGTCAATCACAGCTAGTTAAGGTCAGGAAGAGTTAGATGCAAGTTTTCCTGACTCAGACATTGACCCTCTATCCACTATACCACACTGAGGAGGTCACTGTTTTGGAAATGCTTCAAAAATTCATTGAGCTTTTCCTTTTGTTGTTACCATAAAAGAGTCTCTAGAATTGAAATATGTTGAGAATTTTTATCTCTGGCAAACAGTCTTAGTTCTGTTTTCACTTTTATTCCAGTAGCATGGTTTATGTATAAACTTTTTATTTTGTAGCATGCTATTCTGATATATGACACAGAAATGTATATTGAGGCAGGAAATATGAGTGCATCCTTTTTCCCCCAGTTTCATTGAATTGAAGGGTTCATAATTGTTCCTGCTTCTCTTTACTAGCATTTATAAGACCTGCCCTGACCAGAATTATGAAGTAGACTAAGTCTCTCTTCTGTGCTTTCCTACAGCTCATTTGGTACCCTCTTCTTACCTTTTGGCATCTCTTACAGTCACTTATTCCCCATTTCCCTCATACAGGGTTACTCTTAGGGTTCCATGTTCTATCTTCCTCTCAATTCCCTGATCAAAACTCTGGAAGATCTTACCAAGATAGAAAGGCTCTGCTTTTTACAGGTCTTGGAAATGGGTTTTGAAATAGCAAGTGTTCTTTGTTCTGTTTGTTCTCATTTTACTTCTTTCTGCTAAAGAAACAAGCAATCCATTCTGATATGGAAAAGAGTGTTTAATGTACTTAGATAACATGAGGGTGAAAACGCTCCAGGTTGATCATTGCATTTTAAAAGAGAATTTTAGAGTGCCCTAACCCAAAGGACTCCTTGGTTGGTGAAAATTTAAGGGACTGTGACAGGCTGTGTAACTGGGCGATATTTCTGAATAGATGAACTCATCAAATCACAAGAGAGTGAGTAGCTGCCTACATGTATGGCTGACCCTGATCTAGCCCTATTTAACCATCTTCCATTTACTTCTACTATATATCCTATGTCACTAGTCTAAGAGAATCAATCCATGCATCTTCTTACGGTAAAATACTTCGGGTATTTCTTCAAAACACAGATTCCTAAAAAACCTGAAAAGAGTGGATTAGAAATGACAAGCAGAATACACAGGTCAAATCCCATTACAGTAAACTTAAGGGAGATATCCATATTCTCCTGGAATTTTCATTGTAATGAATATTTTTAAAAATAAATTCAAGACATGCTAATACACAAGGAAATTCTCTTTTTTATTTAGATGAACTAAAATAAATGGTGCTTTCAGATCTACAGACCACAAACAGTAATTTTCTAAAATGTGGGTAATATAGAGAAACTCAAGCCCAATCCTTTTGCCATATCTCCTTTTTCTTCTGCCAGAATCAACTGTTTTCACTGCTGTTATTCTTTCTCATAAAGAAAACTCTTTCTTATTTCCCTGATTAATTAAGGCTGTGGAAGAAAAGGTTGTTCCTTGACTAGACAGTTCTCTTATATCTGGTGCACGTACACTGAATCAGGTGGTTGATTTTTCCCTCCCTTTATCTTTTTGGACAGGGATTGAAAAAAAGGTTATTTTTTACTTAACAGTCAATTCATAGCACAGTATCAAACTTTGGTGCAATGAGGTTAACAAATCATTTTTACCACAGGTCAAATCTTGGAAACATCATAATTAGAATTTACTTTATTACAGTATTTATTGAAATGGCATTTGACCTAGTCAATTTCCTGTTGGACTTTTTTACCTGATTTTCTTTGGACCTACCCTGATTTCTTTCAGTCCATGAATGCTTATTTTTGTGGTATTATGCTGTTTGTTTAGTTGTCCAAGAAATGCTGTAATATTTGATGTGGTATTGTTAACCTTAAGCAGACAATGATTAGCCCGTATGATTAGCCCATAAGTATGGCTGCTAAGTATAACAGTAATGAAGAATGAAGTACTTATTGTGGGCAGACAAAGTGAAGTCAGGTTTGCTGTTCAGATTATCTCAAAAGATTTAAAATAGTTTTAGTCCCCTAAATGACATTTTGGTTCTCCTCTGCCTCAGTTTTTGTTGGCCCTTCTTTTTCCCTATCTAGACCATACTTCAGACTTTAAAAGATTGGTGATTCCATCCACGTGGGTACTAATTCCTTCCACCTTTGCAAATCTTAGTCCTTTCAGAAGTCAGGCCAAGTCAAGTCATTTATTAAGCACTTACTATGTGTCAGCCTCTGTGCTAAATTCTAGAGAGATAAAGTAAAAAACAGAGTTCTTGATTTCAGGGAACTCATATTTCAATGGGAAATACTTGTAAACAACTATATCATGTAGGATATATACAGGACAGAAACCTGGAGGCTGAGTCAAAGAGAGTAGAGTATCCAGTGTGAGAAACAGTGAGAGTTTCACTGTATTATAGAGGTTCATGAGTCAATATGGGCCTCATTACTCCCTGTCCCCAAAAAATCATTACCTGATGGCCAACCTTCTGATGATAAGCTTTCTAACTTAGCTGATCTGATCTGACGATGGACACAAAATCCATTTCTACTACCTGTGAAACTCAAAACCTTTCGAGCTTAGGAGGAACTTCCAGAGTTTACATTCCACTGCTACAGCCTTCAGGAACCATATCAAAGGATACTTGCACAACGAAATGAGGCATCCAAGTCAGATTTTAATGTAGGACATAAAAATTATATGAAATAAGTTCAAATTCATTGTAACAAGGTGCAAAAGACCTAGAAGAAAGCTATTCTTACCAAGCCCTTCTTTTGTCTTCCTATCTGTTCTTCATATCCAAATCAACTAGGGTGTCCTAGTTGCCATTTTCTACCATAAACTTCTGATGTAGAATTATGACTATCCCCAGATTCTTTTTATAAATGTATTTTACCATCTGAAATAGAGATGCAACTGAATAGCAAAATGATGTAAACCAAATTATGTTTTTTCCAGTTCTGAGGTCAGAACGTTATAGGTCCATAGTGTAGGGGAAATTGTTCTCATTTAGGAAGAAATAGGTATGCTGTTCTTTTTAGCTGTCTCTTTAAAAGCGTACTGCCACCACCACCTCCCCCTTTAAAAAAAAAAGGATGTAAATTTAAAAAAAATTCTGAGACACAAAGCCTCTACCTTTTGTTTCACTGGGACTACAAATAATGTCCTGTCAGCTCACACACACCGGATTTGTTGACTGATTTTTTTAAAAAGTATGGCAAAATATTTCATAATAAATTTTCTTAAATTCAGGGATACCTGTATTTAATTAGTATGTATTGAAAGTCTCTAGGTTTTAACTTTGGTACTAATTGAGATATAAGATAATAAGTATAAAGCACTTAGGACAGTGCCTGGCATATCATGAACACTATATAAATGTTGACTATTAACGTTGATAAGTCATTTTGATATCTAAATTTGAGAAGCTCTAAGATTATTACCAAATCTGTTTTGAAAGTGTGCTTGTGTGGACTGTTTTGTAGCTAATCGTCTTTGTTTCAGCATTACCTTCTTACTCCTGTTGAAATCTCTGCTTACCTTCAAGACTCAACACAGTTGTTGCCTCCTCTATGATGTCTTCTACAGTGTCCTCAGATAAAAGTGATTATTCTGTCTTACCTGGAGACTTTTCTTAGACTTTTCTAGGCTGTTTCTTTGCCTTTGTCAAAACGTGACTCTTACTTTTATAAATGTCATAATTTTCTTTTAGATCAAAAGTTTCTTGAGGGAAGGAGCTATGTTTTATTTAATCTACATATCTCTAGCACCCAATACTGTACTCTCCTCATAGCACATGTGTAATAAATGTTTGCTTTATTAAATTATTGAACTTATACTATCATATTCTGTTAAACCCTCATTCGAACTAGAAATCCTTTGTGATATTTGGAGTATTGTAATCAAAAATAGAGAATGAGTCTTTACATTTTTGAACACTCACTTATTCCTGATTATCATTTTGGAGGCAGGTAGACAAAATCATTCATATTAAGTGTACTAGATATGGTTACCCCTATATGTGAGCATTTGCTAAGAAGTATAATTATTTTAAGGCCTTGAGTTAAATTCACTCATTTGAAGCAATATAAATTATTTAAAATATATTGAATTTTACATCTTTACAAAGTAAGGAGTATATAGTTATATCTCTGTCATACATAAAATTTTGTGAGTTGAATTACAGAGATATTGTGTGACCAGCTACTGTTCACATGATGATTGTTTTGAATCCAACTGTCTAAATGCACGGCCAGCACAAGACAAAGAAATCCAGTTCAACACCCATCTTATAAATCACAGGTAATACATAGACATTTAAACTCCTAAGAATAGTATTAGATTTTTGGCAATTAGCACTAGAATATTAGCCTATGAAACTAAATTGAGGAAATAATTTTAGAACATTAGGAAAAATTTCAGTTTTAGCTAATGTGAAGAAATTTTGAATGAGTGAGTAGTGGTTATGTTGAAGGTGATTAGTATTGTCCACTAAAATAGAATCACAAATGCAACATATATATATATATATATATATATATATATATATATATATATGTATACTGTATTATGTGTCATTCATAAAAACTGTATTCAAAAATATATGAATTTTTTTAGATCCTGAATTATTTCATAGCCCCTGAAAAAGTAGACCTTTGATGTCTCAGTGATAGTTTTAAACATTTTCCATATGTGATATAGGTACAAATAGGGCTTTGATCAAATGAGATAATAAATATTGTATATAATATACCAAAAAATTGGAAAATCTTAAGTTCTTACATAAATCTGTGTGTGTGTGTGTGTGTGTGTGTGTGTGTGTGTGTGTGTGTGTATAATATGAGCAGAATTAAAGATGTTTCAAAATGCCATCAGTAAAAATAGGGAAGTTGTGGGGAGTGGAAGGTTTTGCATTCAGGATATAATGGAGGATCTGAACTTAAGTTTTGGCTGAGTGGAGAGGAAAGAACACATGGGATAGCTGTTAGGGACACAGAAATAAGATTAGATGAGATAAATCTGATGAGTAAGAGTAAGGGGTAAAGCAGTGTCAGTTACTCTCTCCACAACTACCAGTGATGTCTTCACTGTCAAATCTAATGGCTGTTTCTCAGTCCTTATCCTTCTTGACCTCTCTACAGTCTTTGACACTGTCAATAAATCCACTTCTTCTTGATATCCTTATCTCTCTAGGTTTTCGTACCATTGCTGTCTTCTGGCTCTCCACCTACCTATTCGACTATTGCTTCTCAGGTTCCTTTGTTGGATCTTTACCCAGGTCTTACCCACTAGTGAGTGAGTGTCCCCCAGTGCTCTTTCCTAGGTCCTTTTTCTCTTCTCCCTCTATACTGTTTTGCTTGATGATCTCATAAGCTCCCATGGATTTAATTAACATCCCTGTGCTGATGATTATCAAATCTGTCCAGCACTACCCTTTCTCCTGACTTCCCGTTTCACATTTCCAACCATTTATTGGACATCTCAGTTTAGAAGTCCTATAGACATCTTAAACTCAACATGGCTAAAACTGAACTCATTATCTTCTCCTCCTCCGTCCCTGGTCTCTCCCCTCTTCCAAAATATATCTCTCATGTGCTCCCTGTTTCTTTCCTTGGACAATGCCAGCACCCTGGTGCAAGTCCTGTTGCGGTAGCTTTCTGGTTGTTCTCCCCTCTCCACCCATGCTAGTACATCCTCTAAATAGGTCATATGAAAGTGATCTTACTAAAGCACAGGTCTGACTTTGTCACCAAAGTCCACTGAGTCCCTGGTACCTCTTGGACCAAATATAAAATCCTCTGTTTGACTTTTAAAGTTCTTCACAACTTGGCCCTTTTCTACCATTCCATTCTTATATTTTACTGATCTCCACTTACTCTATTATCCAATGACCCTGGCCTCTTTTCTATTCCTCACATAAGACACCCATCTGTCTACCCAGTGCCTTTTTACTTACTGTCCCCTATGCTTGAAATGCTCTCTTTCCTCAATTCCACCTCCTGCTTTCCAAGTCTCAGCTAAAATCCCACCTTTTACAAGAAGCCTTTCTTTGTCCCTCTTAATGCTATTGCCTTCCTTCTAAATTGATTACCTCTATGTTATCCTGTGTGTATTTGTCATGAGGACTTGTCAAAGCCCTTTTCAGGACTGCTCATCTACCTTTGGTGTTCACTGGCCACCCAACTCTCATCTGTGGCACCAATATACCCCAGTAAAATTGTCTTGGTGGAAGGGCTAAATCAGAATGAAGGTAACCGATAGGCCTCAAACCTGTCAGTGAGGTAGGGAGATGTCTACACTACACATGTGAAGACTTCCCCCAATGGCATGGGCAGATGAAAACTATTTGATCCAGTGGTCATGAAGGTGGATGAAGCAGTCTCTGTGGAGCTCTTAGAGTTTGGTGAGGCATTGAAGATACCAAGGTCATCCACTGCATCCTAGGCCATCACCAGTCATCCTGATTTTTGTCGTGCTACTGAACTTTGATGAGTTTGGAAGATAGAGTAAGGCTGATGACTTGGTGCAACTCCAACTTACTTAAATATACTCGCTCTCAAGTAAGGACATCACCCTGTGATGTCAGTGGTGCTCTTCAAAATCGAAGGGTGCACAACAGCAATAGGGAAATAGAGAAGAGGGGTGGAATTGGGAAGGGGATAATGAGTTCTGAACACGTCTATGAGTTTGAGGTATCTATGGAAAAAGTACAGGTATGAATTTGAAATGTCCATTAGGAAGTCAGTGATAAGGGGACCATAGCTCAGAACACAGACTGGGTCTGGTTAACTTTGGGAGTCATCTGCATAGAGAAGATTAAGATTAAACCCATGACAACTAATGAGGTCACTAATTAAAAGAGAATAACAAGGAAAAAGAAAGGGTCTAAGGACAAAGACTTGGTATAAACCCACAGTTAATGAGTATCCCGGAAATCATGCTCAAATAGATAGGAGGAGAATCAAGAGACAGCCATGCTATACAAACACGCAGGGGAGAAAATATCCAGGAGGAGAGGGTGGTTAACATTATCAAATGCATAGAGAGGTCAAGAAGGATGAGGATTGAAAAGAGGATATTCAATTTCGCGATTAAGAGTTCTTAGCTATCTTTTTTTTTTTTACAAATTAAATTTATCTTACTTTCAGAGATCAGCTTTTCTGCTTTCTACTTCATTCTTCCTCTTCACTATATTGAAAAAGCAAGAATAACAAAACCATTGTTACAAACGCATATGGTCAAGCAAAACAAAACAACTCATTGGCCATATTTTTTTAGACATCGCCAATCTAAGCTCTGAACCTATCCCTTCTCAGTCAAGAGGTGGGCAGCAATGTTTCATCATTAGTCCTTAGGAATTGTTGGCCATTGTGTTGATCCAAGTTCCCAAGTATTTTTTATTTAAATAGCTTGTTTTACTAAGCCAAGATCCAACTTTTTACCTTCCCACATCCCCTCCCATCCCACCACCCACCTCCAATGACATTGCAGTCATTAAAACAAAACATACATAGTCATTTAAAACAAATTTATGTATTGGCCATGTCCTAAAAAATATTCTTGCATTCTGTGTTTTTCACCTTTCTAACAAGAGGGTCATAGCATGTTTCAATGTTAGTCCTCTGAAATCCTTCCTAGTTGATCATTAGGCTGATAAGAATTTAGCACAATAATATTCCATCACATTTATATATCATATTTCTTCATCCATTCCCCAGTTTGTGGGAACCTCCTTTGATTCTCATTCCTTACCACTTCAAAAAAAAGCAGTAAATGTATTTGTACATCCTAGAATTTGTATTGCTAGGGATTAATCCTTCTCTTCCCTATAATTTCTCCTTCCCCCTTCTCTCCTTTCCCTCCTATTTCACTGAGGAGTGAAATGTATTTCTGTATCCAACTCTGGGCATGTGTGTGCCACGCACATGTGTGTATCTATCTGTCAGTGTTCTTCCATCTTTCGACCAGTTCACATCATAGTTATCTTTGGGGAGAGCAATTTCAGTTAATTCATATTGGAAGCCAGATGGCAGAGTGTTTATTTATAACAGAATGAGAGAAAAGAAAGTGGAGGTACCAAGTGTAGACAGCTTTTTCAAGGAATTTGGTTGAGAAAGGAAAAAGAGACATATCTAATGGGAATGGTAGGATCTAGTAAGGTTTTCTTTTTGTTGTTTTTATTTTGTTTTTAAGAATGGGAAGACTTTTGTGTGTGTTTGTAGAAAATGGGAAGAACCGGTAGATAATAAGTTTTTGAAAATTATCAAGAGTGGGTATTATAATGGAGGCAGTCTGCTAGAGAAAACAGAAGGGGATAAGGTACAGGGTGCATGTAGACCAGTTAGCCTAGGCAAGTAAAAAGGTCATTTCTTCATCAGAAACTGGAGTAAAGGGGGAAATAATGAGGACTTATATCAAGAGGCTGAGGGATAAGAAGGAGCTCTCAGCAAATGGACTCAGTTTTCTTGGCAAATTATGAAACAAGTCAGAAAGTCATCTATTACTGATAAATTTTTCTAAGGCCTTGAACCTATTTCTATTTTTATCCTGTACCTCCTCCTGGAGTAAAAAGTTCTGTTAGTTTACTAGTCACCTGTGTAAAGTAGCATTTTTGTTTTGGTCTCAAAATGATTTCTTTTGAACTTCAAAGGAGATATTCTAGCATTTGTTGAAGCAATTTATACTTACCCTATCCATAATTTATAATATTATGAATTGTAGTACCTTTATGCTTTTTGGCTTTCATCTACATTGATGTCTTAATTTTTAGCTATATTTTCATAGAGAAGAATGTCTAATACTATAACTATTTCAGTTCTCCTTTTGGGTCTTTTCCATGCCCTTTTCCGTGACCATAAATGTCCAGTGTACTCCAGGCATATACACACCATGGTTTAGAGCTGCCCTCCAGCACTTTGGGGTGGAAGAAATGGAAAAACCTGCTTTGTTGTTGAGTCTTTTCATTCCTGTTCAACTCTCCACGTCTGACATCACTATTTCAGATTTTCTTGACAAAGTTACTAGAATAGTTTGCCATTTCCTTCTCTAGCTCATTTTACAGATGAGGAACTGAGGCAGACAGGGTTAAGTGACTTTCCCAGGGTCACACAGATAGTAAATGCCAGAGGCCAGATTTGAACTCAGGTCCTCTGGACTCCAGGGCTGGTACTCTATGCACTGTGCCTCCTGCCCATCCTAAAAGCCTGCTACAGGTAGTAATTTGACAATATAGAAATAAGTGAATGAATGTGGAAGGTAATTTACTGAAAATCACAATCTGTGTAGATCTGAAAAGTCTCTAAGAAAGCCCTTAGTATGTATAATTCTCCTGTTTGGTAAATTCTCAAATAAAAAAAAATTTTGGATTTCAATTTTCTGTGCAACAAAGTATGCAGTTTTATAATGGCTTAGATAATAAAGAACATGTTTGGGTTAGGGAATTACTGGAAGGATTCAGGAGGAATTTCTATTTTGGTGCTTTTGTGTTTTGTTTGGTGTTTTTTTTTTTGCTTAATACCACGAATATAAAATGTTATTTGTAAATTAGGATGACCTAATTATCAAAATAGGACAAAAATGAAATATCATCATGTAGATACTTGGTGGTATAGTAAAAGGTTAACCTTTGAACTAGTTACTAAAAAACAAACAAAAAAAAATCAATTGGTATACCAAGCTCTTAAGTAATAAGAAACTGAGACCCAGAAAAGTAAGATAACATTAATATTTAGCTTTTCACAGTAAGTTTGGGCTTCCTGGCACCAACCAAATCTTATGTTTTCTATAGTGTCCCTCCCCCATAAAATTTTAAAATACTTTGATTTCATTTTTCCAAATGACACAAACTATAAAGATCTCAAAATTTGCATGAATTCTGTAGAATACTATATTTGGACACAGTATCAAGAAAAAGGATTGGCTATATTAATAATAAAATAAAATAAAAATGTAATTTAGATTACTATTTTATTACATATATTTTCTTGATTTTTTTTCAGTATGATTTATCAAAAGGTATTTTAAGCCATTAATAAAATGGGAAAAACCCTGGTATTCATATTTTTAGAAAGAAATAGGCTTTAAACATTTATAAACATTTTGAAAGCTCTGAAATGGTAATTGTTCCTTTGTTTCTGTTTACTTTCATGGACATCAACAATTATTTTAGAGCCAAATTCACAAATATTTTTAAGTTCTCTATTTTCAATAAATTTTCATTCTTAAAGACAAGACATACAATTTCATCATATAGAGATGTTCAGATTGGAATATAGAAATTGTACAGATTATTCCAAAAATCTTACTTGCAGTTTTAGTTTTTTAGAATACCTTGTACTTTAGAGAAATAACTCTTGTCTACAGAGGTGCCAATACCAAATTTAGTTAGAAGTAAAATCATGGTTAGGAGACTGTGTAGATCTGATGGCTTTTGGATCTTGATAGTCTCATTAACATTAACCATTTACATTTATACCAGTGTATATCCCTTTCTACTATTCTGGCATATCCACAAGATAATTTTTTGTTATGTTGGAATTATGTCCTACAGGTAGATAAATATTGGTGATTTCCTTTCTTACACTTCTTAATTTGGTAGCTTACTAACAGAATTTCTCATTTTTTCCCCTTCAGTGTGATAGCACACAATCATGTCTTTCCCCTTCTGAGCAACTGCATATCCCTGTTCCTCTGAAAATTCCATAGCATTTAACATTTCTCTGTCTAAATATCTCTCTTAGCCTTTTCTCATCCCCTCCCATTCAACTCTTATCCAGTCTACATTTTTTTTTCTATTTGAACCAATCTTCTGAACACCAAGATTTATATTTAAAGATTTAATGGTAGAGTCTAGTATTAGTAATACAGCATGAATAGCAGAAAATTACATTAAAAAGACCATTTCAGTTCTGAAACCTAAAAAAATATATTTTAAGAAGTCAGCAAAAATTTCTTCAACGTAAAGGAAAGTAAATATTAAAAATATTTAAACTCATTTGTCTCTTATTAGTTTTCAATGTTCATGGATGCTGGTTTAAGTGAATCATTGAGATGAGAAGGTCTTGAAGTGTTTTTTTGTCTTTGGCTTCTTTGAAATTGCAAATAATATTGTTATAAATTTTGATAGAGACCAAAATATATTTTCTTTTCTTCCCATCAATAACCTCATTACAGTTACTAATTTGTTAGTGAGAAGCATATCAACATGTTCTTTCCCTCCTACTAATTCTAGGCCTATTTGATTAACTGTCCATAGTATCTGTTCAAGACATACATACACATACATGAATGTGTGTATGAGTTTTGTGTTTATATATATATATGTGTGTGTGTGTGTGTGTGTGCACTTATGCACATATGTATGTATTCATTTAAATATATACACATTGATAGTCTAGCTCTATTACCTCTATTATCTCTTTTTGTTGATTCTCTTGAGTTATCTAAATAGACTATCATATCAATTCACCAGTATAGGTATTTTTGCCTTTTCTTTTATATTGTCTGTTCATTCCCTTAATTTCTTAGAATCATGAAAGCATAGATTTAGTGCTATAAGAGGCATTATAGATCATCTAATTTGACTTTCCTTATTTTACAAATGAGGAAAATGAGTCCCAGAGAGTATAAATCACTTAAACAAACCCATGGGCTTTTTTAGTGACCAGCAGTTTATTTTCTAGTTATGTTTAAGTTGCTGCAATTCAGTTCATTAATATTCTTTTTCCCTTTTGTTAATATAAGTATTCAGAGATAAGTAATTACTTCACAGGACTGCTTTAGCTGCTTCTTACAAATTTGGGTTTACAGTATCACTGTTGTTATGCCGTTTAATATAAATTTTTTCATATAAATCTTTATTTTACATATGATTTGGTCTTTTGATCTACTCATTATTTCGGATATCAATCTTGTCTCCATTTAGGTCTTACATATTTTGTTCACTTTCCATTGTTGGTTACTATTTTATTGGCTTATGATCTCGAAATGTTATTTTAAAAATCTGGCTTTCTACCTTTATTTATGCTTTCTTTATTATTAGGGCATAACCAGTTTTATAAAAATACTCTTCATGATTCTTAATATCTGTATATGCCTGTGTTTTAGATGTGTTTTCTATAGGCATTACAATGTTGGATTATGTCCTTAAATCTTTTTTGTAAGTCTTTTTTTATGGGTGAAGTGAATTATATATAGTCAAAGTCAACAGCACTTAGCAGCTGATTGGGTGTGGCAAATTGAGTTAAAGATTGAAGAGTAAGTCCGAGATGGTGAACCTGAATGAATAAAAGGATATTATAGTGGGTGTGAAAGAAATAAGGAAGTTGAGAAGAGAGGTAGGTTTTGAGAGAAAAAAAATGTGTTCTGTTTTTGGAAATGTTGTGTTTGAGACATCTATGGGATATTCATTAGGAAACACTCAATAGTCTGTTGGGCTGTGGTACCAGAACTCAGAAGAGAAGCTATGGATAGATATGATAATTGGATCTGTGGGAGCTGATGAGATCATTAGGGAGAGACTATAGAGATAGATGGACTCAAGACTGTGCCTAGGGTATTACTCAGAGTCAGATATTAGGACATGGAGGATTATATAGCAGTGAAGAATGAGAAGGATGGTCAAGCAATTCATAAGAGAACCAAGAGTGAAGAGGGTATCCAGCAAAAATAGTACTGGTGAAGTTACAATAATGATGATGATTGAGAAAAAGGCATTGTATTTGTCAGTCAAGAGATTATTGGTAATTTCGAGCAGTTTCAGTGTCAGAGCTCTGGGAAGAGTACAGTACTGTATTTGGGAATTACCCATTGTGGTGGTAACTGAGGCCATGAAATTACCACGAGAGAGAATTTATAGAAAGAGAAGAGGGGCCAAGATTGAATGCAAGAGAAGAGTCATATTTAAGAGGTATGAGAAGTTGCATCCCCAAAAAAAGATGTGGTAAGAGGAGAATCATGAGAGTACAGCGATTGAGAAAGAAGGGTGTGTTTATATTATAGAGTAAAATGCTCTTGAGAGATCAAGAAGGGTGAGGGGGGAAAATTCTAGGGTACTTTCACAAGACTTTTCTTCTTATGTTCCACATTTCAGCCAGATTGGGTTACTGACTATTCTGCTATCTTGACCTTTTCTCCCCTACCTCTTTGCATCTAATTGCTTGCCATTTCCCCCTGCCTGGTGCTACCCCCTCGTCAACTCTAGCTGCTAAAATGCCTTTCTTCTTTCAAGGTCCACCTTAATTTCCATCTCTATAATTCCCTTTTTAATTCCCCCAATTAAAAATGATCTCAAGTTTTCTTTAGAGGATTTTGTATGGAACTTTTTTTTTGTCGCTATCACATTCTACTTTATTTCATATTTACATGTTTATTTGTAATACTGCCATACCTCTTACCACTCCCTCTCCCCACATACACCCATACACACATACCTGCATACACATTATATTATGAATTCTCTGAGGAAAGGGATAGTTCCATATTTCACTCTTTATATTCACAATAAGAGAAAACATAGTGTTAACAGTCAGAGGACTGATCTTGGGCTCACAACCTGGGCTTAAATTTAAAACTGGCTAGGTGACAGGGCAGCTAGGTGGCATAGTGGATAGAGCGCCTTGCCTGGAGTCAGGAAATCCTGAGTTCAAATCTGGCCTCACACTTATTAGCTGTGTGACCCCGGGCAAATAACTTAACCCTGTTTGCCTCACTTTCCTTGTCTGTAAAATGAGGTGGAAATGGAAAACCATTCTAGTACCTTTGCCAAGAAAACCCCAAATAGCATCGTGAAGAATTAGACATGACTGAATAACAACAGGTGACCATAGGCAATTTTACAATGTCCCCAGGCAACTCTTTGGAGATCCCTGCACTAACATTATCACAGGTCTGGACAAAAGCAAAAAAGATTCAGACTGCCTGATGCAGTACTTGCATGTGGTATGTGCATACTGCTGGGTTTTTTTTAAGATATATTTGTTTCTTTTTAATTTAATTTAATTTAATTTTTTTTTTTGGTTAGGCAGTGGGGTTAAGTGACTTGCCCAGGGTCACACAGCTAGAAGTGTTATGTGTCTGAGGCCAGATTTGTACTCAGATCCTCCTGACTCCAAGACCAGAGTTCTATCTACTGCGCAACCTAGCTGCCCCTGCATAATGTTTTTTAAGTAAATAGAAGAGCCTAGAACCCTCTCCCTTATGCTTGATGCTATCTTCTTTAAATTATGAAAGATTCAACTTCTTAAGGTTACAGTTTTTTGAAACTTCTAGTTTTGTGGCTGAGAGTCAGAGATTTAAATAATTTATATTTGGAAAAAATAAAATAACATCAGGGCTGTTAAGTTCAGAATTAAATTTAGGTACAAAATGAGAAAATGAATTTTAATGTAGGGTAGTGGAGAGATATAGATATAATTTCTTTTCTATGAAAGCTAGGCATTTCTCAGCCCACTTACCCTTTCATAAAGGGGAATAACTTAATTTCTCTTAATAGTATGTATTGCAAAGGGTCAGTAATATCTAGACAAAATTGGAAAACATGACCTGAGCAAGCACACTTGATCCTTGCCCCAAAAGGTTACACTTTCCATGCACTTGAACAAAGGTCTATTGCTTTCTGAATTTAAAGTATTAGGCAGGAAGAACAGTGGTGGTTATAAAAAGGAAGAGTCGAAAGCCTGCAATTTTAACTAGGCTTCTTTGAGTTCAGCCCTTCTCATATCATTAGCAAGGTCCACTCAGTATACATTTGTGACCTTCCAGCTGCCATAAATTTTTCTGAATACTCAATATAACAAACATAAAAGACCAAATTCATGGGGTTATTTTATATGTTGTGAGATTGTACATTTTCTTATTGAATCCCTATGAAAATGAAAACAGATGAGATTCCATGAATCTAAGATGTCTAAATATAGAAATTTAGTATTACCAAGAGCATTTAGATGGTATTTCCCTGGGGCTTCCATTTTTTTAAAAAAAATTTTGAATCCCTCCTTAGATTTCCCATATTTGCTTACCTTGAAATGTATTTTATCACCCCCATTAGAATATAAACTGTACAAGTTCAGTAACTGTCACATTTTTGTCTTTATATTCATAACTTGGAAAAACAATATAGTTTAATGGACAAAAAGTTGACCTCAGAGTTAAGAATGCTTTGGTTCAAGTCTTTCTTCAGATTCATACTGGATTTGTTATCTTTGTCAAATCACTTAACCTCTCAATGCCCCAGGTAAATCTCTAAGTATGTAAATTGCAAAGAAGGTACTTTTCTGCATTGGTCAGTTTTCCTCTTCAGGAATTCCCTGTACCCAGGAAATCACAGGCCTAGACCCCATCCTCAGCCTAGCACAAAGTATCCTTCAGCTATTGGAAGGATAATTTTAGCCACAGGAAATAAAAGGCAATATTACATTCCTGTTCATCTCATCCTTTTAAAAACACATTATTCAAGTTGTGATTTCTGTGTTTATTATCAATAGCCATGGTGAGCAAATAAGCCTAAAGAAGCACATGCATTGTAGTTGAAGAAGGTAAGTATAGTTTGGAATTTCTAGAATTTTTTGGTAATAGGGACTTGGATGCCTTCTGAGACCCTGTGCAGCACTGTTGTTCTGCGAATCTGCGACTAGCTACAGTGCCATAAGAGAGCAGTAGAAGGAACAAGAAATACTTAGATTTAAGAGAACAATTGCTAATAATAGCAGTGATAATAACACTTTAAGGTTTACCCATCAAATTACATAAATTATCTCATCTGACCTTCACAGTAACCCTGTGAGGTAAGTACTATTATTATCCTTGTTTTACATAGAAGCATATAGACCAGTAGAGGTTATGTTGCTTACGGTTGCGCAGCTAGTGTCTGAGTCTGGATTTGAACTTAGGTCTTTCTGACTCTAAGGCCAACAATCTATCCACTCTACAAGCATTTAAGAGTCTACTCTGTGCCATGCACTGTCCAGAGTGCTGGGGATCCAAGGAGAGGAGTGGAACAGTGCCTCCCCACAGAAGCTTCCATTCTCTCCAGGAAGTGAGACTTACATGTAAGCATATACAAAATTGAAACAAAGATCATTGTTCAGATATTCTGAGAGTTGTAATGGGGGACAAGTCCTTGTTCTGCTTTCTTCTTGCCAGAAAAACTGTGAGCCACTCTTTTAAGTGTAAGGGAGGCCAATTTGGGCTCAACACATAGGGAAAAATTCCCCAACAGTGAAAACTCTCCAATATTGGAATATGCTTCCTCAGTGGGTAATAAGTTCACTGTTGCTAGGGATCTTATAAGGGAAAGCTGGACCTTCCATTTTCAGAGATTTTTGTGGATGGGATTCATGGTTTGGGCAG
The DNA here is from genome assembly GCF_003287225.1 of Phascolarctos cinereus. Lineage (NCBI taxonomy): Eukaryota > Metazoa > Chordata > Mammalia > Diprotodontia > Phascolarctidae > Phascolarctos > Phascolarctos cinereus. The sequence goes on along the minus strand of NW_027556098.1, from coordinate 166,198,394 downwards.
GTGCTATAAATTACATCTTAAGTTTCTTCTGACTGAAATTCTGTGAGTCTGCAGTACTTTATTGTGACATTATAATGATACCAACCTAAATTTTATTGGACTCCCTAGTTTTCAGAGCACTTGCCTCATTTTTTTCATGTGATTCCCACAATAAATGTGAGATAGGAAAGGACTGATATTCTTCTCTTCCTTTTTATTCACCAGGTGTCCGGTACTCCATTGTAGCCCTAAGCCCCTTCCATATAGTGTTCTGGTCTTTCTTTGCCTCCCATCCTCCAGTTATCTATTTCTTCAGAAAGGGCTTTCTCCCAAGGACTGTGTCCAGGGTAGAAGCATTAAACGTAAAAATGACTGGTAACCGTTTAATGGATTAGTTCCTAATGTATTTTTTATTTTAGTGGGGTGCTACTGATGAAAAAATAATGTGGTTTTCTAATAGTGAGTGAAATTTTAAACAGCCTGGGAGACTGGTGAGAATGGGATTTGGGAAACAAGGACAATGCCAGGTGTCTTTCAAAGCACATTACAGGAGCAAATTAGAGTTCTACCTGTAAGAAGCATAATATTGCTGCCGGTCTCTCTCAGACACTAAAAATTTAGAGGAATTTAAATATTTGTTGTGCTTATGCCATATTCCAGCAACTAATCAATCAGTAAGCATTGATTAAGTGCCTGTTATGTGCCAGGCACTGTGCTAAGTTCTGGGAATACACAAAGAGGCAAAAGATAATCCCTGTCCTCAAGGAGTTTACAATCTGATGGAAGTCTAGAAAACTTTTTAGTGAAGTCTATGTTCATATTCTCTCAGCAAAGGTAATTGTGTTGATGAACCATGTGTTAGTCAGGTTACAGCTATAAAGACCACATTAACCCCTTCTACACCAAAAGGTATATACTTTCAGTTCTTTATATTTTTTTTTCTCCCTTTGGGGGAAAAAATAGCAGAGTAATAAAATGGAAAGTATACTGGACTGATGAGTCAGGAGATTTAGATCCTTTGTATATTCTGCCACCTAACTAGCCTATGATGAGCAGTATATCTTCTGTCTCCCTGTTTTCACATAAGTAAAATAAGAGCATTGGACTTTATGACCCTCAAAAGTCCTTTTCAGCACTAAAATTATATGAGACAATTAAAGTCAGGACAATAGATTTTCCTGTACTGGGTCACTCTCATTAGCAGATGTTTACTAGAATGCATCTATTTCCAGTCTGTAAGTCAACAAACATTTATTATGCATTTACTGAGTATTAGGGATACTTATGTAAGCAAAGAGAAAATTAGTCTCTACCCTCAAGGAGCTTGCATTCTAATAGGGGAAGAAAACAAATAAAAGGGAAGCTAAACTTGGGGAGGTGCCCCTCTGTGTAGGGAGCAAAGAATAAATCTAAGCACTGGATTTATTTCTCATTTTACGTAAAATGTGGAAGTGAATTCCACCACCTGATATTAAAGTTTCCTAGGTTTGGTTTTGTTTGTTTGTACTTGCTGTTTTTATGAGTTCTAGCTAAAGCTTTGTCCTAACTGTGTTTTTATTCTCCCTCTTTCCAAGTATAGATTTCTGAGTCCCTACCCTTTGAGGCTTAAGCCTCTGGCACATACCTAAGGGTAAGTGCCTAAGGGCTCACTGTGGCTTGGGTCTCTTAGCCTGGAGTGTTTTAAGTGTTATATAAAGCAACTTAGTGAGCCTAGATTTTCCAAGGTGGCTTAGGGGATGGTAGTGATGATAGTAGAAAAATAAAACCAATTTTTGACAAATAAAACTTTTTGATGTAAATTAACACATATGTGTGTACGCGGGCACACATAAAAGCAACACTTTGTAATTTATAGTTCTTGAGAGTGGCCTAGGAGTACCTCAGCCAGTATTTGTCGGAAGTCAGACTTTTATCATTGTAGCATAAAACCCCAGAGTCAGGAAAACCTTGGTTTAAGTCCTGCTGCAGTACATACAAACACAGCTTTTTGACTTTGGGCAAGACATTTAACATTTCAGTTGCCCCGGCCACTCTCAAGAACTATAAATTACAAATTGGTTGCTAATCACTACAGGAGGAGGGATTTTCAAAAAACTATACATTTCAAAGCGGGGCAGCTAGATAGTGGATATGTTAGGTAGAGCATGGGAACTAGAGTCAGGAAGACCTAAGTTCAAATGAGGCCTCAGATACTTATTAGCTATGTGACCTGGGGTAAGTCAATTTACCCTGTTTGCCTCAGTTTCCTCATCTCTCAAATATGAGTAATAATAGCATTTACCTGCCAGGGTTGTTGTTATTATCAAATGAGATCGTAATTATAAATCGATGAGCAGAGTGCCTGGCATATAGTGAGCGCTATATAAATGTTAGCTATTGTTATAGAGGGAGTTTCCTTTTGGGAAATCCCTGGCCATGCCCTCAAATGATTAGTAATTAAATATTCATACATATATATGCATATGCTTTAGAGCAGAAGTCCTTAACCTGAGATTCTTATGACTTTAAGTTTAAAAAAAAAACTTAAAAAATAATTAGGTGATGGTATTTCAGCATAATTGGTTTCTTTTGTTAGCCTACGTGTTTTATTATATGCATTTAAACCATTATTCTGAGGAGTCCATAGGTGTCCCAAAGAAGTCTGTGACACAAAAAAAGATTAAGAACTCTTGCTTTAGAGTGTAAGGTGCATTGAGATAAAGTGAAGAAATGAACATTAGGGGCAGCTAGGTGGCGCAGTGGATAGAGCACCAGCCCTGAATTCAGGAGAACCTGAGTTCAAATTTGGCCTCAGACACATAACACTTACTAGCTGTGTGACCCTGGGCAAGTCACTTAACTCCGCTGCCTATCTAAAAAAAAAAAGAAATGAATACTAACCAATAAGAGTATTTTGGAAGGTGTCATACATCTGAGCTGGGTGTTGAAGGATGGATAATAGGCAGGCAGAAATAGAGGTGATGGGGAGGGAACCCTAAGATTAAGGAACCAATGGGCGCAAAGGTACTGAGGCAGCTCCTTATGATCTAGCTATATTCCAGAAAACCAAGCAAATCACGGTTTGTCCTATAAGATTTGGAAATTGAGAGCTTTTCCCCAAAATAAATGAACATAGTTTTTCTCTTATAAAAATAGTTTAACATGAGTAAGAATCCCATCTTCTGCAGGAGTGCTTTCCCAGTGTTCCCTCCTCCCTCTCCCCCTGTTACTAATAGTGCCTCCTGAGATTACATTTACAATGCATATGTCTTTTATATTCATGCTTATTTATGTGTTATTCTCACCCCACTCCACACCCTTCCCCTATTTGAATGTAAGCTCATTGACTGAAAGGACCTTATCTTTTTTTTTTTAAACTTTATTTATATCCACAATACTTAGCATTATGCTTAGCACATAATAAGCGCTTAATAAATGCTTATTGAGTTTATTTCAATTTAGAATTATGGTAATTACATATATGATTGGATTATAAGGATCCATGAATTCAACAGTGTGGGCATTCCCTCCATCAACACAGATCGCACCCCCTTCTATGATTTAGTGAACAAATACATTTTTTGTAAATAAACGATTTAAAGGAGGGAGAGAAAGAGTTATGATAGTTACAAAGGGATTGTGGAGGAGGATGCCAAGCCTGTGCTTCCTAAGATCAGATTCAGTACGTAGGAGGAGGAATGGCACAGAGGTGAGAATATACAAGGAGGCATTTGGGGGAGGTTTGAAGTAGGAAATGAAGGAATATAGTACCACAGACTGAGAATTGGAAGAGATCACGGAGCACATCTGGTGCTTCTCAGATCAACAATTCTCAGCCCTTTGGCTAAGATTAAAAAAAACAACTTGGCTTATCACAAAATAAATGCATTCATGCCACAGGTAGGGGAACTTTCTCATATTAAAAGCATGTACATTTATAAAAAGTAAAAATATCTTACCTTTTCACCCTTTCCCTTTTCATCTTAGACCTTAGGTGGTCATCTACCTCTTTTCACTTATAGTCAATCTTTAATATTATCTCCCAACTACCTGTATCTCTGTTTCAGCTAAACTTCATATCTGGTCTTAACCTTTTTTACTATCAAACGCCATGATTTATTGTAACTGAATATGAACTCTGCACCAATGCATAGCATGAAGACAAGATTAGTAATGATACGCACATTCCTTTAGGTCCTTGGAAAGATTTGACTCCTCTTTTTCCCATGCCGCATATATCTAATCAATCAGCAAGCTCCATTTAACTGTCCTTCATAAGATTTCTTATGAAAACTATGATCATCCATCCTCTTCCTTCCCCCCCCCCAATATTTCCCTCCTCTATCTCAGTTCAGGCTCTTATTACTTCAGACTAGGATAAAACGCCAGTCTCCTAAGTCTATGTATCTTTCTCCTGTTCTAATTCCTTCTGAGTATACATCTAGTTTAATCTTTATAAAACAAAATATTAGTCATGTCCTACACAGACATTCCTACTGACGGAGTTTTTTATCGATGGTTTCTCATTGTCTGCTGGATAAAGTTCAAGCTCTTCAGCCTGACATTCAAGACCTTCCATAATCTGACCTCACCCTTGAGAGCCAACATGCATGGTACAGTGGAAAGAACATTGGATTTGAAATCGAAAGATCTGAGATCAGATCTTCCCAATCACTATCAAATATTCAACTACCCTAGGGTCCCATTCACCATCCCCATGACTCTCTAGGCTAGGTTTTCTTAAACTGTGGTTCATGACCCTATATGAGGTCACAAAAAATTTGGCAACAGTAAAAAGGTTTCTGAACATGCAATGACCAAAAATTAATTAAAAATCAAACGTATAGTGAATCTGAGGTGCTTCTGGCAGCACTTGCCCATGTTGCATCCTTGGTTCTGAAAACAAAGCACGCCCACTTTGCACTGTGCATGCCATGAGGCCATGCAGTGCCAACGATTGTTGCCGAAATGCAAAAAAGGCTTGCAAGTGGAAAAAGTTTAAGAAGCCCTGCTCTAGACTATTGGTTCTCAAACTATTTGTTCTTAGGCTTCCTATATACTCTTAGGAATTACTGAGGAACCCCCTGTGTGTTTTTTGTTCATGTGTACCTATCGATATTTACTGTATTACAAATTTAAAGCATTGTTACCCAAATAGTTTTGACCTTGAAAATTCCTTGAAAGAAAAACCTGGGAAGATTTATATGAACTGTTACAAAGTGAAGTGAGCAGAACTTGGAGAACATTGTGTACAGTAATAGCAATATTGTGCAGTGATCAACTGTGAATGACTTAGGTATTCTCAGCAATACAGTGATCCAAGACAATTCCAAAGGACTTTGATGAAAAATGTTATCCATCTCCAGAGAAAGAAGTGACAGAGTCAGAATGCAGATTAAAGCATACTTTTTTTTTAACTTTATTTTTCATGTTGTTGGGTTTTGGGGCTTTTTTCGGGGGGGGGAATCTGTGTTTTCTTTTGTATCATGACTAATATGGATATACATTTTGCATGGTTTCTCATGTATAATCTATATCAAATTGCTTGCTTGAGGGGAAGGAGGGAGTAAACTTGGAACTCAAAATTTAAAAAAAAGTTAAAAAAATTTTTATGTGCAATTGAGAAAAATAAAATAAGAGAAAAAAATGAAAAAGAGAAACCCCTAAAAGAGTCTTGGGGACACTCAGGGTTTCCTGGACCACACTTTGAGATCCACTTTTGTTTTTTATTGTTCTTAACTCATGTCTGACTCTTTGTGACCCCATTTAGGGTTTTCTTGGTAAAGATACTGGAATGGTGTGCTATTTCCTTCTCTAGCTCATTTTATGAATGTGTAAACTGAGGCAAACAGGGTTAACTGACTTGCTGAGGTTCACACAACTAGTAAGTGTCTAAGGCCTCATTTGAACTCACAAAGATGAGTCTTTCTGACTCCAGGCCTGGCACTGTATCCACTGCACCACCTAGCAACTCCCTGAGAACCACAACTCTAGACCAAAACTACCTGCTCTGGCCAACACTCCCATTTGTCTTGTCTTTTTCAATAGAATGAGGGCAGAGACAGCCTCATTTTTGTGTTGGTATCCTCCACTCTTTGCACCAGGTTCTTGGCACATGGGAAAGACTTAAGCCATGCTTTATTATTATCATCATCATCATCATCATCATCATCATCTTTATTATTATTATTCGTTTGCTTTTTATGTGACTTTGGACAAGTCACTTAGCCTCCCTTGTCTTCAATTTCCTCATCTGTAAAGTGAGAACATTAGACCAGATGTGCTCCATGGTCTCTTCCAGTTCTCAGTCTGTGGTACTGTATTGCCTCATTTCCTACTTCAAACCCTATGCAAACTAGTCTAGGGATGATCCCCACAAATGCCTCCTTGTGTATTCTCACCTCTGTCTCATTCATCTTCCTACCTACTGAATCTGATCCTAGGAAGCACAAGTTTGGCATCCTCCTCCACAAGCCCTTTGTAACTATCATAACTCTTTCTTTCCCTCCTCCAATTGCCTTCAGTACTTTTTATCTCTACAACCTAGTAGAAGGTTTTCCTATATTGCCTTGAACTGTTAGCCATCTTTTTTATTTGAGTATAGCTTCCTTTCCCAACTAGCTTCTAAGGTGTCTGAAGCACAAAGCCTTGAAATGGAAAGACCACCAGCACTGGAATTAAAGGACCTTGATTTTAAATCCCATCTTTGCTACTGTGTGATCTTGAGCAAGTCCCTTAACCTCAATTTCCTCATCTGCAAAATCTAGCTATAAATCTATTATCCTACCAGGTGCTCACTGATATCTATTGTCTATTAATTTAAAGAACTGTAAATCACCAGCATCTATGCACTTGAACCTTCATGAAACATAAATTAGGGTAATTGTGAGTTTACAGATACATTTGTAAATATAACCCAAAAAGTCTGGTGAATTTCTGTTTTGCCCAAAGTTAATCTACACACATACATACACAGACATGTAAGTTGCATGCATCATATATGTATATTTAATATTTTAATACTATATATTTGTACATATATATACCCACATATGTGGATGAATAGAAAAAGCAGATATTCTTCAAGTAAAAACTTAATTTGTTTGAATACTTTTCAAATCTTACTAATTTGACTTCTATGAAGTTTGATATTTATAAATTCTGTTGCTAACTGATCATATTAAGTAAAATATGAAAGTAATAATAATGTGTATCTAAAGCTTTTAAAGAACAATCTAAGATAGTTTTCCTTTGGACTTAATACACACTTGAATTATAATTATTCTGTGATAAAATACATGCATGTGTATATATTTATATATGTATCATTTATCTTTTGATATCAAATCTTTTTTATATTCAAGGAAAAGTAGCTTCTGACATTTTAAATATTAGAAACTACTTGACTCCAATTGTTGTATGACAAAATACAGTTTATGCAGTGCAGTACTCAAAAGAAAAAAACTATGGTAAGTTAATAGAATTCCACAGACTAAGAAGGGACTTTGAAAATAATTTTGTCCAGTCCCCCCACCCCCTTACATTATGGTTGAGCAAATTGAAGCCCAAACTTGACCTAGGTTCCATAGCTAGTCAGTGGCAGAGACCAGGTCTTCTCATCCCCACCCCTATTACCAGACTAAAAATGATTGAAAAGTCCAGTTGGTTTTCTTTTCAGATTTTAAAAATATGATATTATCTTAAATTCTTCTTTTGTTGTTCAACTTGCCAAGTTCCATTTTTTGTACTTAAACAAATTATCTTGCCTACCTATGTAAGCATTCTTATTCACATAAGAATTTCACTGGTATTGATGAAAATTGAAATCTACTACTTTAAAGACTGATTTCCCATAGCCGTCAGTATCAGTACCTTTGAATTTTCTACATTTTAAGCTGCCTGCCATGATATTGACAGGCATCTGATTGTGTTGCTTGGTTCTAATTATAGATAGAGTCTACTTCACATGGAGCTGGATATTTCTGAGGGACTAAACAAAAGTTGTAATGCTGTGAACAAGGAAGACAGCAGCATGTTTTTACTGTAAATTGACTGTTGTCATAAACAATAATTATCAACACAGTATTGGTATCCTGGTACTGTCTTAGGGCCTCATCGTTCAAACCATTCTTTTTTTTTTTTTGTATTTCAGTATGTGTTTTAGAAAAAAAAACTGTCAATCTCATCATTATATTCAGTCTGCATTACCAAGCAAAACATATTTACAGCTAGATCTACACTGTTTTTTTTACAAGTTTATTAAAAACATGTGTTGCCCAGTGCCAAGAATAGCATCAGCAAATGCTAACACCAGTAGGCAAACTGTCTCTTCACTTTCTTCTAAAGATTTAGCCACTCCATAACTTAAGCTATAATGTGGAAGCCCCTAAGTGAGAAAGTTTATTAAGGAGGAGGAATTGGGAAGTGGGAGGGGGAGGGTTGGAGCAGAGAACATAAAGAGGTTGGTTGGTAAAAGCAAGTGTGAGTAGTCCCTTTAAACCAACAAGCTTTTTTGGAAACATATGACAAATGCCTTCCTGTGTCATAGACTGACCATGTAATTGGAAGGTGTTTATTGTTGTGGTTATGTTACAGGGGCATGGCCTGTAGAAAGCCCCAAAACTGCTGTCTCCCTCTGTCTAACCTATCAGTTCATGTAGCACAATACCACACCATCCAACTCCAGTTCTTATGGAGTTCTTTTATCTCATATTTTTTAAAAAATCTCCCCTAATTAGATGAAAAGCCGTCAAGGACGGGGGCTGTGTCATCTGTCTTTTCTAACACTCACAGTGGCTAGCACAATTTGAGGCACCTAGGACAAATTCAATAAATACTTTGTGAGTTAGTTTAAAAAGTTCAGCTAAATTTGAGATTTAGTATACTGTTACCTAAAATTATTCATTTATTTTTATAGTGCCTAGTTCTACAACCTAATTCAGATTTATAGCTATTTGTATTAGTGTTCTAAACCCAGATTTCCACTCAGAATTCCCCCACGATCAAGCAGTTTTAATCTAAATTACATGATATCACAGTGTAGTGGTGAAAAAGGTAATTTACTAAAAATAGAAGCATAGTAAAACCTATTAACCACATATCTGTCAACACCAGTGGACAAAACTAAGCCACCTCCCAACTTCCAGGGGCAGAAACTTGCAAATGTTGCCCAGTACAGATTCCACAGCCTCCTACTGTTGCCAGCCAGCTTCAGCTCTAGAGGAGCTGGCTATGGTGGGTTTATAATTTGTTCCTCAGCTGACCATGAAGGATGCTAGGTCTTAACATCTGGGCTGCCCCTGCTGCTCACCACAGGAGTGTCGAGTGAATGAGCAGGACTCTGCCCTCCCCACTCCCAGGTGGTGTAATCTCCAGGAACCAAGACCTCAAACACATCAAGCAGGAACACAAAACCACTTGGAGATATATCAGTACTGTTCCACCTGTACCCAAAGTGTGACCTCAGCAGGAGGAGGGGAACTCTCTACTTTTTTTTTTTATTTTGCTTTTTTAGTGAGGCAATCGGAGTGAAGTGACTTGCCCAGAATCACACAGCTAGTAAGTATCAAGTGTCTGAGGCTGGATTTGAACTCAGGTCCTCCTGACTCCAAGATCCGTTCTCCATCCACTGCACCACCTAGCTGCCCCTGAGGAGGGGAAATCTCAATCAACATCTCATGCCGTTTTAAGCTTGAAATATTGGTGGAACCTTTAGAAACACAACTCCGTGGTCAAATCAAGTACATCAGTCAGAGCTAGAGTTATGGTAGACAACAGCTATTTATAAATGTTAACCCTTATGTGGGGAGTCAGGAATGTGGGTTCTCTTTTTTTCCCTTTCCTTCATAGAGTCATAAAACTACAAAGGACCTCAGAGGTAAAGGTCATCAGCTTCAACCCATACCTTAATAGGATGTTCCTTTAGCACATTCCCAGTCAGTTGATATCCATCTTCCACTTGAAGACTTTAAGTCTTCATTATTCCTCAGTCCCTTTTTAGGCTTTTGAACAAAACATTTATATTGTTCATAATATCTAATATGTGCCTATATGCACATTTATGTTCTGCATATATGTGTGTATGTATATATGTATGTATTATATATCTATGTTGTTGTTGTTATTATTATTATTATTAGGCTTTGGAAGGAACTATATGTGTTGGAGGGAGCCAGGGAATTAAGGGAAGGTAGTGTTATATCTCCATGTAAGGAGTAGACTGTGCCTTTTGTCTTTGGTGATACCTTCTCCTCCATAGTAATGGTACCTGTGATTGTGAAAATAGAAGTGTTAAGTCTGAGACTAGAGAAGGAGGGGAGGCCTGAGTTCTGACTAAGTCTTCTCATGTTGGAGTATTCCATTGCTGAGTAGGAAGGGTGCTGAGTTATCTGGAAAGGTGGCCCCTTCGAGATTGCTAACTAGTTCTGACATTTTTTTTCTCATCATTCAAATCCCATAGAATACCATAGCATTCTTCAAGACACAGAGAAATGCTGGCCTAAAGTAAATAATAGTCTTTAAGAGCAGCAGAGCCCGAGAAGATAGTCATCTTCCCTATTTCCTTTTAGCTTGCTTTATGGAGGTTGCCAATTTGTAGATAAAACCACCTGTCCACTAAGAATCATATGGAAAACACCAAAGGATTTCACACATGCCTTAAAATAGTAGCTAATGTAGGTTAACAGTTTCCAGGCACAGCCAACCTGAGCCAAATATTTGTAAGTCACCTGAGGGGAAAGTATCCATTTCACATTCCTAATACTTTGAAAAATCTAAGCATCACAGTCATTCATTTTTTAGATGATCATAAACTTTTTAGGTTTGCTTTGACACTAATTAGAGTCTTTGAAGTATATATCAAACTAAGTAGAAAATGAAGTACACTTTATTGGAAAATATGTACTTATAAACACATCTGGGGCAAAAACAAAACCTTTTGTGAGGTCTGTAGGGGCCAGGAAAAATTCTTTGTCCGAAGAAGTCTTTTTGTATAGTAACTTATAACTTGATGTAACTGTTCAAATTCCACCTTCTGTGAAAGTCCAGCTCATTCCCAACAGCACACACTAGTGCCATCTTCCCCCTGAGATTATCTTTCATTTGCACTGTATAAATCTTATACTTGGTTATTTTATGTTGTATCCCTCTTTAGAACGTGAGGTCCCTGAGGACAGAGGCTTATGTATTTACCTCTCCTTGTATCAGAACTTAGCATAGTGCCTAGCACACAGTATTGGCTTTATATATGCTTGTTGACTGATTGACCTACTAAGTGGCAGTAACTTAACCACATGTTATACAGGACTCAAATTACATCAAAGCTTACTTTTGTATATGGTAAGTGTAAATTAATTGCCACAAAACTTATGCAGAGAGAGAAATATTTTGCTCAGAAAATGTGATGATTGTGTGATAGTTTACTATATCTGTCAAACTTATGAAATAAACTCCAGCTCCATATTAGCTAAGGTAGAGTAAAGATATCTCTAAGTTGAAGCAGTAGACAAAAAGCTCTCTCTCTCTCTCTCTCTGTCTTCCACTAAGATCAAAAGCAAGGTATATAGTTTGTTTTCATCCTATTACTTCCTATGAGCCTAGAAAATATACATCAAAGAAAAAGGTATGCAGGTCTCTCTATTAACACTAACAGGATCCAAAGTTGAAAATCTTTTCCAGGCTGCTATACCTCATTTTAAAATAAATCATATTTCTATAATATTGTTGTGAATATTCCTTAAAGTTTTATTTTAATTTTTAGGGTTTCCCCCCCATTTTCAAAATAAGAAACTTGTTCTTCGCTATACCATATAAAAAGAAATATGTATATGTGTATATATCAATCTAATATTATTAAGTAAAGTACAATTCCTACTTTTTGGCTCAGACATTCACCATAGTATCACGTAGGTGGAGACAGGGAGTGAATCAAAGGCAGTTACAAATCATATTTGAGAAGTGCAATGATTCCTCACATCTGAAGTCTATTGAAAGCTCATGAGTAAAAACTTTTGAGAACAAATCCTTTCTGTTCAAAAGTATGTGTCAGTAGAGAAAATCTCAACAACTAAGCACTATGATTGGTCAGAAATTAGGGATTTATTTTTCTACTCTAGACAATAAAAAAGTTTATAGTTCTGAATGTTTTCCAGGAAAAACTAAACCTGACAATGGAAAATGATTCACAAAAATTTTTACATTAGAACTTGCTCTTTAAAGCTCTCTGAAACACTGTGGTGGTTTTACTTAATGTCTTTGCTGAAATAAAGTTATCTTCAGGGGGAAAAGCAGGCAGTTGATGAGGCTAGTGCATTGACATTTTTATTAAATCAACATCATTACCATTAACAAGCTTGTTGAGCACTAGGAAAGGCACTGAAGATACAAATAGGTAGAAAGCACAGTCCTTTACTCCAATTAGCTTTTAATTTACTTGGGGACACAGTACAGATGCCTAATAAAATATAAGCTCCTTATGGGCAGAGATTGTTCATTTATTCATTTATTTTTGTACTTGTATTTGTAGCTCAGGACCTTGTACACAATAACAACTTAAATGTCTGTCATTTGTATATAAAAAAACAACCCAGTAATATGTGTTTGAATATTTTATTTACCAAATAACTAGTACAATCATTATAAAATTTCAGATCAGAAAATAAAATCACTGAGAAATGGCCAGTCGCGTAAGGGCTTAAAGAAGAGACAGGACTTAACTTGACCCTTGAAGAAACAGAAGGGCTTAGGCAAAAATTCAACTTCATTCCAGTAACTTATTAAAATGCCTACTATGTGCAAGGCACCATGTTAGGTGCTGGGGATAGGAAGACAAAAAAAAAAGGAACAGTTCATGTTCTAAAAGAACTAGACATTGTGTAATATATATATACTAATAAGTACAAAATAATCTGAGGAGAGATGGTTTTATCTACAAATTGGCAACCTCCATAAAGCAAGCTAAAAGGAAATAGGGAAGATGACTATCTTCTCAAGCTCTGCTGCTCTTAAAGGCTATTTTTATAGTAATATCTGTGTGTATGTGTGTGTGTATGTACATACACACACACACACACACACACACACACACACACACACACACACATATATACATATACACACATATATAAGAAACCGGTTGGAAGGTTGCATTTCGAGAGCTGAATTCTTCATCAGCCTTCCCTCTAAAGTAGATTCTCCTTCCTAGTTCACTCTTTCTGTTAATGGCACTACAATCCTCTTCTGTCATCTGAGTTCAATGTTCTGGTTATCTTTTCTTCTAGGTCCCTTTTGTTTCCCAAATTCAGTCATTCATCAAATTAGGACCTTCTAGGGAGAAAATTCCACCTATGAACACAGACTGTCAATTACTCTGCAAACAATAGTCTTAGAGTTGCCTGGAACACTGAGAAATTATATAACTTGCTCAAGGCTACACAGCAAATGTGTCAGAGTTGGGACCTGAACTGAGATCTTGATTCTGTGATCTCAGGTTTTATTAAGAGAAGTATAGTGTCCAGAATGGAAGAAAAAAGTGAAAATCTTGCTTTATTCTGTCCTGGTAAGATGACATCCTGTGGACTGAGTTTAGTTCTGAGCATGATACATTTTAAGAAGGACGGTGATAAGCTAGATATATATTAAAAGCATTTGTGCAGTTGATGTTTTTGAACTTGTGTTGTACTTTATATTTATTTCAATATTTTGATTTTACATTCATTCCTTTCAAATTTTATTTTATTGGTTTGAAACCACCATTATATCCTTTCAGAATCTTTTTAAGATACCAAGTCTGTCATCCAACATGTTAGCTTTCCCTCTCAGATTCAGGTTATGACCACTACCCACAGTTACAACTGTAGACCGTATTGAAGGTAACCAGATAATGTACATTTCTAAAAGTTGTTTATGAGTGTGAAGGCATTCACTACTGACAAAGTTTGTGTGTTAGCTAAAGAATTCTACCAAAGCATACTTTCCCCCATATTTATAATCATATAATAATTTTCATGTCCTTTTGCTCTCCTTCCCTGATATTGTTCCCTCTTTGCTCCTTTTTTTGTAGTCTCTCTCCCTTCTACTGGAGTCCACTTTCTTTCATCTTTTATCACTAGCTAGTTCTTTTTGGTTATCATTTTTTCAAGACTTTTCATTCTTCTCTAGTCTATCCCAATCCTAGATAATTACTAGTGAACCCTTATAAATACTCTGATAAAACAAGATTTGGAAAGGGAATGAAAGAGCATTCCTCCATCTTCCCATGCTACCAGTTGCATTATCAGACTTTATGTTTTGTTACAAATTTGTTCTTATTTAACCTCATCTTGCAAGCTTCACTACAGCCCTTAGCTAGTTTAACCTCTTGGCCACCTTACCATGTTATCTACAAATTGGCAATTCCACCTTCATCCAGGATGTTGACTAAAAGGTTAGAACGAGACTAGGAACAAAGTTTGGAGTGACTCCAGATATTGCCAGGTTGATATTCATCTCTATTGATTTTGTCCAGCTGTCCAACAAATCCAGCCACCCCTCCTATCATCCAGTTCCTATTAGCAAGATTCTATTTTCTTTTTTGGGGGGCTAGGCAGTTGGGGTTAAGTGACTTGCCCAGAGTCACACAGCTAGTGAGTATCAAGTGTCTGAGGTCAGATTTGAACTCAGGTCCTCCTGACTCCAGGGTTGGTGCTTTATTCACTGTGCCACCTAGCTGCCCCTATTACCAAGGCTCTTAAATGATCCTTGAGATCCTTCCTTTCTCTTTAGATTGTGCAATTCTATAAGTCTGCCTCCTTCAGCCATGTTGTATGTACAGGGAGGCTTGAGTCATTATGTCTGTGTGTCTCTATCCTGTGGACAGTGTCTTAATAACTTAATGCAGCTGAAGAATGAAGCATCTTTGCCCCTCTTTTGTGGTTATAGTTGGCTAGCTTTCAGGATTCTAGATCTTCAACAACTATGGCATCTTTCCTCATAACTAATGCTTCATAATGGTATTTTTTCCCCTTTTTGCTTCTCTTTGTCCTGCAGTTTTCTGAGAGTCTTTTGCCTGACCATAAAATACTGTTAAATAATTCCTCCCATGACAAATTTGCATCTAAGTAACATATACAGCCTGTTGGCTTGTAAAGTTTGGATGTCAACATTTCAGTTATATGCCTTCAGGATGGTATATACCATAGGGAAGGTAAAGAGGGAAAAACAATTTAAAAGATGATTATTGTTTTCTTTTATTCCCCTTCTTTTCAGTAACAACAATGCAGTGCCAGTACTTTGGTTATGATGAATTAAATCACCCCTGTGCTGAAGTTGGTAGGGTGAAAGTTAGTGCAGACAGAAGAAAGTAATGATAAAAACAAACTAATCTTGAACCCAAGGTTTCTTCAAGACAGTAGTGTGGTTTTGTTATTGTCTAAGGGAATGGTACAGGTACTGTTTTCTGATGTTCCACAGATACACATTTACATATATACAAGTATATGAATAAAGTCATAACAGTGTTCTGGACATTTTTCTTTTTGTACTTTAAAAGTAATTTACTAGCATCGAGAAATTCAACTTTCACAGTATTATTTTGCAGTCTCCTAAAAGAAAGGGAAGAAAACAAATTCCGAAGAAGCAAAAGGGGCATGTTGTCATCTTGATTCATATACTTTTGTGTCTTTGGATGTGAAAATACATATCCCCAAGTTGTATAGTTTCAGGAAGAAATATATTCTTTAAAACAAAAATCTGATCAAATTCACAGTGTATCTACCATAACGGTTTGTGATTTAACCAATCCATCTCACAAATCTTTAACAGTATTTTGTTAAAATTTTCACCATTTGCAGGTTTTCACACTTCTAAACTCCAGTGTCTCTTTTAATGTAGAATTGTTGAGTATTTAATGATTTTTAAATAAATTAAAACTCATATTGGTTCAGTGGAATAGAGGGGCACATAGTGCCCAATGCATTGTAAGCACATAATAAATACCTTTTGACTGATGGGGGAATCACTATTTTGTCCTTCTTTTGCTTGCTAAGCTTCATTTGGAGTAAAAAAAAAATGGGGGTCATAGATTATAAATACAGAGTTATAAAAAGGATATAAAATCATAGACATCAAGCTAGAAGAAACCTGGGGAGTCATCTAGTCAAATTCTCTTGAGTTTTTAGGTGAAGAAAATGAGACACAAAGATTTTAAGTGAGCTGTCCAAGGTCACACAAATAATGAGTGACAGAGATGAGAAAGTTATGAGATGGAGTCAAAGACAAGTATGGAGGTTAAGGTATATACTTAATTCTAGACATTGCTTAGACACCTCACTTTTATTTTCCAAGGAACAAACAAGGAAGAAAGCATAGTAACATCTTGCCTGGCATACATACTGTCTGGTCAGCGTCCATCATCGACTGGCATCACGACTTCTGATGCTGAGCTTCTCAGGGCTTCTGGAAGAAGTCAAAACAGACTAAGTGGATCCAGGTTCATTGGGCACTCTCTCCTGGATAACCAGTAGAAGCATCATGAACCTTAGAAGTGGAAGGAACGTGGAGTCTAATTCCCTCACTTTATAGATGAGGCTTTAGAGAAGTTGAATGACTTAATTTTTTTTTTACTTAATATTAAAACAGAGAGTTGAGCAGGTCCTTTGACCTTCTTCCCTCAATGCTACTATTCATCTCATTTTATTCATCTCTGACTGAGTCAGTGGAATACTTTCCATTCCAGACCCTTTTCTTTGTCCTCAAGCTCACAGCTGTACTCTCAGTCTCTTCCTTTCTTAGCAGATGAACTCACCTCCCCCTTTACTGGGAAAATTAGGGGGATCTATCATGCTCTCCCTCATCCTCTCATCTTCAAGACCTCATAACATCTCTCCTTTTCTATGGTTTCAGAGAAACAGGTGGATCTTCTCCTTTCAAGACCAATGTTCCCATTCCTCAGTATCTCCTCTGAGAGATCATCACTGATGATTCCTTTTTTCTGTCATCTTGTCTTTCCCCCCATTACTGTCTATTACCCATTGCCTATGGATTTGCTCAAGACTTCCTATCCTTAAAAAGAAAAAAAACCAACCCAGCTCTTAACCTTGTCATCCCCTCTACCAATAGTCTTCTAGAGAAGATTAGTCTACCTCTTACTTGATTCCTTAACCCATTTTCTCCTAACCTCTGACACCATCATTCTTCTAAAACTGTTTACAGATTCACTGATGACTTCACCACCTTTCCTTATTACCCATTCTTTAGCCTTTTTTTCTCTTGGCGTCCAACCCCATCATTCTTGCAAAAATGCTAACTGGTTTTACCAAAAATCTCTTAATTATGTAATCTTTTGATCTTTTCTTGTTCTCCATAGTCTTTCCTGTTTTCCATAGGCTAAAAAGGTAAAAGGGTGAAGGTGAGAACAAAAGGCAGGTGTTTGATACACCACCAATGATTTTCAGTTTACATCTGATAACATCCGTCCTACTCTCAGAATCTACTTACTGGAGGCCATAGATCTATCTGTTCTCACTACTGTGGGTGAGAGGTATGACAGAGTTTGTGAAGGAAGTAGAGTTTGCATTAGTATCTGAATAACAGAGAGGAAAGGTGAGGAAGAGATGGTACCACCTTTGGTCTTACCCTCAATTCCTCTATGACAAGAAAACCATGGTGTAAAATTTTTTCCCCAATACCTTCGTTTACTTTTGGGGAGGAGGACTGGTGTTGCAGACTTTGTGTCTCCTAAATTGCCTGTACTAGACATTTCTTTAATTGTTCTTGGTCTCATTTTCCTTACCATAAAAGGTATAAATTGTATTAGATCCTGTAAGTCTCTATTAATTCTCACATCCAATGGTTCTGAGCACCTCTGTCCTAGGCTATAGTAATAGATCTCTTATCTGATTTTCCTGCTTCCGGGCACTCACCTCTACAATCCATCTTTGCATAGCTGCCAAAATAATCTTCCTAATGCACGTCTCTGACCATATCATTCACTCCCTTGTTCAAAAACTCCTTATTGCTTACAGGGTAAAATAGAAACTTCTCAACCTGAATCTCCTCAGTCAGAAGCCATCCTATCTTTCTAGTCTTATTTTATACTATTCACCTCCTATCTAGCATTCTTTCAAAACCTCTCTCTCTCTCTCTCTCTCTCTCTCTCTCTCTCTCTCTCTCTCTCTCTCTCTCTCTCTCCCCCTCTCTCCCCCTCTGCACTCTCTCTTTCTCTCTTTCTCTCTCTCTCTCTCTCTCTCTCTGGGTCTCTCTCCCTTCTCTCCCTCCTCTCCCTTCTCTCCCTCCTCTCCCTTCTCTCTCTCTCACTCTCTCTTTCTCTCTCCCTCTGTTTCTCTCTCTGTCTCTCTCACTCCTTTCTCTCTCCTCTCTCGCTCTTTCCTCTCTCTTTCTCTGTCTCTGTGTCTCTCTCTCTTTCTCTCTCTCTCTGTCTCCCTCCTCTCTCTATCTCGCTTTCTTGCTTTCTTTCCTCTGTCTCTCTCTGTCTCTCTGTCTGTCTTTGTCTGTCTGTCTCTCACTCTCCTTCCTCTCTGTCTCTTTCCTCCTCTCTCTCTCTCTCTCTCTCTCTCTCTCTCTCTCTCTCTCTCTCTCTCTCTCTCTCTCTCTCTCTCCTCTCTCTCTCTCTCTCTCTCCCCTCCCCCTCTCCCCCCACCATGTCTCTCCATGTCTCTTTCTCTTTCTATCTTCCCCTCCTTCCACCTTCCACCCCTCTCTCCCTCCTTTCCCTTTCCCCCTTTCCCTTTGTCTTTCACCTGTACTCTTCTAGCAGTCTCCTAACTGCTCTTTTAGTCATCATCTTTTCCAAATTATCTTTCATGGTTATTTTTCTAGGGTAAAAGTTTCCTAATGTTATACCTCTGCTCAAAAACTTATTATCTTCCTGGTCCCTGTACATATAAACTCCCTAGCCTGTCCTTCAAAGGCCCCAACAATCTCAGTCTAACTTATGTTTCTACCTTGTTTTCACACAATTCCCCTGCACACACTTTCAGTTCTAACCAACCGGGACAGCTTAGCCCTTGTGCAGTGCAGCGCAGCCTCCATACTGATGCCCAAAACATTCCCCCTTCTTCATCTCCACTTGTTGAAATCCTTCTGTTCTTCTAAGGCCCAGCCTAGATGGCACCTTGTCCACTAAACTTGATCCCTCTACTCAATCCCCCTCCATCTCTCCACTTCTACCCCTCCCCCCCATATACAACTGAAAGTGACCTCTCTCTCCCTCCTCAAATTTTCCTAGGCTTCTTTACCCCTACCATATTCTCCTCTGGGGCACAGATTATGTCTTTTTTTTCCCCATCTCTGTATCCCTCCATCTGGCACATTGTTTGGTGAATAGGAAATTACACTTTTATTTTTCTCTGGAAGAGGTAACCATAGCATTTGGTTCTTATCTGCCTTAGAAAGTTGTCTGTATGGTTTAAAGAAAATCTTACTCACTGATCTGTGAGTAAGCAAAATCCACTTCAGGCAATCAATCAGTAAATATTTATTAAGCAACTACAGTGTGCCAGGCACTGTGCTAAGCACCAGACATACAAAAAGAAGCAAAAGAAAGCCCCTTCCCTCAAGGAATTTACAATCTAATCTAGTCCCAGCTCTTCCAGCAACAATATGATTTTCCTTGGCTTCAGTTTCTTTGTCTCTAATTTATGTCCCCTCCATACCCATCTTCCCAAAGTTGGAGGGCAGCTCATGTTTCAACATACCTTATAGATTCACTTGTAAAAAGAAAATAAGTTCTGTCGGTGCCTTTAATTTTTACATAATAATCATTATTATGTATATTGCAGCCCTCCCTTGTAATAAAGAAAAATACTTTATCAAAGATACCCAGTGTCCTAACTTTGTATGCAAGATGTATGCAACATTTTGCCCTTGTGGTCTCCTGCAACTACAGGGAGGATAGATTGCAATGGGAAAGACTGGAGTTATGGAGACCAATTAGGAATCTATTATGCAGTTGTTGTTGTTCATCCTTCCTTCTCGAAGAGGACCAATGACATCAGGAGGGTGAATTGGATGAGGCAGGGCTGTGCAAAGTCATCACTCTCCTCCATCACTCACTCTCTTCTTCAGAGTCATCTGAGTTCAGGATAACTGAAGATGACCCTGAATGCAGTGGGACACTTTGGCCTTTTTAAGCTAAGGTCTTTTGCAGGTCTCAGTTTGTCTGAGGCAACACCCATTCATAGTTAAAGGCTAGGTAAGAATTGAGGCAAAAGATGGCCTACTTTGCTTACTCAAAAGAATCAGTCTAGGAGAGAAAGGCCCCCAGGGTTTCTGGCCAGAACAGAAACAATTACTATTTACATTCATTCTGAGCTATGAAAACTCAAACAATGAGCAAATTTGCAATAATTCAAGAAAAATGAAGAAGACCTCAACATCTATAACCACTTTCTACATGGTATCTTCCTTTGTTCTTCTGTAGAAAAAAAGTGCGAAACGTCAAGATTTGATTCAGCAAGCATTTTTTTTAATACTGTCACCCAGTGTAAGTGTATTAGGAACATAGATCATAGAACATAGAACATAGAAACAAAATCATCCAGCCTCTCTTTTTATGTCTATCTACATATGTGTGTGTGTATATGTGTATATAAATATATGGATGTAGATGGTTATGTAGACACATGTGTATATACACATACATAGATAAAGAGATATATATTTTCTTGAGGAATGAGATGTGGTTCAAACTACCTATACATTTTTTAATTTAACAAGATGTATGCTAAGGCTACAAGGGAAAAACAATAGTGGTTTCTTTTTACTATCATGTCTGCATAACTTGTCTTCTCAGCTTGATTGTCTATTCCTCTGGGGGAGGGACCATGTCTTCTAATTATTTTGTATCTCCCATAATACACAATATTGTACCGGGTACATTGTAGGTACTGACTAATTGCTCTTCTTGTTAATAAAGTACAGAATGTAAGGAAAGCCTGTGATTCAATGCCTTTAATTATTAATCTTCTCTGCTCTGTTGCTGGATTCTGAATGTTTGAAAAAGCCCCACCCTTTAGAGAAGGAAAGACCTGCATATACTTCAGTATGATAGAGGCAAAGCCCCAGAGACTCACTCCCAAGATGAACTGATCCATTGTTTTGGGATGTTTCTTTAACAAATGGAGACCTAGAGGACTGGGAGGAAGTAGGTAATAGGGCTTGCTTACTTGAAAGGTAACTGCAGCTGGAATAACATAATGTGAATGTATTTAAGTCAGAAAAGACTGGGGATTGGAGCAGTCCCCTCTGAAGCTGAGGCTCTGTACAGGGGAGCCAGACCTATCTTGGGGGCACCTTAGACCCTAAGGTAGTAGGTTTCTGCTAATTAACTTATGCTTTATGCAATATCCACACTGTCTCCTTCTAGAGCCCCAGAATTTGATCTACCTCAGGGTTTCCAGTCCTGATTGCAGCACTGAATAATAGATAATCACTTAAGGGTTTCCTGCAATAATTGCCTACACCTCATGTCTTTGAAAGATGTTTTGTTCTTGTTTTTAAATTACTGATATAACAGAATTCCTTTAATTCTTGCATTGGGAGTCAATAGCGTCATGAGAGTTACTTCGTTTTAAAAGAAGGTGAGATGTATCTATTGCAACAGAAATCTAGTATGATCGAAATTCTGGAATATAACCTTCAAGTTTGCTATAATGTGGTTTAATCTATTATCCTTTAGGATATTTTGACATCACTGTAATTTCATTTTATCAAACCATAAACATAATTGGAACTACAGAAACCTAGGATTAAGTACTTTTTCTGCTTGTGGCTGAATACCTCAGATACTTCCAAAAAAAAGTGTTGGATAGTGATCATTGCATTTTCCTGAGAAATTGAAATATATATATATATATATGTCTATATGTAGAGGATGTTTCCTGAAATACTTATGGTTAAGTTGAATATTATATTATATACAAATTTCTTTCTGTCAGTATTTTACCTGTAAGTTCACATCAGAACTTACTTGTCCTAGCTTCCTGCCATTAATTACTGCCAATAACTTGCCCCCAAACAGCCTTTTGTCAAACCCCATGAAATAGGGCAGCTTATGCTTGCAGAGAATGTTGGAGAACTGATTCAGATGATAACCTATCATTAAGGTTCCCTTTGATGCTAGACTCAGTGGAACATATTAGTTCTTGGGGTGTACTGCAGGGTGTGCTATTTATATGGATTATATATAGCCTAAAAACACTGATATCTGTTAAGAGTAATGTGACCTGTAATTATGACAGTTATTGCTTTTGACATTCACTTATGAACAAACTAATACAATGTATGTTAGCATAGCATGGCTTAGATTGGGGGAAAAGTAAATTTTGTGCAAAAGCTGCAGTAACTAAAAGGCCTTAAGGTATTGCTTTGTCAATTAATAAAGAAGAGCAATTGAGGGTATTAAATTATCTGGCATCTCTGTGTAGATCATAATTATGCAGACAGGGCTTTTCTTTTTGAAACAATTTTTACATTACATAAACTGAAGTTTTTCATCCAAGTATCATTTCAAGAAAGGCAGCCTTAAATAATGGAGGCAATGGGGAAACATAATATTACGATAATGTTCTTTGGTGCGGTTTGGAAGGTTTTAGGAAACATTTGGAACTATTTTTCTCATAAAGTTACTTAACTATTGAAGTGTTATGATAGCATTTCCTTCTGCATTGCGTATGTTACAAAAGGAGTCCGGTTAAAGGGGACATCAATTCTAAATATCCTGATTAGAAGGATTTCCACAAACCAGGAAATTACATGCTAGGGTATCCTGGCATTAGTTTAATAAAAGATGTAGTGAAATGAGCAGTGCCTAGGTGATTTAGAGTGGCCTATCAGCTTTCAAATACCCATTTCTCTGCAGCTTCACTTAGCCAAACTGCATTTAGTTGTTTTCAGTGGATTTAAAATGACTTGGATTTTCAGAGAAAATAAGCTATAACTTCATTGATTATCCATTTCTGTTGGGGAAACGGGATGTTTCTGTTACATTACATATTACAGTTTGACGCAGCCCTCAAAACTGTTGGAATAAATATAGTATTTAAATTTTCCTTTCCTAGCATTATTGGTCTTTTTTGGAACCTGGCAGATGTATACCTCAAAGGTTCTACACATCTGTCAAGAGTTAGTATAAATTAAGCTCCTTTCAGTATTGGTAACCATTCTGCCCTGTACATTCTGACACATAGATTTTAACTTTTTTGATCATTTCTTACTGTTAATTTAATTTTGTATGCATTTTAATGCAGGTAAAAATACCCTTTCAAAGCTGTTACATTACACATGGCATTGAAAGTACACACATATTTAGTTTTAAGTAACTAATTTCTGAGTTCTTTAGCATGCTTGATCAATAACATTGCTCTTCTAGAATATGTTGTTTAACTAGAAACACAAATAATGGCAGATTATTGGGGAGCTATACCTCCAGTTAAGGTTGCTGCAAGTTGTGAGAAATGTTCACCATGATGGCTCTTTGAGGCAAAACTTCTAAAAACTGGAGACAGGGAACTTGTTTCATGTTCTTCAGTCAATGACTTGCAACCCTGATTTTGGAGCTCTTCATGGTGTTTCCATTTGTAGAGAAACAATGATTTGGTTGCTTTTAGGAGTGCAAAACAAAATGAAAGCAGAACAAAGGTCACTGTCCCTTTCAGTCTTCACCATGTGCATTATAGGAGTGGAAAGGGGTTGAAAGGATTTTTCTTACTTTTGGATACATAGGATCATAGGATTATCATAAGATCATATTTGTAGATCTGTAGATTTGTAGATCTGATTTCAAAAGTCATCTCTTCCAACTTTCTTGTTTTACAACTAAGGGAACAAGGACCCTGGAGCATTAATTGATTTGCTTAGGATCGCATTGTAGCAGAATCATTGCCTGGTAATATGCCAAGCATGGGACATACAAAAAAAATAAAAAACACAGACTCTACCCTCAAAGACCTTACATGCTAGTGGGGGAGACAGTAATTATGTACACACAATTACATATACAATTTAAGTGGAAGATAATTGAGAGGGAAGGCACAGGGGAGGTGAGTCATGGATGGGGAGAGAGGAGAATGGGAAAAGCCTACTGTAGAATGTAGAATATAAGCTGAATCTCTTGGAGAAAGTCAGGAAAGCCAGTAGGCATTGATGAGGAGGAGGAGGGGCAATATGGGACCGCTAGGGAAAAGGCACAAATATGGGAGGTGGAATATTGTGCTCAAAAAAAAAAGTAGTCTGATGTAGCTGGATCATAGAATTCATGTAGGGGAGTAAATGACAAGAAGACTAGAAAGGAGGGAGGTGTCAAGTTGTAAAAGGCTTTAAATGATAAACAGAAAATCTTATATTTGATTGTAGAGATAATAGCCCCTAGAATTCACTTGGGGGGGGTAGGTTGCGAGGGAGAATAACATGATCAGATCTGTATTGTCTTTCTTTTTCTTTCTTTTTGTATAACAAATTTACTTTATTTTCAATTCACAGAACAAAACAAGCATTTCTGTAACACTGTACAATAAAAAAGTTGATTGCACATGAAACTGCAAATCTACCACGTATAACTTGCTACTCCCTCCAAATATATAACAGAGTTATGTATTTTTTTTCTTTTGTTGCTAAGTGCTAGGGATACAAATACAAAAAATAATAATAATAAGACAGTCCCAGTCCTAAAATAGTTAACATTCAAATAGGGAGAGAATAGTTTATTCTTCTAAATAAGAATTTTGACAAAAAGAACTTTTAGTGGAGAAAAAGAATTGAAAAGACATATCTTCACCATACCAAAGATCTTCTGTAGCTAGCTGACTGAGTAAACCTGACTTGTGTCTGCATCACAAAAAAGCTAAAGATAATTCCCTGGAGATGTAAGCTAAATAATTGCTAGGTCCCTCCCTTTTGGAAACATCACAAAGATCAGCAGATGTCAACAGAGAATACAGTAGCTCAGTAGTGCATGCTCAGCAAAGAATAGCACACAGGACATCATTACTTTTGTCACATGTTTCCTATGAGTTTTCCTTCCCCTAGGAGTAATGTGATAGCCTGTGGAAAAAGTATTCCCCTTTGTGTATAAGGTATATCTTTCTTCTCACTTATTTTGTTATACTCTTTATTTAGATGTCTTTTGCTTTGATCTATTTTTTTTTTCATTCTAGTTAGCTTAGTAAAAGAAAACATATTGATGGGAGCTAGTGAACTATGGTTTTGAACAGATGTTGACCTAAAAAGTGCTAGCTTTCTGGGAACTTATGTGTGAAGATACCTTATATGCTACACAATTATTCAGATTATATTAAATAATTTTCTAAATCAAATTCCACTTTATATTTATTTGAAACAAACATGTTCTAGAAAGTAGAAAGAATAAATGTCAAGAAATCCATCCATCAATTGGCATTAGTGCCAAAATGCCACCCTTATCCCCTACAGGCCTCCAGTAATAACATTTGTCACAGGAATAACCAGAAGTGAGTAGATATGACGGACGGTCTTTGACTTGTCCCAGACAAATACTCTAGGAAGACATTGCCAATCCTAGGTTGATAGTTCCCTGAGACAGTCATTAACCATAACTATTTACCTTTTCTTCTTTTGACCCTAATCAGATGCAAACTATGAATCCACATCATCAGGTCTTAGAGCGCAAGTAGAACCTTCCTTCTTAAAGGTTCCAGTTTCTTCCTTTTGGGGAAAAATCTTGTGCCTTTCATTAGCTCTGAGTCTGTAGTTATCTTTCTTCTTTACTTCCACCTGTGTCACATTCCTCCATCCTTCTCTTTCTTGACACAAGTCAGAATTATCATATTTATTTATATTCTTTTTCTTCTTTGTTTTAACCTTAAAGCTCTTCTGCCATTTCCCACCTATTGTTTCCCTTTTGTTAGACTGGAGCATGCAGAAGTGTTCCTTTTGTACTTTTACTTTCTCTTCTAGGAAGAGAAACCAACTGCTCTTAATGCATAGAAAGCAGCTGCATGGTCATGGCAAAAAGTTAAATATTGTGAACTCTCTGCCAGGCACTACAAAATTACCCAAAACTTTAATACTTACTGGAAGTCCTGGCATTTTCA
Source organism: Phascolarctos cinereus (assembly GCF_003287225.1). Lineage (NCBI taxonomy): Eukaryota > Metazoa > Chordata > Mammalia > Diprotodontia > Phascolarctidae > Phascolarctos > Phascolarctos cinereus. The sequence goes on along the minus strand of NW_027556098.1, from coordinate 166,172,373 downwards.
TTGGTAGCTCTTTTGACAAACTCTTACTATGAAATGTTATGGCAAACCATCTGTGGACTATACCTATTTGCATTACTGGTAGCTCAGCCATACGAGATATGGTTCTTATTCTTAAGGTTATTAGAGTCTAGTTGGAGAAACAACTAGAAACAAAATGAAAACACAGGAGATGATTAGATAGCAATTAATTGTTGAACTGTGTTAATGACTACGGGTACAATTCTTGTTTTAAAAAGGAAAAGAACCTTTAAAAGTCTGAGCAGTCAGAAGCCTTCATAAAGTAGATAGAGTGGTGAGTATTTACCCAGATGAAGAAGAGGAAAAGTATTCCAGTTATGGGAGAAGAGAAAGAATGAGTCATAGAGACAGAAATGAGCATTCCTTATTCAAGGTTATAGCAGATCTGCCTAACTAAAGCAGAGATTATCTATTGGGGAGTAGAAGAAAATAAAGTTTGGACAAATGGGATAGAATTAGACTGCTGCTGCTGTTATTAGGAGACACAGTCATTATGTGAAACACATCATCCTTTGGAATAATGTCATCTTCTATCCAGTGTTCTAGGATTACACTTAAAACTATTTTTTTACCTGCCTTGGTAGGTAAAAGTTTATTCTTAAGGCATATATAATAAAAGCATTGTTGGGAAGAGAATTGCTTATAGTATTGGGGGGCTTTTAAGTATATATAACATGCTGAGTGGTAGCTCCATAGCATAGTTGATAGAAAATTGCCCTCAGTGACAGGAGAACCTGGGTTTGGTTTCCACCTCTGACTCACAGTGGCTTTGTTACCCTAGACAAATCATAGCTTGCTCTAGGCAGCTTGCTAAGACTCTTTTAAGTATCAGAAAAAAATGCCTACATGTATCAGTTAAGTAATATTCTTCATCTTATAGTTTTCTATACAAATGAAATAATGGGTCAGATCAAGTCAATAAATATTTATTAAGCATTTTCTGTGTGTCAGGTACTATGCTAAGTTCTGGGAATACAAAAGAAAAGGGGAAAAAAGTAATCCTTGTCTTCAAGGAGCTTACAGTCTCTTATCAATGGATACCATATAGAATCATATTTGTATGGAGGCAGTGACTTGTGAGTCTAAACTGTATATCTTCTTCCATTTATGTTGTACGTCTACCATCACCCCCTATTTCCAGTTTTAACATGCCTCTTATATCTGCATATCCTTGATGAAATAAAGAATTTATTCATATAAAGTTTACCATAACAGAAATTGGGGCTTAATGCTATTTCTTCTTCCTCTTGAAAGTTTACTTCCTATAGTCTTATGCACAAATTCTTTTTTTTAACAATATTTATTGAACATTGTTTAAATAATGTGAACATTTTCTAAACTTTAATGTTTGTGAGTATTCATTGTGCATTTGAAGAGTTATTGGCAAAGGCGACATGAAGTTAAATATGGGAAATAACACAACAGCAGGTTACCTAGATGGTACCAAAGATAGAGTGCTTAGTCTGGATTCAGGAAGATGAGTTCAAATCCAACCTCTGATACTTAGTGACTGTGTCACCATCGGCAAGTCACTTAACCCATTTGCTTCAGTTTCCTCATCTGTGAAATGGAGATAATAATGGCACTTACCTCCTGGGGTTTTGAGGATCAAATGAGGTAATAATTAAAAAGTGCTTAGTACAGTGCCTGGCAAATGATAAGTACTATATAAATGTTAGTTATTATTAGCTATTATTACTATTACCTATTTTAAAGCTATTTGATACTCTTGTATAAGATTATATCAGATGATGTTTTGACCAGAAAGAATCAGAAAAAGTGAAAGCAACTCTTAATAATGAAAATGTTGAAGTTTGGGTCAAGTTCCTTTCTCTCTCCTTTATGTTCGGCCACTTCCTACCATATGGCTTATACCATTAGTTCCCTGAGAAATCTACACAACCTTGTGATCCAGTGCTCTTGGTTCCCAGATCAGGCTTTCATTGTTCCCCTCAAGGTTTCTTTCCCTGACTCCCTTGTAGAGAATGGTTCTGCTTCTCCTCCCTTAGAGCAACCTCGGATTACAATGCACAAATTGAAAAGAAGAGGACTAGTGTCATTGGCATTGATGGCATTTTAAAACTTTTGGACCAATCGTACTGTCATCTCAACTGTTTCATTTTGACTGTTGTTGTAAGAGAAGTAGTTGAAAAGAGGCCCTTTGGTAATCAAAAAGCCCCAGGAAAACACTTGCATTTATCACCTGCAGTATGGGTCTTCTCCCTGAGACTACCTTCTAGCCCTCTGCTTATCTTAGTCTTTGATCTTTCTTTAGCACTTACCTGCCAGTGAGGTAAGGAGGAAACCTCTTTGGGGCTCCCACTTACTCCTTTGGGCTTATCAGCATAACAAATTTGAAGAACGGAGGACCAAAGATTTTTCATTTGATATGAGCCCTGTTGCATGAGGACTGGCAGTTTTTCTAGGTATAACTAGCTTTCTGAAATAATCCTCTTTACCTTATCTCCTCCTAAGAGGAAGTTGTTAAAATTTAACTAGGATAACCTAGATTAAGTAAGCAAGTTGAATCATTGAATTTTCTATCCAATCAGTTATTTTATTAGAATAAGAAATATGATCCCTGGTGATGGGGAGTGGCTTTGTGTTCCTTGAAGACCACAGATCTAGATTGGGGGTGTGAGGGCCAAATTTGGAGCAGATAAGGCCATCTGCCAAAGTTCTGCTTGAGTGTCTCAACGTAGTATGACAGAGATCTGAGGTCTCAGAGACCAAAAAAGTAGAACATCAGCCCAGGGACACACCACCAAGCCACAAAGGCAACAGTTCCAGACCTGACCATTCACTAGTCCAACATCCAGGGAACAACAAAACTCAGTTTGGATCATAGAGTTCTCATCACCAAGTCTTCCACAGACTGATGAATTGTTTGACCATAGGAACTCTTGAAAACCATCTAGAAGTCATGGAGAGATAAAGATCTTACAATGTAAGGAGCCCTTCTCCCCTTCCCCGCCCCACTCCAACACCAAGAAAAATCAGAGATCTCTGAAGTTTGAGGCATTGAAGTATATCCCTTTGCATGACAGCATTCTAGGTGCTGAATGGGATGTGACTTCATCCCTGGATCCCTAGTATCACTTTAAGAATGACTACATGTAGTGGATAGAGCACCGGCCCTGGAATCAGGAGGACCTGAGTTCGAATGTGACCTCAGACACATAACAGCTTATTAGCTGTGTGACTTGGAGCAAGTCACTTAACCCCAATTGCCTCACAAAGAAAAAAAAATGACTACCATTAGTTAATCATCCAAAAGCTACTATTACAAGATGTTCTTGTACTTTTGTTTTGTTGATAATTTCCAATTTGTCCTGTATATAACTTATGTGTGCAATTGTTTATATTCTGTCTCCCCTGTTAGATTGTGTGGACCTTGAGAGAGGGGACTGTCTTCTGCCTTTCTTTGTATCCTCAGTATAATGCCTGGCACAGAGTAGGCACTACTTAATAAATGTTTATTGACTGAAGACAAACATTTATAAGCATATCAAATGAAAATAGACATGTATATATCTGTGTGGCTGTGTTTAACATATAAAATCTCCCATGCAGTCTTTAAAAAGTTGTGAAAATGGAAGAGATATTATCAGCCTAAATACAGGCAAATATCTTCATTTTTAAAAAAAAGGTAGAATCTTTGAATTATTAGAGATCAGGCACTTTGACTTTGATTCCTGGCAAAATTTTAGAACATATAAAAGCAATGATTTGTGAACATTTAGAAAAGGAAGTAATGTTTAGTAAGAGCCATCATGGCTTCATAAAGGACAGCTCATCCCAACCTAAGCTCAGCTTATCTGTTTGGCAGAGTTATGACACTGGTAGATACAGGGGAGTCCCATAAATCTATGAACATTTATACATGTATTTCCACAAAGCATCTGACATAGTCTGTCATATTATCCTTGTATTCAAGATGGATAGTTTTGTGATGGATAGTAGCACATAAAGGAGAATGAAGAGTAAGTTGAATTACCAAACCCAAGGAAGAAAAATAATGGTTCAATGTCAACTTGAAGGGAGGTCTTCAGTGGAGGACTCCAGGTATCTCTGCCTGACCTGTGCTCTTAAAAATTTTGATCACTTGCTTTGATAGAAGCATAGATGACATGCTTAACAAATTTTCAGGTGACACAAAATTTGGAAGGATGGTTAATACACTGGATGATGGAATTAAAGACTAAGCAAGCTTAAATAAGTGATCAAATTGAATAGGAAGAAATTTAATAGGTATAAACATAAAACCCTGTATGAAGATTTAACTATGGATCAGCAATGTGACTTGGCAACCAAAAAATTTAAAATAATGCTGGACTGCATTAAGAGAAGCATAGTGTGGGGCAGCTAGGTGGTGCAGTGGATAGAGCTCCAACCTTGGCCTCAGACACTTGACACTTAAGCTGTGTGACCCTGAGCAAGTCACTTAATCCCGATTACCTCACCAAAAAGCAAAAAAAAAAGAAAGAAAAAAATGAGAGAAGCATAGTATGCAGAACAAAGAAGGTGATGGTCTACTCTGTTGCATTCTGTTCAGACCCCCTGTGGAATATAGGGTTTAGTTCCGTGTGTCACATTTTTAGATTAGTTTTGACAAACTGGAGCTAGTATAGAGAAGGGTAGTCAAAATGAAGAGGGCAGCTATGCCATATTAAAATTGGTTTAAGGAAAGAAGACTTAGGGGTAATGGCATTCCTGTCTTCAAGTATTTGAAGGACTATCGTATGGAAAAGGGATTAGATCTGCTCCTTTGGCCCAAAAAAAGGCTGAAATAGGAACAATGAGTAAGAATTGCACAAAGGCATTTTTGAGGCCTGATATAAGGAAAAGCTTCCAATAATTAAAATTACTTGGAAGCCAAATGTCCCATCTTAGGAGGTAGTGAGTTCCCCTTTGCAGAATGCTTTCAGTTGGAAGTAGGGTAATCTCTTGGTGGGAATGTTAGAGAGTGTCATAATTCCAATATCAGTTGAATTAGATGAAAACTCTTCAAAGACTGGTGATTTTTGAATCATCTGAGTTTTCTGAGATTGTTATTCTTACTATTATTCTATGACTAGATAATTTATCTAGTATCATCTCTGGTTAAAATATATTTCAGACTCTCCTGGATCTTTTAGTGGCTCTTCCTCTTCTTCTAACACTATAAGCATAACCATTCCCCAAACTCTATACCCAGTCTCTCTGTATTCCCTCTTGGTGATCACGTATACATTCCCAGCTTCATTCATGGGCTCTGTGGAAATGATCTCCAAATATATGTGTACAGACTTTAGAGTGCTTCAGTTTTCTACTGGATATCTCCACCTGGAAGTCCTAGATGTACCTGAAGTTGAATATATCACCACTAAAATCTTGCTGTTTTCTCCATAACCTTATTCACTGCTTATTTTCTATTAATGGTGCCGTCATTCTCTGAATCACCCAAACTTGAAATCTCCAAGTTATTTGACACCTACATTTTTTAATTGCCCCACATTTATAATTATTTGCTGTCTTGTCAGTTTTACCTCCATAGTATATCTCACATTGGTAAACTCTTTTCCAGTAACACTTTTGTCTGAACAATAGTTCAGGTTCTTAAAAACCTATGACTAAAATGGTGATAGTAGCTGCCTAACTGATCTTCCCATTTTCAATGTCTCCTTGTTTTAATCTATCCAAAACTGAATGCCACATTAATGTTCCTGGTTATAACAGCTGTGGACATACCTGTCACTAATCCTTCACCATTAACTATGAAAGAAACTTCAGTTTCCTTTACATATCATACAAGATCCTCTGCAATGAAGTGCAAGTCTACTTTTTCTGTCTTGTCTCACACTGTTTACCTCCATGTGCCTGTTCTCAGAGGTATGCTAAAACCAGTGCTAACCCAGGAAGCAATTGTTAAATTTTCACTAAGAGCATTTATACTGGACTGTTTGCATACTTTTTTTATTCCTCCCTAAAACCCTGGTTATTAAACATTTGCCAGCACTCACAGGTCCCCCTCTCCTCAGCTTTGTATTAAACATTATTTGTATTAAACATTGCTTGAGCTCAACAGGAAGGCAGTACAAGGATCAGAAAATGAAGTCATCACCAGACTAGAGGCATGCTTTCTATTGGCTAACAATAACAACAACAACAATATGCTTTGCATGGATTATCTCATTTGAGCCTCACAGTACCCTGCCTTCTTTATACTCCTTTGATAGGGACATCTAGATTGTTCAGTGGATAAAGTGCAGAACTTGTAGTCAGAAAGACCTGGGTTCAAATCCTACCGGAGGCAGAATTCCTCATCTTTAAAATGGGAATATTAATAGCCTTTACACCAGGATAGTTATGAGGACCCAGTGAGATCTAACAGATGTAAAGTGCTTTGCAAACCTTAAAGTGTGTGCTTCCTATCATCTTTGATATTGAATCTTTGAATCTTATCCATCCAGAAAATTCAGTTAAAATTCCTCCTCCTTCATGAAGCCCAAGCGCACATAACCACTGCAACCAACACTATTTCTAGTTCATATGAATTCTAATATTACATTGTTCATGCCTCTTTTGTGCACTGACACGTTTATTTCATGTTACACTTTTAATATACGTGACTTATCTCCTTGACTAGATTGTAAGCTCCTTAGGGCAAAAACTGGGTATTATTCTTCATCATACTCCTCATAGTACTTACTGTTTGCTTGCTCACAGGGGCACTCAAAAAGTGTTTTCTGAGTTGAGCTGGATTCTGGCTGATATGCACTGGTTGAATCTTGCTAAAATAACATTCGTGGCTTACTATATTAATAAATAAATGGTTTGGGTATAAATCTCATTCAGGCTCTGTTTCTTTCAAATTCAGTTACCCCTTTGTAGTGACCTTATTTGGACAAGAACATAGCAGTTACCAAAGATGAGTACTAAGGAATCTATTAAAAATATAAAACAAGTATATTTAGAAAGCCATGTTTCAAAAATACCGTATTTATGATCTCAAAACACCATTTTTGTTTTTCCTCAGATAAATATCCAGCATTATATACTAGAACCTTATATAGCAAAATCTGTCGTAAGATTGATTCTTATTGGACCCCATCAAAGGGTTAGTTACTAAAGTTCTGGCAAATCGTGTACTAAAAAAGTTTACCTATCTCCTCTCCTTGCCTTTCCTCACCCCCCCACCCCCCACATAATCACAAATAAAGAAAGGTCAAAGGGTATCTATTCTTTTTGAATGTAGATTACATCTCCACCAATCCAGAACTCTTAAGTAGTGTGAACGCTGATCTTAGAAACAGAAATGTTTCTAATTAACTCAACTTTAAAGCCCCATCTTAATCACTTAGACAATTCTTGTACACATCTGTGCTGCAGGAATTACTGGATTACCTCCATGGATTTTGCGTGTGGGTGTGTGTATGTGTGTGTGTGTTTTTAAAGCAATGCTATAACTCTGTCCAAATGCGATTCAATGCTGCTTTAATGTTTAGAAGCTAATGTGCACTTCGTCATGTAGTTTAAAAATTGAAACCTCTCCTACCTTTTATATTCTACTCTTGTAAATTCTGTTTGTTTGTGGAGACCAGTCATTGAAAATACTGTGTAACACACAGTCCAGAACTACTTCTCTCACAATTTGATCTAACCTAAATCAGCAACAGAGCTGGTACTTTTAATGTGGTTTCTATTCATCTGAAAGTGACATCAGTGTCTTCTATTCTTTTTATTTTAATAAAATAGTGCCCAGATTGAGTGTTGGTGCCAATAAAGGAAACTGAGTCCCATAAGGAATTTTTCATTAAGAGAAATGAAGTGCTATGGATAAACAATTCAAACCTAGCGTGACAAGATGGCATGAAGAGCCATAAACATGCATGACTCTACTTATGGGGAGACGTGGCAAGACTTCCTGGCATTTCCCATGTCATCTGTGTGTGTATTTGGGGACAGAGGGGGTGATTTTGTTTCATCTCTTATGTGGAAATACATTTCTTCTCAGATGGGTGCTCCTGGAGTTGAATCCCCCCCCCATTCCTCAAAGGGCCTCATTTAAGTGGAAACAAAACTATTAATGATAATTTAAGACCATTAAATGACCTTTATATCTCACTTCCACAGTAGAGAATAACCCTTGTTGAAATAAGGATCACTTTTTACCACTTTTTCCTTTTTAAAAAGTAAAAGTCAGAAAGACCTGAGTTCAAAATCCTGCCTCAGGCACTTTAACATTGCTCAACCTCAGATTCCTCAGCTGTAAATTGGGAATATTAACAGCCTTTTGACTTCACAGGGTTGTTGTGAGGACCCAGTGAGATAACAGAAGTAAAGTGCTTTGCAGACCTTAAAGTGTGTGCTTTCCATCATCTTTGACATTGAAATCATCCCCGTCCTGGGAAATTCAATCAAAATTCCACCCCCGTCATGAAGTCCAAGCTCACATAAACTACTGCAACTAGACATTATTTCTAGTTCCTGTGAATTCTAATATTACATTGTTTGTGTCTCTTTTGTACGCTGACACATTTATTTCATATTATACTAGATATACTAGATTCTAAGCCCTTATTTCATATTATACTTTTAATACTACTAGATTCTAAGCTCCTTAAGGGCAAAAACTGGGTCTTATTCTTCATCGTATTCCTCATAATAGTTGTATAGGCCTTGTCCATAGGAACACTCAAAAAAAAAAAGGTGAGCCTCAGTGTCATGCAGGTTCCTTCTGATCACTGCATTATAGTAATGATTCTTAGTTCAAGTATTCAATAACTTGGAAGTCTCCATTCCTAATAGATGTGAAATTCTAATTTTTTTAAATTGCTATTTCAAAGAAAGTGTTCTTATGCAAAATGAAACTATTTCTCTAATTCAAGAGATGGTTCTTGGAAACAATATGTTATTGATAGCCAGTATGAGAGGTGTGTATTCTGGTCCTTGACCATGTGACTTTCACTCTCTAAAAATTATCTGTATCATTAAAAAAAAAATTTTGTCTATATAACTTTTGCATCATAGGGATAGAAAAGGAGAGCTAAGGTTAATTGAGCTATAGATAAGGTGATTATACTTTGATTTAAACAAACATTTATTAATCACCCACTATGCCTAGACCATTATGAAAATAATTGCAACTTCTGAGCCAGTATCAGTTGCAGAGGATGAAGAATTGGGAACATTTTTATCACAAACTTGATAAAGATGTTCAAACTAAGTCAAAATACATTTTGATACTAGAAAGCTTAAGAAGAGTGTTGAAAAATGTGTTGAACTAGATGTTACGTATTGGTTACATCAAGAAAGACTTCTTGGAAATTTTATGTCTGTACTTCATTAATTCTTTGTGCTAGAAGAGATCAGAAGATGCTAGACTTGACAAGAGGTGAGTGATGTAAAAAATTGAAATTGTCTCTATCCTAACAGATAGGAAAAGACTGATTATAGGTGGAGCAGTCATTTCAGAACCAGTGCCTACATTCAGTCAAATCATTGACTGGTTAGGGTGGAAGTCAAAGTAAATACGTTGTTAGAACAGAAGCCAAAGGTGAAAGAAAATATGGGGTTAGATAGCAGAATTCTGTCCCAAATTTTTAAAACAAGCTGTTGACTCAGAAAGTAAAAAAAAAAGTAAGGGGCAGGTAGGTGGCACAGTGGATAGAGTGCCCGGCATGGCTCTTGGGAGGAAGACTCATCTCCCTGATTTCAAATCTGGCCTTAGGCACTTACTAGCTGTGTGACCCTGGGCAAGTCACTTAGCCCTGTTTGCCTTAGTTTCCTCATTTGTGTGAAGTAGAAAAGGAAATGGCAAATTACTCCAGTATCCTTGCCAAGAAAATCCCAAATGGGATCATAGAGAGTCAGACACAACTGAAATGACTCAACAACAATAAAACAATTAAAAATAGGAAATGAACACAAGCAAATACATTGATTCCTACATAGATTTAATTGATGCCAGTCCCAATGAGAATTAAAAAGGACTCAGAAACCACCAACAATCTTCTTAATAAATGAAGCACTGTTTTAAAATACAAGCAGATGTGTAAATATTGCAAAAAGAGAATGAGTAGGACCACCTTAAAAAAAAACTGCAAAGAATTAGAGGAAAAACTTAGCTTGCTCTGGGCTTAGCATGAGATCTATTTGAGCCAGATAACTACATGAACATGTGTAGATGAACCCAGAAGGACAAATAGATATAAAATGAAACAGATCTGCTAGAATTTGAACTTGGAAACTTTTGAACAGAAGAGTATAACGTCATTGCCTCTGTACGTAAGGAAGATTCATCTGGCAGCAATATAAAGGATAGATTCACGGAGGATGAAACTGCCCCAGTCTATGGGCAGTAGGATTATGGCAGAGGGAAGAGAGAAAGAGGAGGGTGCTGGAGAAATTGCTAATAGAGTAGTAATAGTACTTAATAGTTTATTTAACCGGGGGGGGGGGGGGTGACTTTTTTAGTCAGTACTTGAGAGTCAGTTCCATTTCAATGGAAATGGAAAGTAATTTCCTGCGCTGTAGTTATTCTAACCAAATTCTGCCCTTCCTTTTCTCCCCCACCCCAGAAAAAAAAAGTATCCAGTGGAATGTATTACCTATTACCATATTGAGAATGAATTCAAGTTCTTGTTACTTGGGTAGGGCCCATTTGGTTACTCATCATGAACATTTCAGAAACCACAAACAGCCAACCCTACCATTTTCTGGCTTTTGACATTCTGTGTTGCATCCCGGAATACACCACAATATTGCTAGGTATATATAAATGCATACATACAGGGGATATTCAAACAAGGTATTCCCTGACTTAAGAAAACATGATATGTAAATTTGCTAAAATAGATTAAAAGGGTAATTATTGCAAGAAGGAATTTTCCGTCTAAGATACATAAAATGTGGTTAGATACACATTTCTTGGGGCGGCTAGGTGGCACAGTGAATAGAGCTCTGGCCTTGGAGTCAGGAGGAACTGAGTTCAAATCCAGCTTCAGACACTTAACACTTACTAGCTGTGTGACCTTGGGCGAGTCACTTAACCCCAGTCACCTCACCCCCCCAAAAAAAGATATATATTTCTTCTGTTTACATGTAAATTTTAATTGTGTAAAGAGATATGTATATATCTACAGTACCCTCGGTTTTCTCATGTGTAAAATGAGCAAATTAGATTCATTGGACTAGATAACCTCCAAGTCCTTTCCCTCTCAAAATCTGTGATTCTGTGATACTATTGTTAGCCAAGGAAGAATGTCCCTCTTTGCATATCTGTTGAAGCGAGACATTCATTTGAAGAAAAACTATTATCTAAATCTATTTTCATAAGTGAGTCACACTACTGAATGCTGCTTTACCTGAGTTTCAGCCTCTCCAATAAAATGATTGTCAAATATCCTGTACTTCATTTGTAATAAGTAACCCAGCAGAGGGAAATTCAACCATATAGTAATGTGACATTAAAATAAAATGTGTGATTTTTCCTACCGTATTCTTTTTTCTTTTAAAATATTAAAGGTGCTATGGATAAGGCACTGGACTTGATGTCACAAACACCTGAATTCAAATCTGTCCTCAAATACTTACTAGCTGTGTGACTCTGAACAAGTAACAACCATTGTTTGCTTCAGTTTCCTCATCTGTACAAAGGAGAAGAAAAAAATAACACCTCCTAGAGTTATCACAAAAATAAAATGAGTTAATATTTGTAAAAAGCTTTGTAAACCTTGAAGTGCTATATAAATGCTAGTCATTTTTATTATTGTTATTATTATTAATAGCTGTGACTACAATAATAATAATAATAATAAACTTTAAGACAGTCCAGTAATTCTTCTTGACCAAAGTGTAGTCTATTTTGATTTGTAGTCTATTACTTTGAATAATCGTGTGTGATGAAATCTGTGATTTCATCAGTGAGGGTACTACCTTCAGTACTGCAGATAACAACCCCATGCCTTCTCTTCCTGTGCTGCTTATGTCTGTGTGTTTGCAACTTTTGTCTTAAGGTACCAATATGCCACTCAGGTTATCCATCTTTCTCTTATTCTCCATGGCCGGCCCACCTTCTTTTCTTGTCAAACACATATTCAGTGACTTTTTTTTCCCACTACATCCTATCTACTAGGTTTGACATTGTTGGTAACATGCTTTTGTCCACCAGCATTTTTCCATTCTTCTTTAAGTTGTTATAATTTTAAGTCAAGAGATTCACTGACTTGTAACGGAAGAAAACGAACATTTCCTCAAAACAACCCTGTGAGGTAGGTAGTATAATCATTGTTATCGTTATTTCGCAGATAACAACATGGGATCACAGAGGTTGCCTGTGGTCACAGCTGCCAAGTGCTGAAGCCAGGTTTTGAACCCGTATCTTTTGACTCTTCAGTTCAGTGCCTTTTTCCATTACATCATGCTGCTTCTTTGAATGTAGATTATTGAGGGATTTGTATTAAGGTAGGCTCAAATTTAGTCCCACCAAACTGAATGGATATCCATCCTAGTTTGCCCTGACTTCTGTGCTTTTTCATTCATATACATGCATTTCTCTGAATCCCATTCGGTGCTTTTGTGGTCTCCTCTGCCTTATTTTGAAAAATATGAAAAACTTCCACATTGTATTTATATTGCAGTGATAATGCAGTATATCCAGCGATCCAGGCTAACCTATCTACCATCTGAATACTTCCTTAAACCTTGATGTTTCCTAGAGGTCGTCACTATGCTCTAAACTTGTAAAAATTGGGAAAAAAGCAGACAACCTAGACTCAGAAGAAGTTTTGAATACGTGTATTAAATGATGTATTGCAAATAGAAGTTGATGAAGTTTTTCTCTTAATATTCAAAGTTCTGGGGTGAAGAGTCAAATTGCTAAGATTTTAAAATTGGAATAGAAAATATAATCTGAACATGAAGCAAACCAATACATAACACTCCAGCTTTTCAAGTGAAGAAAGGGGGTGGGGGTGGGGCTGTGCAGAAAGTTGGAATTGCTGGTGATTCTGCTTTGTTCAGATTGTGGGTAGGCAAATGAAAAAATGACTGTAGTTTTGATGACCATCTGTTCGTGTTTCAGAGATCAGGAAACCAGTGCTTTAAATTTCCAAGTTTTACTTTCCTGGTTTACACAGTGTGCGGACTAATTTGAAGGGAGAAGCCAGGATAAGTGAAGTCTGGAAGCTAAAGAAATAAAAATGAAGACTGGGACGAGTGTAAGGTAGCATATCAGTAATAAAGAAGCGGGGAGGGAGAGAGAAAAATATTTCTTCGATATATTTATTTTACAATAGTAAATATAAATTTAATAATGAAGAAGAGGGGAAAAGGAAAAATATACTTATTTGAAAAATGTGCGCATTGCAATTATTTTACCTCAGGGCATGAGTACAAATGGGAACCTTTGGTTAGTATACAATGAAGTTAAAAAATTCCTAATAATTAAAAATGTCGTTCTTAAGTAACTCTCAAGAGAGCACTCAGTTAATAACAATAAAAATGTGGATCTCCTCAGTCATAGAGTGGACATAGTTCAGACAGTTACCACGTAGGGGATGATGTCAGCGATCTAATGGAGGTGCAGAGACTAGGGTTTCTGTAAAAAGAAACAGTTGATGGTGGTAACGTCGGAGTTGCTGCTCATTATTGCCATTATTGATTTTAATAATATATTCCTATATAAAGAGTTATACTTTTTCTATGCATTTTAGCATTATCATGACAGCACCAGGAGGTAGGGAGAAGGGCAGCTATTATCCCCATTTAACTAGTGTAGAAATTGACACAAGGTGACAGAAGCAGTAGAAAATACTTTCTTTTCCCCTAGACTCTATTCATTCCTGCTAACATGATCTTATAGGTTGGTGGTTTAGAAACATTTCCATCCAAGAAAGATTCATTTTGGCATCTGAGAAAATTCACAATCATTCTTCAAGATTTGTCCCCCAAATTCTCTTATCTTGGATAGCCAGCTTTCTTTACTTTTGCAGTATTTCCAGACTCATTTCATTTCTCTAACAAAAAAATAAATATTAACTCCTGACCTTTTATTTTCCTACCGTTCCTTCCAGTAACTACTTCTACCAGTAATAGTCTTATCACTTTTCCTTTTTTCACTACAGAATCCAAGAAAATCACAGCAGATTACTAGGGAAGCTCCAAGGTTAGAAACAGTGTCTTGGAGAAATTCCTAGATCTGGTTTGAAATAAGGAAGTGATACTACTTTATTCAGTTTCATTATATTTCCCATCTTACTTTCAACCTCTAAATAATACCTTCAAAAAAAAAAAGAATGAGGACATGGAATACTTAATTAGAAGCCAGTTTCAGAGTTTGCTGTGGATACCATATTAATAGTGTGGAAGACATGAGATAGCAGCGTGGCAAAGTGGATAGAGAAGCAAATCCAACCTAAAACTGAGATAAAATCCTGCCTGAGACTCTTACTAGCTGTGTGACCTTAGGCAAGTCACTTAATTTCTGTTTGCCTCAGTTTCCTCAACTGTAAAAAGGGGGTAATAATATCACCTACTTCACAGTGTTATTATGACGATCCAATGAGATAATATTTGTAAAGCTCTTAGCACAGAGGTGCAGGGCAGCTAGGTGGACATAGTGCTAAGCCTGGAGACAGGAAGACTCATGTTCATGAGTTCAAATATAACCTCAGATACTTACTAGCTATGTGATCCCATATTGAAACTAAAAATAAAATGAATGAAGAGGAATATTGTTCCAGGTTCTTAAGAGATTGTGGGTAACTTACAGAGAGAATTCAGTAGCAGTAGCATTAAACATACCTACGCATGCACCCAGTACAAGTTACTCTCCTCTTAGAGTAGAAAGTTAAAAGACTGAAGCAATACTTTACTACTGTCCAAGTTATCATTAAAAATGAAATGTGCCTTAAATGAATGGGTAAACAATTTTAAAAAGGAAACAGAGAAAAAAAAAGAATAGAAAGAGGTAAAGGGGAATTCTAATCAGGAAACCAGAGGGTAGAACAATGTGACACAGGGAAGAAAGGGGGGAACCACTGTACATCTG
The DNA here is from genome assembly GCF_003287225.1 of Phascolarctos cinereus. Lineage (NCBI taxonomy): Eukaryota > Metazoa > Chordata > Mammalia > Diprotodontia > Phascolarctidae > Phascolarctos > Phascolarctos cinereus. The sequence continues at coordinate 166,157,321 of NW_027556098.1, read as the reverse complement.
GAGCTATTTAATAGGTAAAAGAGGAAACTGAACTATCTCTGGAGGAAGCAGGTTCTTATGTCTCAAGGAATAAGGAGTGGCTCCATCACTTAACTATAACATATTAATCACATATTTTCCCAGTTATTTAATTAATAGAACTGAGTAGGGATTATAGGACTATTACAAAAAATTTCTAGGGTAATGTATATGGTCAAGATTGAAGTAGTTGTACCTGAGAGGTTTAGGTGATTGTCTCTGGTGTGTGGGATTGACTCTCACTCAAAAATAGCTATCCTTTTGGCTTTCCCTAGTATCTGTAATTTGAGAGTAGCTAGATAGATGGAATATATATTAAGCATTATGTACCACAGACTGTGTTAAATGCTGCAGATAAAGAAAAAGGAAGACAGTTGCTATAATTAGAGAGGGTGCATTCTTTTTTTTTTCTTTTTAGTGAGACAATCAGGGTTAAGTGACTTGCCCAGGGTCACACAGCTAGTAAGTGCCAAGTGTCTGAGGCCAGATTTGAACTCAGGTCCTTCTGACTCCAAGGCTGGAGCTCTATCCATTGCACCACCTAGCTGCCCCTGAGAGGGTACATTCTGATGGGAAAAGACAATCCATAAAGGAATGATGGAAAGAGGGGATAAAGAACTGGTGAGGAGACTAGGAAGTGGTATGGAAATTAATTCCAGTTAAAGCATTATCCCATGTTAAAATCTCAATATTGGGATATTAAGCATTGCCATTCATTAATGACTTAATTTGAATTAATTGACGAGATTACTTTTTACTGGCTTGGCACAGAATCAAGTTAGTTTTATTTGGCGGTAGGGTCCAGAACACAGGGTTTTATCTCAGAGGGTTCAGTCCCAAGTGAGGTGCTACACAGTGGGAACATCGTGGACCACTTAGTACTTAGGCATAAAAAGGGGGTTTGGAGAGAGTGGAAAGAAAAACTTTACCTAGTTTACAATTGTGCTTGTGACCCTCAGTGACTAAACTAAATTACTGTGTCAAACTGGGTGTACAGTAGTAGGTTTTGGGTGTTGTATTTAAAGAATTTTTGTTTTTGTTTTTGTCATGAAAGGGGTGTGCATATGTTAACAAGGATGACTGAGTTGGAAGAATATTTATTCTGGCAAAGCACTGGATAGGCTGGTTATGCTCAATGCAGACTCAAAGATCTTAAAAGTTACTACACAAGTAGTCCTGAATATTACAAAGTCATTTTACCAAATGGAATAAGACAAACTGTTCTTACTAGTAAGCAGTTCAATTAGCAGTGTATACAATCTAAAACACTTGGAAATTAAGGGGAAACAGGGAATTGAGACATAGCTATTTAACTTAAATAGTACTAATCACATAAAATGTATTGCCAGGAAAGACTGCATAAGCAAATAGTATAAATGGGATGTGAAACCTGTTGGGGGGCACAGGATGTGTAGGGGGTGGGGTTAAAGGGAGAACAATTTTCAAAAGCTATGGAGGGAAATTTAAAGTTAGGACAAGAACTTTGTTCATGTACCTCATTTCGTTATGACTCTCCAATTTCATAATCATTTAAAGGCCAATCTAGGAGTGGAGGGAAAGAGTTTAAAATTTGTCTTCGAAGTAGAATGAAGTAAGCTATTGGGTTTTTCTTTCCCAGCCCTTATTAGATTTCTCTTTTATGAATGCTTTAGCATTTTGAGCCAAATCTTTTACAAACCAAATTTCTCTCAATTCAGATATGCATTTCTTAAAATCATAGCTTTAGAGCCAGAAGAAACCTTACTAGTCCCAGCACTTTATTGTACATATGAGGAAACTGTGGCCTCAAGAACTTAAATGACCTTCCCAAGAATGTGAGATCCTTGCTTGTTAAAATCAACCTACAGCAGGTTTCTGTTTTTCTATGCTGTTGAAAACTTAAATGTCTAGACAATCTTTCTTGTCCAGGTAAGATATCCGTGCTCACTATCCTCCAACTGATTACTTACTAAATGTTGCATTTCATATCGACTTTGAGAGCTTGCTTCATGACTGCACTAGGAAATATTATTTGTTTCATGAGTTAAGAAATAAATACATCAGGTGGTTAGATCAAGAGAGCTGATATTGAGTGGCTGTTACGTCAAAGTACTTATGTGAAGACAGTAATGTTAGTACATTTGTCTTCTGGATTTCTTCCATGGATATTGTCCAAGTTATATTTTAGTACTTCAGAATACTTCTAGAAGCTCTGTCACCTGCTGCCAATTTAATATAGTTGGACAAATATCCAGGGGTGGGGAACCTGCTGCTTCAAGGCCACATGTAGCCCTCTAGGTCCTGAAGTGCGGCTCTTTGAATACAAACTTCATGAAGTTTGGATTCATGGAAACATGTATCCTAGGCACTGTGCTAATCACTGGGGATACAAAGAAAGACAAAAGACAGTCCCTGCCCTCAAGGAGACGACTTGTAAACACTGAGTGCTTACTATGCAAGAGGCCTTTGCTGGCCTCTGAGAGAAATGCAGAGTGGCCCTGTTAGCCCCAGGTGGCTAAATAATGGAGATACAACCAGTCAGTTGAGCATGAATCTGCTTAGCCTTTTGAGGTTTGAACATCTTGTTTCTTAAATGACCGTTCACATTACTTGTGAATTTCTTTATCAATAATTGTCTTTTATAAAATACTATAGGAAAAGAAATCTTAAATTTATACATACGTACATCTGTATATAGGCCCAACATCTACCAAACTAAGAAGATATTCTTGACTTCTACTTAACTTTAATATAAAATTGCTATAAAATTGCTAACTTTGATATATAAAACACATGTTGTCTCCTTGCATGATTTTTTAATTACACTAGATCTGTGCTTATGTGACTAATTCCTAAAAATGTTAACTTTGCAATTAATTTGCAACATATTATTTAGTTACAGTGGATTTTTCTATTGTAAAGTGCTGGTGTGCCTGTAGCTTATTTGACTGAACACTTGCATTTTTTTCCCACATATTGGTTTTAGGGAAGTGATTTCTTGCCTTCATTTATACCCCCTGATGCTTTTCATTTTGGTTTCAACCCCAATAACTTCACAGAAATTACTTTTGTCCAAATCCAGTGATATTTCTCCTTTTTGACACTAGATCATACTGATTTCTCTATTATGGCTTCTACTTAAGATGAGGGGTTTTTTTTGTTTTTTGTTTTTTCAAATATAAACATCATCTTTGCTGATCCCTCTATGACTTAATAGTCATGGGGAGACTTGATGTACCCAGGCATAGTATGTCAGCATCAGGTGAGGTAAAGGACATAAAAGAATGAAGCTTTGGGAAATTAAACCATGTAAAGAAAAGAGCTAAGTTCCCCAGCACCTCTCATATGTTGGCTTCCTGATCTGGCAAGTACATCTGGGCCCTGAATCCCTACTCCAACCTTCTGATTTTCTCGACCCCTTGGATTTCAGCATTCTGGTGATATCATGTTACTAACTTGGCTTGGCTTGGCTTTTTGTCTCATATTTGCTCTTCTGCTTTCTCTTCCCGAGTCAAGGATTTGCCTCATCAGTGACACTATCAGTTCTCCCTCAGACAGCATAGGATAGTTATCTTCATCATTTTCTCTAGTTATTGTCACCCATTGAAGGGTCTCTTACTTGAATTTCTTCCCTTATAGAGATGCTCTCATTTCTTTAATCACTCTTGGTATGTAAAGGATATCCTTAATCCACCTTTCCAACGAGGATCTATCTCTCACAAGAAATCTGGAACTCTGCTCCTATGTGTTTCACTCCCAGCCCAACTTCTTCATTAGGGTAAAATATTACCATCTTCCAGTGCTTTAGGCTTAGACCAGCTTTAGTCCTCTTCTCTCTCCTCCTCTCTCTGTTCCCCTTCCTCTGGCCTTTCCTTTCTCTTCTACTCACTCTCCTTTGTGATGACAACCAAATTACACATTTTTGGTATTTTATATGCTGTCTCCCAGGTCTTTCTTCTCCCCACCCCTTATTTAAATCCATATCTTACCAAAAGGCTACTGACAGTCTCTGTCTTACTGACCTTACCTATATACATTTCATTTATTGGTTTATTTAGTAAATACTTTATAAGCATTCGCTGGGTGTAGAATGTTTTTCGAGAATCTCTCCTTATTACAATTCATCTTAAACACAGTTGTCAATAATGTATTCCAGAACTGCCACTTCATCTGTACCATTATCCTTTATCAGTTTATGAATCAAGATGAAACTCCTTACCATGGGCTTTGCAGCTGGCTGCCCATCCGCTCTTGACATACTCATTATGTCAGATACTCACCTACATACCCACCACATTTTGCCTTGCTTTTCTTCATCCTTGCTCCTTCAAGAACCTGTCTAGATCCTAACAAAGGCCGCCTATTTGCCTAGTGGGATATTTTCTTCCTCCCACCAGAAGTCCCTCACCTTATTGTCATTTAAAAGCACATACGAACAAATCCAGTTTTCTTTATTAACTCTCTTCTGTAAGCCTGCCTGATCTGAATCAGTCAGATCGACAACAGTATTTTTGATGTTCAGCAACAATAACAGCCCTTCCTGATTATGCTCATGTATATAGCCTTCAAAACCATACACCAGAATTTGTAAAGATTTACTTATTTATTCATCTTTATTTCTTTATGAGTATTTCTATGGATATGTGAGTTATGCCATGAGTGGGAGGGGAAAATTTGTAAACGTGGAAAAAAAATGTTCCATTGTGACTCCAGGAAGGTTTAGGAATCAATGAGAAATAGTACTTTAAAAATATTATATTGCTGACATAGGATATTTGTATAGAAAAATACCTCTCAGTTTTTGGATTGCATATACTCTTGACTTCTTTTCACCCCTTACCTTGGTCTATTTTACTTCTCATTAGCACCTCCACCAAAATTGGAACTGGAAAAAGAAAAGAAGTGTTCAGACACGTGGCTACTTGCATACTCATTTCACTGAGTTAATATAACAATAGTGTAAACATTCTTTCTATTCCATAGAATAGCCAGTTTTCACCCCATCAATAAAGTATTTCTTTTCCTTTTTTTGCACAGAACATTTTGCTGCCAGACTTCTAGTGTAGGGCAAATAGCATCTGATTAAGAATGTTCTGGATGGGTTAATTAGTGTGGTGACTATTATTAAGCAAACTGCTTGTTAGTATTATGCCTATTTGATCTTGGTATTGATGTGAAGTAATTGACCATAGAGCCACATTCAGAAAATCTGGAATAAAATTTTGTGATTTACATTATAAGAATAAGTTGTTTGTATTAAATATTTCTTGGAAAATATTACTTTCATGGCACAGAGGATCAGGAGACTGTTTTTTTTTTTAAGAAATGAATTTTCCCAACCTGCTATAATGAAATAAATGTAGCACCAGCTATAATGGAATAAAAAAGTATTCAAGAATTATGGTGACTCTTGCCTTCAGTATAGCTTACATAGTATAAAAAGAATAGGACAGGAGCTGTTTGTGCTTCCACTTTCAACAAAGGATGCTTCTCATTTTAGATTCAATTAATCCTCTAAATACTTCTGCTGGTGACTATCACTGTAATAAATAGACCATCAGAGAAAAATATGAAAATATACAGTAAACAAGGAAAACCTATTAGGCAACCGCCTTCCTCCCAGTGCAAGATTATTGCCTGTATTATTCAGTGGTATTTTGTCCAGTCTATTTTTAAGTATCCCTAGCTATAGCATTTCCCAAGAGAATTTATTCCACGATCTAATAAATTATGCCATCAGGGAATTTTTCTTGAGATTCAGCTTAAATTTTCCCTTTCTTAATTTCATCTCATTACTCCTAGTTATACCCCCTTGTACCAGGCTAAATAATTATTCTCTTTCCTTGGAGACTCCTATTGTGTACCCCTCTAGTTGTCACTTAACCAGACTATTCATATTTAGTTCCTTTAATCTGTCCTCATAAATCAATTCTTCTATTCCCTTAATCATTGTTATTGCTCTTCTAAGAACTCTCTCTAATTTTCAACATGCTCAGTACTGAGGTGTGCCCAAACTAAATTCAATATTCCAGTTAGAGTCTAACCAAAGTGTTCTCTCAAACCTGGCTGGGGTCTTCCCACTCTGTATACTCTGCGTATACAAGACTATACGCATAACAAGAAACATGTACTAAACGTCATTGAAAAGTCTTGTCACATTGGTACATGTGCATCATATAAATTGGATTTAAATGTTTCTCACTTCCATTGTGCATTTTTTTTAAATTAAATCTCTTAGTTGGTTCTTTGGTTGTTTCCTGGAAATGTTTATATCTTTCATATTTGTTGTGTTTGTTCATGCTTCTATTGGTTTCACCAACACATCAAGATATTCATCTGTGTCTTGTGCAAAATGGGATTTTATCCATCTTTGAAAATACTTAGGAAAAGTGTTAAATAAAACCAGGCCTAGCACCTCACCCAGAGCTAAATTCCTTGTCAGTTACCAATCCCTATTGTTTATAACCCTTCAGCCAGTCTCTACTCTCTTTTAATTTGTGATACTGTTCTCTGATATGAATGGATTTTAGGAGTAAGATGGACCATGATACTGTTTACCAAAATGGAGAGGTGTTGCATCAGACTCCTTTGATTTATTATCATGTACTCTTAACACTGTTTCTCTTTATTTTAAATAATTTTAAAGATTGCTTGGCATTCTTAATTATCTAGAAACAGACATCTTGTCCTAATTGTTTTACTGTTCTTTAATAGATGATTACAGAGGTTTCTCCTCAGCATTTTTTTCATTATTTTAGTGGAGGCTTAAAGGTATTGTCATGGTCACCATTTTGCTTTTGATGAGACTTTTGATAAAATGTGTTATATGGATATTTTCCTTTGGTATGTCCCTGCTTTTTCCATGAATTTTCAGGAAAATGATTTAAATTGATTAATTAAGCATTTTAGCTAATTCCCATAGCAACATAAAATATATCACTCAAATTTGATAATAAATATTCAGGATTTCCTTTTTGCAATTTTTAGATGAACGGTTATTTAAATCGATTTTAAGAAGGAGTTTAAAATCTCTTATATTTACGTATTTGTTTTATGCTTATATATTTTTCTTCAAAGCCAGTGTTTTTCAAAAAGTTAATATGAGCCTATACATCCCCCTCCCCATTTTCTAAGCTGTAAAAGTAATAATAGAAATCTTTTTAATAGCTGTAGATCTATTTTGAAGATTTTTCTCAAAATACTCAAAACTAGAACAGACTTTTAAAAGAATGCAGAAATTGTATATGAAACAAGTGAATTTTGTCCCATATGACTTTTTGGATTCACCAAATGTAATAACTTAATTCAACCAATGAAGATTTAATGTACTTGAAATTCATTCATGAGGATTTAAAATGACATTTTCTTGTACTCAGCCTCTTTTTCACAGAAGCTTATCACAAAAGACTTGGCTATAAGACAGTGATTTTGTTTTTAATCTGCTGGAGGACTCAGGAAGATACCAAGGGGTGGAAGCATCTACATTGGTAGAGTAATGAAGTCACAGATATTTGTAGTATTGAAATGTTTACATGTATGTAAAGTCCTACTGATGATGTATCATTGTGCCATACAGGGAGTCCTGGGTTATTGTAGCAAAGCAAAAAGGAGCAGGTTCTACCAAAATAGACTGTGTTTGTTGTCCATGAAACTGCCTGAGTTTGTAGGGGCTTAAATCCTTGTAGGCTCAAGGGTGAAGAATTTTTTCAGCCACAATAACTTTTGAAGACCATCTTCTGTTAAAGTTATAGAGAAGTTGCTAGCTATATTGTGCATTGTTGGGTGAAATTATAGCTTTTTGAAGTATCGATGAGTGTGTCTATGTATGTATTATAAGCTTCTTCAGGGCAGGGTGGGTCCATCTTTGTCTTAGCATCCCCAGTGTCAAGCATAGTGTATGGCACACAGATATAACAAATGAATGTTGGATGAATGAGGATTCCATTTGGAAGTTATTTTCAGAAATAATTGATAATGATTGGGGATGAAATGATGATCACTAAAGTCCCTTCCATGTCTAATATTTTGATACTATGCTTTGATGTTTTCCTTCTCTTTAATTTCTGTAGCACTTAGAAAGACAGCGTAGTATACTACGGGAAAGGAATAAACATGTCATAAGTGCTTACTATGTGCTAGGCACTATATTAAGCACTTTACAAATATTATCTCATTTGATCTTCACAACAACCCTGTGAGGTAGATGTTATTATTTTCTTTATTTTAAAGTTGAGGAAACTGAGGTAGACAAAGGTTAAATGATTTGCCCATGGTCACAAAGCTAATGAATGTCTAAGGTAGCTTTTGAATTCAGGTCTTCATGACTCAAGGCCTAGTACTCTATCCACTGCACCATTTAGCTACCTCTGGGCTTAAAGTAGAGGATTCAGCCCCTCATTAGCCCTGTGATTGTGAATAAATCATTTAACTTCCTTGCACTTCAGTTTCCTCATCTATAAAATGGGGATAATGATATTTGCATTTCCCATATCACAGGCATGCCAGAAACAAAATACTTTTTAAATTGTCAAGTGCTGTACGAATGTAACTGTTATTATCAGAGTCTGCTCTACAAGTACAACAGTTGGTTTTATCCTTTCTGGTATTACTTCCTTTTTGTTTGATGTGAAAAGATTGCCTTCTTTTCCCAAAAGGCTGTCAAAGCCCACTTGAGGGTAGGCATCATCATGCCTTCTCTTCCTTTGTATCGCCTACAGTGCTTGGCAGTGTTTGAGTCACTGCTATGTCTGCAATGGGTATTTGATAAGTGCTTGTTGGTTTAAAAGTTGAGTCTGATTTTTTTAAAAAATGCCTTCTCCTCTAGTGCTTCAGTCTTACTGTGATAGATACTTTATTGTGTGCAGAAAAGAGGAAAAATGAAAGTCACTTCAGTTCAGTTCAAGCATTTATTAAGTGCCCAATATGTGCAAGACACTTCTCCTTGAGCTGGAGAATCCCGAGTATTAAAAAGAAAACCTTGAGAAGCATTAACAGCTGCAGTTCCAGATGCTCACTGTGCGCGGGCTATGGTATGATCAAAAAGGGGTAGGGTTAATGAAGAATATTTTAAATAGGGTGATAAGGTAATAGTCCAAATATGGAGGAAAAGAAGCCCTAACCCACATGACTTAGAGAAATCCTAATGAAAATGAGGAGAATGAATGAAAAGAAAATTAATACACTTACCTCTTTTGTTTGATTCTGTAGAAAATCTATATGTAGTTTCTTTACAAATCAAACAAAAGGGAAGAGTGCATTTTTATTTTGTCCCTTTTCCAGGAAATACTAGAATGAGAGGGGAAGAGTATAAGGAAAGGCCAAAACTAAGGGAGAAGAACTTAACTTATAGAGAACTTTATTTCTTAATTGTGAGCATGGCCAATGAAAAATTTCACATGCCATGTAAAATTTTCGAAGATTGTTGTCAAAGTTAATGTAACTCTGAACTTCAAAATTTCAGTTTTACAGTTATTTTGTTATTATTTTCTGGAGTTCTGTAGTTTGTTTTTGACTTTGTCCAGTTTTTTTTTCTTTTTCTGTATTATACATCAGTATCTTTAAAAAAATTAAAAGGAAGAATTGAGCTTAAAATGTCATGTTCACTTAAAAAATGGAAAATTACCTTTGTGTAACAGGTTCATGCCAGAGCACAAAATGGCCCATTTTAAGAAGATATTTGGCCTTAAAGGAAATGAAGATGATATGCCACTTATAGATCTCCTTTTCCAGCAGAAGAACAAAGTTACCAAGAGTTTAATGAAAAACAGCCATTTGAATCTTGAGTCTGGACTTTGTGAAATACAGTCTGGCCTTCGTACCACCCAACAAGATAACCTATCTAATCCATTAGCGAAACTGGAGGACTTGAACAAGGCCCACCCGTCAAAAAATTCAGACCCTGGTCAAGAAGAAGATAAGCAAGATATGACTCTTAACCTCTGTAACATTTTGAGTGGAACTGATGAGCAGCAAAGACCGCTACATATCATCTGGCCTCATAGGTGGTAAGTATAGTTGATGATGATGATGTTGATAATAACTTATTGTACCTATGACAAATTTATGATTGCAGCTTATATGTATAACTTTAATAACCTGGCCAAATGCTTACATGGTAACTGTTGAATAACAGACATGCCTCATTATTGTCAATAATAACAATAATTAACTTTTCTATATGTTTTATAGTCTACAAAGCACTGCACATATGCTATCTCATTTGATCCTCATAACAACACTGTGGTCATTCAGATAAGTTTCAAAGTACAAGACAAAATTAATAGAATCCTATTGTAACGAAATGATAAACTAGCTCTTTTGAACACAGCTAGTAAGAAGTGATGTTTACATATCAATATTACAGTGGACGTAACTGGATTTTTCCTAACCTGGATGTTCTAAAAAATTAACAAACCCTACTTAGTATCATCATAGGAAATTTAGGTGCATTTAAACATGCTTCTCCTCACTCCTTCCAATCCCCACCAAATTCCCACCTAAATGCCTTAGTTCTTAGTGCAAACCAAAATATCTCCTTGTATAATCTTTCTAAATAGAGGAAAGTCATCTCCCATGCTATGTAATCACTGCAAATATAGACTCACAAACTTTAGCCTGACTCCTATAAATTAGGATTTAAAGAGGTAAAATGTCCTGATAATCTTCCGGTATTAGGCATGAACATTTTAATCTAGTTTTTATTCCTACCAGTTTGTTTAATCTGCATGTGGCCTGATTAGAGTTCACTTCCTCCACAGATTACAGCCTGTTTATTGCAGAGATGTAGGGTCGATCAGTGGGTCAGCTTTTCTGAGAGCAACTGTTTGCAGGTGAAGTCATAAGTACACCACACCGACAGGGCAAATCGCCTTTACAGAGGATTTGACTTCCAGCACATTAAAACTC